>NC_140485.1:15298042-15358042 GCF_964271855.1 Acomys minous
TTCTGAAGTTTATACCTCTGGGTTAGCTCTGGGTGATCTATTTATTTTGACAGTTTTGCAAAATATAAAACCAAACAAATGCTTACAGACCTAGTGCCCGTGTAGCCCTGTAAATGTGGGGAGTGTGAATACAAGTTTTCCAACAGCTATCAAATTGTCTCATGATGAAAAATGAGGCACCTATAATTTAGTTTATATTTTTCACATTAACAATAACATGAGTGTCTAAAGATAGAGTTGACATCACCCAAGTAGCCCTTTTCAATATTACGTCTGGGTTAAAAATGTTTCAAGTTTGTGCTAAGTTAATGTAAACAAGTTGCCTTCAGTCCAGCCGCATAGCACAAGCGTAGTGTGAGGGTGTGAATTCAGGGGTCTTTAGGAAACCCTGTTTTATGAGTAGCTTCACAAAGCCCTCCAAACAAGATGGTTCTGAGAGTCTCTACTCTCGGCAAAACAATTTTGCTAGACATAAAAAAGGGGTGTTCATTTTTTGATAATTGATTTAAGTGTGCAAAATTTACTGGACTCTAAATCAAATGACCATGTCATGAGACAGGGCTACGAAGAGCTTCGTAATTGTATATAGCCATCTCCAGATTTTAAAGTGAGCATAGAGAGCTCTGGAAGACCCCATGGGATACCTTCGATTTACACCTTCTACCACCGTCCCAACGCCTCCTTTTGACAGTTTTACATATCATTATTTTTTGCTTGTTATTTGAGCTTCTGTATGAATTGAATTTAAAGGTAGCCAATTTCAACAGTTCTGCCACATGTTCAGTGTGTTCCCACCTGCTGGAAAGCAAATGTTCCAGGATAGAAACTAAAGATAGTACATAACACTATTGGTAAATACTCGGTATGAATTTCTACAAAAGATCCTGGACATCTCTTCCTGGTGAGATTGGATGTACAGATGAAACTCCAAAAGAGATGAAAAAGCAAAAGCAAAACCATGAAAGCTTCTGATCTTCACTGTTGGCAATATTCTAAGTAGCCAGAGACAGAACACAGCATTTAATTCTCATGCGACTTCAGGTAGGATTCCTCTCATAGAGAGAACAAAGTGGAGATAGCATTCCCATGACCACAGAGCACACATGTGATACAGGGGAGGATGGGTGCAAATGTCTATACAGATGAGATGAGCACATAGCTTAGTGTTAGAGCACTTACTAAGCAGTCATGAAGCACTGGGCTGTCAACTGAGTCCCACTGAAAATTGGAAGCCAGCACTCTAACCCATGTGAGCCTCTCTGTCTTCCGGCAGCAAGTGTTCCCTGTGAAAAGCCATGAGAGACGTCAACCTTCACTCACGTCCGCTAAAATACCTTAGCGGGTGTGAATGTATGTTATTATCTCAGTTTTATTTTAGTGAAATATGAACTCCAGAAAAGTAGAAAAGCCAAACTGGTATTAATTATCCATGGTTTAAAGTCTTGTTACCTCTTACTGACCTAAGGGGGTGGCATTAAAAGGAAGAGTGGGATTAAACAGAAGTCACATAATTCTAAATGAGTGATTTCAACTAGAGACCACTTCTCTTTATAGAGGCTATTTCACGCTGTCTGAAGATATTTTTGTTTTAATAATCTGGGCTAAGGAAGGTGACATGGTGAGTTGTGGAGTGAGAGGATCACTCACTATTGTCCTCTAGTGAGGACAGGAGCCCAGGACAAAGAGTTTCCCTGTCCCAAAAGTCAACAGCATCCAGATTGAAAGCTCATGGGCTTGATAATGCTTTGAAATTAGTATTCTCACTTTTTCAAAATCTCTCCTGTGAGTAATAATAGATGGTAACACTCCTGATACTTGAGTACATACTCAGTGTCACACTGAATGTCATGCCAGGGGCAGCGCACCATGTTTACGGTGTCTCCTATTTTTATGTGGAAAAATATATTGACCAAAATTCTCAAAGGCAACAAGTAGATACAAGAGCCTGCCACAGTTCTAAGTGTTAAGAACTTACCTTTTGGGTTTGGGTTACACAATCCTTTCTTAGCGATTTTCAGATAAAACATTCTGTAAACATTCTAATACTTTGACATACAAACACATTAAACTTTTTGAATGAGTACCAGTTTATCAGGAAACAAATCCGTTACTCAGAACAACCTTTACCTCAAGAAGCATACGGTAGCATGTAGGAAAACATGTTGGTTTGATCCTCATATCATAGGCAAAGGAATTGAGAAACATCACATAAATTGATCACCAGAGGTTCCTAAAGATCAAAGCTCATAATAACCTGTGGGTTTTGTGGAAATTCAGTTTAGTAGGTTTGGGACAGCACCTGAGAGCTTTGTTCCTAATAAGCTTGCAAGGGTCATCTTCCATGCAACCTAACTTGAAGAATCCTTGAGCCATATTACACTTTCAGAACAGAAATCTAAGTGGGACGTGTTCTTTGGAATACATATAGAATCTGTAACAGTAGCCACTTGCCTCTCGTAATGGCTGAATATAAACAAGGACTGTGTTCCTTCTGGGAAATAAAGTTCAACTTTCCAGATGTGTACTGAATAAGAAAGCAGGCTCAAGACTGTTTAATGGGGGCAAAGATGAAAACAGAGAGAGGCAAATACTAAATCCAGTTTTTTCAGATCCAGCTTGATTATGTGCTCAGGACATACTGTAGTCCTGAGAAACCAGAGACAGGGCTGCAGTGTGCTCTTTATTAAGTGGCATCTGAAACTGGTCAGATAGGCTTAACGTTTGGATAATTTCTGAGCCATAGGACAGAATACTTTAAGCTCCAGACAAGAGGAGGTGGAGAATGCAGTAATGGAAGTGTGCTGAGGCAACTCAGGTCCCTAAGCTTTTACAAGGAAGGGTTCTTGTCAGGGGGTGTCACAGGACTTACGCTTCAGACAGTGGATTAGTGTGCTTAATGGTCCTCAAAGGCCAGAGGTTGACTTCTTAACATGCCTGAAATGGTCTTAATGCCTCAACCAGAAGTTATGAGGAAGGCACAAAAGGGAGGGTTTTCTATAGCCTACTTAATAAGTACTGCCACCTGCTGAGGTCTTAAGCATGAAGGCCATGGACAGTCTTTGGGCATCAGCACCACACAGAATAGGCAACACACACATGCACACATGCACACACACACACACACACACACACACACACACACACACACACACACACAAACACACATAAGAATAGATCATGTAGGTGTACCTAATCTTCTGACATCATGACAATGTCATGTACAGAGTTCACATGCTCATCAACCGTGCAAGTGGTCCAGCAAGATGGCTTAGAAAGGGAAAGTGTTTGCCACTCAAATCTGGCAGTCAGAGTTGATCGCTGGATCTAATGATTGAAAGAAAAAAAACCTCCTGAATGTTATCCTTTTACCTACACAAACACACACGTGTGTACATATGCATTGCCATGCTTTTATCTTCTGTCTTTAAACTCTGCTTGGCCATCTACATAAGAGCATTTTTTTTAAAACTATGAAAGCAAAATCACATTAAAAGTCATGAGTGTTTTATTGGGAACTTGACAGTAAAATAAGATTTACGTATAAAATATTTAACATTTTCATGCTGTACTGCAGATTCAAATAGTAGTTTCTCTAAAGCACTGACCTTAGACAAAAGTCATACTATTCATGCGGTGAGCACAATTCTTACAAGTTCAAGGATGATCTGTCACAATATGAAATATGCCACACATGGAATGCATTTCCCATTGAAGACAATATTTCTTTCTTACATAAATGTTTCATTTGCCACTAAAGTAAACGGAAGTCCATGAAGGTTGGCTAAACAAAGGAGCCCATTTTTAACTATATGGAACCGAGAGTACTCTATTCCCGCCTATCCCTCACTGCAAAGGCTGCCACATCTCAGGGACACAGACAAGAGTGATAAGTTGCTCTCCACTTATCCCAAGCAACGCAAAAACAAATTGACAGGCCCTCTGCACCCACATCCCAAAGCAGAGAGCATAAGCTCTTACATACAAATGGTGGGGACAGGGACATGGACAAGGAAAAGGATTAGGATAAAGAGTGAGCTGTTGAGAGCTGGAGAGCTGACTCAGCAATAAAGAACACTAGCTGCTCTTACAAAGGACCCAGGTTCAATTCCCAGGACCCACCTGCTAGCTCATAACTGTCTGTAATTCCAGTTGCCAGGGATCTGACACCCACACATAGATACACATACAGACAGAACATCATCGCACATAAGGTAAAAATAAGTACAATTTTTAAAAAGTGAGTTGTTTTAGATACATTTTCTCATTTTTAGCAGTAAAATAGCAATTCCTTGATCATACATCCACACCAATTGGGACTGTGTTTGAGTCCACACTAACAACTCTGCTAACTCAGCACTATGCTAAGGCAGTTAAATTCATCCCAACCCAACAGATAAATTGGCTATGCAGGATATGTGAGTCCTTTCATGTTATAAATTGAGAAATCGATCTTGCTGTTGATATGTGTATAAAAGTAGAAGACGGCCTTGTATAGTATTTTCAATTTTAACTTTAACAACTTATCTTGGGGTCATGTGAATTCATGTCTAAAGGAATTATTTGGACATTGGAGAACAGACAGCTATTTCTCTGAGTCCAGTAAACAGTCTATCCCAAGGTCATATGGTTAAAAACAGGATATATATATATACACACCTGACTTTTCCTGTTTCCTAAGCTGGACTGATTCTACAAATATGCCTCCAACACTTCAACTGACTTCCAACTTTGCACTTAGAAAATCTGGGTGCCATGGCAAGTCTTGCTTGTCAATTTCACTACATCTGGGATTAACTAAACCCTAAAACCCAAGTGACTGAGCACACCTATGAGGGAGTTTTTTTCTTAACTAAGTCGTTTTAAATTGGAAGGCTCATTACCAACCCAGGTCCTTTGTGGTGGGAAGAGCCACCTTTAATCCGGGCCATGCACTCTGGTGGCAGCCTGTATAGGGGATGTGGAAGAAGAAGGTGTTCTCTCTTTGCCTGCTTGCCCTTGCTCTTGCAGGCAGCTTCGTTCCTTTACTGGTATTAGCTCCTACTTCCTTAGAGATTCCATCATCTACTGAAGACCAGCTGAGACATCCAGCTTCATGGAGTGAACAACTACTGCATTCTTGTACTTCCTGTTAGTAGACTGCCATTGTTGGACTTGCTGGACCACAGCCTGTAGGTCACTCTAATACATCCCTTTTTACATATATATATATATATATATATATATATATATATATATATATATATATTCATTCTATCAGTTCTGTTTTTCTAAAGAACCCTGACTAATATACCAGGTATTATTAAGATTGTGACCTTGGAATAGAAAAGTTGCAATAAAGAAGAAAACCACAGTGAATTTTTAGTTTACACTTAGGGTTATAACAGGTTGCAATTTTATTTCCTTTGGCCTTGCCACTCCTTCTGTCTTTTTCCATAGGGAAATGCTGATGGGGCATGGGTTTTGGGGTCCATATGGGCACATAAGTCACAAACCTGTTCTTGTGGTTTTCCTTATTGAACCTCTTAAGAATAAGTTGCCTCGGTGATGAGGGAGCGGGCTGCAATGGGCTCGTAAAGAATTCAAATTGCAGAACAAGAAGGTAATTTATATTGCTAATCCCACTACACGGGAACAGCTCTGAGACTGGCTGAGATACGAAGGTCTATGCATAGACAAGGCTTCATGTTGGTCATAGATTCTGTGTGACTTATAATTAGAGGCCATTCTTAGCATGGCATGAAGGGAGATTTGCAGATGTCTTACTTCTGCTCATACAATGAATTGAGACCCAGCCTTAATTTCTCTGTGCATCCTGCTCACCTCATACAGTCATAATGTTAGAACTGTATAATGCTTGTGAGAAATTATGTTTTCAGAACAAAATGAATGGACGCTGACGCTGGATCAGACCTGACAGGATTCATTCCTCTCAGCATGTTGGAGGCTGACATCCTGCATCCTCCATGTTCCAGCCCCTGGCACCTAAGTTGCTATTACCCACCAGAAGAGGACAGCTTCCAGGACAGCAGTGTAGAAAGCTTCTGATCCCAATTGCTCCAGTATTTCAGACTGTCCCACACAGGACTCCTATTAAGCCTGGAATTTTGCAACATTTGGAAAATGGACCACAAATGCATTCCCTGGCTTACTAAAGCATTCCCCTATATTTTTTTGCGGGAGGCCTTCAAAGGTAATATTCGCCCTAAATCAGCCTGAAAAAATCTTAAAAGAATGACATCCCATTTCCTCTAAGGGGGCTTGGGTAGGTTTCTGTTTGCTCTCTTGGGGTACAGATGCTTATTTTCATTGGGAGGTGATTATAAGTCATTATTGGTCTTATACATAGAGAAAACTAGGTTGGACTCAGGGACGTCTCTCTTTTCCTTTGTCTTTCTTTTGTAGGTAAGGAGATAGGAGCTGAGAAGAAAGAAAGGGAGATATAGAAATATAGAGGGAGGATAGAACAAAAGGCAGATTATTGAATCTACTCACATCAAGGCCTTAATTGTTATTCACAAATAAGGTTACTCTTAATTCAATGGTACTGGATTTTGTATATTGATGCAAATCATGGTTATGTCAAATACTCATCTAATTTTATCCCAAGGATATATATTTTAGGCCTAATATATATGATTCTATACATGTATATAAGGTAAAATAGTTAAATAAGGTCTTCAAATGCCTCAGAGACCTACAGAATATGGCATCTAAAAATGTTTTATTATTCTAAAGATTCTTTGACAAAAAAAAACCAAACTCCTGGCAGCACCCATCCTGCCTTAAAGAAAATTAAGAGCATCATTATGGAGTTGGCTTCAAATGTGGCAATCCAGCCACTGGCCGAAATGTCCTTGTTTCTGCCACAGATAGAATTCTGCCTAAAAATAGGCAAGCTTAGATACAGGCAGAGTTGACAGCTGAACTCTGCCAAGACAAGTAAGCAGGTCCTCAATAGTTCCTGCCTCACAAATATGTCTGTCAGGTATATTGGGCTAGAAGGCCAAAGATGATGTTTCAATGTTATAAAGAGTGTATGGTGACTGTCCAGGCAGTAAACTGTCTCAGTCATTTTTTCATTTTGGAAGCTGCTAACCTGCACATCTGGTTCACACAGATATTTAAATTTTATTCCTTCTCAAATCTCAGATGGGTTGGAGACCAGATAGTTTAGTCTTACAATTAAGCTTAGTATATTAGAGGCTTAGATGTTTTTAGATGAAGATAGATGTTTTAAATTAACAGAGATGAGATATGATAGATATTGATCTTCATTCTGAAATTTAGACCCAATAAGATAAGGAAAGATGTTTACTTCAATTTTGCCAAATACAAATCACTATGAATATCACATTTATATAATTCCTGCTGTATTTAGTTTGTTTTATTCATGTGTAATAATATGATGAATACATTTAAAAGAAACATAATAATAAAAAGAATAAGTTGCCTCCATTATGACACTTAAAGACATCTTATAAGAACAAAGATACTCTCTTAAATAATCATGACACATTGACCAAATAGGAAACTTATCGCTGTTAACAGCATTTAATGTATAGTCAAAACTGAGTTTTTTTGAAGTCTCCCCATTTTATCCTTTCTTCCCCCCAAAGATTCAGGATCCAACCTAGAATTATTCGTCTCATGGAACTGGTGCCCTTCCTCTCCCTTGTTCTGCATCCATCCCTTCCTTTTCTTTCATCAGAAAAGGATGTCACTTTGTATTCTTCCAGTTCTCTTGTGGCTATATGTATTATTATTTTTAAGACTATGCATAACAACATTCTTCTATAATGCATTTACAAAGAAACTATGTTTATATTGAATATTATGTATTCAGAACTTATGTAGCCATCTCTATTAGTTTTAAATATTGTGTTTTGTCCTCACTCTCAGTTTGCTTGTGTCCTTCTACTGGTCTGTTAAATGATAGTAAATAGATAATTTGCATTTCCAAATGTCCCTGTGTTGGAGCACAAAATGCCTCTAATTGCACAACTGGACACATAGGTAGGGACTCAATCTGATTGTATAACCATTTCTTAGTAATAAGAAAACTGATTCCATAAATGTCTGATTCTCACAGCTACTCTGTGTGACCTTGCCTCCTTACTCCATTTGCTACCTTATTTTTAACACATCTCACAGTTCAACTTTTTTTCCTTGTGTCTCACAGGTCTAAATGTGTCTTTAGAATTAACATTTCAACTGCGCCTTTTGACAGGCTATTTAATGCAGAACTCTTCCAGATTATCCAGTGGCCAGATTTTATGTCTGGATTTTGTCATCAACTGTGGAAACAAAGTGTTGGAGAAAGCTTCATTAGCATTCAAATGGGGGAAAGAAGAGAACCTCAGGCCCCTTGGCTGTGTGGAGGGGTGGGCTTCAGTTTAACTTCCCTTCCAGCAACTGCACTGCTAGAGAGAAAGTGTTGACAAACTTGAAAGAGACTTCTGAAAGTTCAGAAGCTGGGGTAGCACCTTCTTTGAGCTGGTGCTGCTGATAATGGTTTTCTCTCCGCACCCTGGATGCTGCTTGCGCATCTCCAGACACATCCAGTCACACTGACACAATTCCAAGCTGTGTAATCACAAAGTCCTATAGAGCCACAGAAACTGGTTGTTCCGCAACAGGTACAAATTCCTTTTTCTGGATGCACAGTCTGTTTTCCTTGACACTGCTTGATAAATTATTGGTATACACCAACAACATTCTTGGTTTACAGGAGGGAAGGGGCTGGATGTGCCACAGCTCCAAGGAGTAGGTTTTGTTTACCAAAGCAGGAACTATTTACCATATTAGAGCTGCACTCATTGCTGGGGATGGATAAACCAGGGGTGCAGTGCTGTTTCTGCTTTCAAGCAACTTACATTTTAGTGTAATAAGCTTATAATCTCCTAGGAGATTATACTAATCATGTTGATTATAGTAATGATAGCCTTCCCAAAAAGCCAAGTAGTCATCACAGTGATTACCCATAAATAGTCATTGAAAGATAAAACTAATATGAAAGTGATTTTTGTAAATCTCCTAAGTAGAATAATACCGAAAAGCATTTAGGTAAGAGTATAAAAGTGTTACAACCAAACCGAATTCAAACTACCTTTTTAACACCGTGTCAAAAATTAGTAAGGTTTTAACTATGAAAATGAGCACAATAGATAATTTGACAGTTATAAATGTTTTAATACTCACAAAATTTCTGGAAGGCACAATTATTGCCCATGTATCAAATAAGAATGAAGGGTTAGTGAATTAGCCTGGCTTGTCAAAACCCACAAAGCCAACTAGGGTCTGAGTGGATCCAACTGCAGAAGACAGGCAGAGCTAACAGTAATTGCTGCATAGTGTTGTTTTCTTTTTACTCATATCACACCCCTAAGACACACAAGAGAGCCCTTCAAGAAACCAAATGGAAAAGCTTAAGCAACAGTAATACTAGAGATAATAATTTCTGCAGGAGTAAAAACCAATTAGCAAGCATAATTTATACACAGCAAATGCACAGATCTATGTGAAACTCCATTGACTGAGACAGACCCCTTCATCCAAGGTAACTGTCATCACAATCAAGATAGCAAACACCTTTAGAGCCCCATAAATATATCCTGTAACTCTCCTCAATCAGTCACCATGCTTGGCGCAGCAAAATAAGTCACTCAGGCGTCTCACCTTAGCCACTGCAGACATAGCCTGTTTGTGAAGGCAGCATGAGTGGGATTCTCCAAAATGTCAACTTCTCTGGCTGCGTTACTTGTCATTCAGGATTAAGTTATACAGATTTATTTCTCCATTTTGTTCCATGTTGTTTTCATGCATTCAGGTTGCTGTAACAAAATAGCTAAAATCGAACCAGTTATAAACAATAGAACTCATTTCTCACAATGCAGAGGTGGAAGACCACGGTCAAGGTGTCAATCTGTTCAGCATCTGGTGAAGATCACTTCACAGTAGGGGAGGCATCACGTTTTGTGTTCTCATAGTGGTGTGGCAAGAGATGAGACTCTTTTATACGAGCTCTGATCAGATATGTGAGGGTTACACTCTCATGCTCTCCAACTGCCTAAAGTCTCCATCATGGGGCTCAGGCGGCAACATACGACCTGGAGATGCACAAATATTTCATCTACTATGTATATAAAATGTCTTCATGTTATTGCTGTTTTATTTCCCACTGCAAATATACCAAAGTTGGATTTTCCATTCTGTTGATGGCTATTTTGTTTGGTTCTCTTTCCAGTTGGCTTTTGAGAATAAAGTGGTCATGAGCATTTTTTTGAAAACATGCACTCATCTGCATGTGAGTGGGGATGTAACTTGCAGGCCACAAGGCAAGAGTGTCTACACTATTAGCTTAAAACAGGACTGTGCATTTTACCTTCAGATTGGCAATAGGTTCTATTTCCCCAATGTTCCCCAGTATGAAGTATAATATTCTGATCCAGGTGGTATGGAGTAGCATGGCATTCTGTGACAACTTGTTAGCAAAAGTGACACAAGGTTTCATTTTACCTTTAAGCATTATTGACTTCTTCTGCAGAAGTGGAGATTATAAACATAATGCACATTCAGTAGACAATATCCATGCCCAGTAAATAATTATATCTGAAAGTGATTTTGAATTATGATGAAAAGGATTTAGCTTATGAGAAAACAACAAGACTCCTAATATGTGGGGCAAGATTACTATGCTGCTATGTTCCAAGTCTAGTTTTCTGTTAACTCATTTTCTTTTGTATTTCTTCATTCTGCTTCTATCATAGGTAATGCTTTCACTCTGATTTTTGTCTCCAAACCTTCTGCTTTATTTTATTTCCAAGAATTGTTTTATTTATAACTGTATCTATGTGCAGATCAGTATGTGTGCCTGGGTACAGTGTGCATGTGGGCCAGAAGAGGGTGTCAGGCTCCCTACCATTATAGTGACAAGCAGTCATAGGCATCCTGCTTGGCTACTGGGGGTTCAGAACTTCAGCCCTCTGAAAGAGCAAGTGCTCTTAACCACTAAGCCACCTCTCCAGCCCCATTGTTTTTAATAGTATATCGTAAAGTCAGCACCTGTGGTGAAAGTCTTCTAGACATGCCTGCTTCTTTCACAGAGTATCTCCATCAGTGATCATCCACATAAATAAAATCTTTACCATCTGTTACTCATGAATAGAGGCCAATCAGCATATTTCTTCTCTAAACGTTTTGGGTTACCAATCGGCCAAGACTATTTCTGAAAGCAACAACCCAGCCAATGCACTATCAGTGCTCATAAGTAGGCATAGATCTGCATTCTGGCCCCTTCTCTCTGAATGTGGTAGGTAACAGTGATGCTTTATGAAGTTTGCCTCTGTGTGGCTCTTCCTTTTGTACAGCTCTTGAGAATCGCCCTTACGTTGTTATGTATCCTCCTGGTAATTAATTCAGCACAGTCTATTATTATGTTCCTTCCTTTGATTCCTAACATCTTCGGAACATTTCTCACACACTTTCCAGGTATCAGGAAGAGCTTACTATTCCACCCTAGGTCACACCATCTAACAGTCCCTTTGGAACATGCTGGGATTTGAATAAGCATAACTTTCAAGACATCTAACCCACCCAAGAATACCAAAGTTTGCAGGCTGAGGTAGATGAGGCTTCTAGAATACCAGTTGGCGAGCCATCGACAATGACATGAGAGCCTTGGGAGAGGCTATGTCTAAGTTGTCAGCTTCACCTGGGTTCAATCAGATTCCCCACCCCAACCCTGCATTTCAGAATACCTCCATTTCCCACTTTGTTAATGAGCTTTAACATGAAAGAGTACCATAAGGCAATTACAACATAATTGTTAGAGGAACTCAAGAACTCTCACAGTTCAACAGTTTGGCTTGAGGGCATGCTTTGAAGATCCCCCTCCAAAGCAGAGGCTGGACTTCATTGACTGTGTGATGGTCTCAGGAGGCAAATGAACCTTTGCTAATCTTCTCAGTTGTCGTTTCTTCACTGTGTGTGGGCTGTCTCATAACATTATATCCTTTACCATGTTAGGAGACAGTGGAAGACTCTTACCAGGCTAAAGTGCCATGAAACAGGGCTTCCTGATCTCCGTAACCATAAGAAATAACTGTTCATTTTAAGCCACCAGCTCTGTTTTATTATAACAGCAGAAACAAATGGACACACTCAGCGATTTCAGCTTCGTACCTACCAGAGAAAAGACCATTTTTACGCTGTCATGATACTGTCTGTTTCTTGTGCCATGCATGACTTCAAGTGGGCCTTATCTTGCCATTTCTCTTTGTAAACGTTCAAGTGCACTCAAAACATAATGCATGGATCAACACAGCCTATCTCTTGTACCCATGATTGCTTTCATATCATCAACTACAGCAACCACTTGGATTTCCAACACCTATACTTTCATCGTGATTTCAATAAATTCACCTATAGATAATATCAGGATTACTTGTAACCCTATTGTATGCCTTAATTAATAGTATCCCATTTCACACTGCTAAAGATACCCAAAGGCATTGCTAAGCTATTCTCCAAATCCCATCTGTGGTAGACTTGAAAGAAATGGTTCCCTGGGTGATAACCAAATCTGTGGAACCCACAAACATCTTATGTAGAAAAATTGGTGAAGGGTTATCGATGGTGTTAAATTAGAGGTCTTGGCATAAAGACATCATTTTGCATTATATTTGTGAGCCTTCTGTGTGAATACAAGAGAAAAGCACAGAGTAACTTGATATGAATAGAAAAGCAGTGAAAAGATGATTGTTGGAACAAAAGCAGAACCCACCAGAAAGTGGAGGGACAAGGACTGGATTCTTCCCCAGAGTTTCCAAAGAGAACACAGCAAAGGCAAGAATCTCACTTTATTCGAGTCATATTGATTTCTCACTTCTTGACTGCAGAGGTCTAGGCTACTAAACTTAGGATTTCAAAAATAATCAAGTGTGGGTACTTAGCTGCAGATGGGTACTTACCCATCTTAGGCTTAACCATCTTAGACTTATACTTGACTTGGGGGGGGTCAAAACCAGATAACCTACTGGGCTACAAGTGGGCAGGTAGATTGATACTTTAATTTTCTTATCATTTCCACTTTTGTCATTTGATGAATGAAAAGCATCATTCTGTTTTGGTCAAATTCTTCAAATGTGTTTTATATTAATATATTTTTTATTTTTTGAGATTATAATTCATGGTTTCCCCCATTCCCCCTTCCCCTTCCAATCTCTCTCTTGTAGACCACTTTATCTCTTGTTTGTATGATACTTGTACATATATTTTCAGAGCTGACCATTTGGTATCAGATAGCCAAATAGTGCGCCCTTCCCTGGAGAAGGCTATTTTTTCTGCTTCCAGCATTCCTTAGTTGAATATTGTTCTTTTTTTCTAGACTTGAGGCCTCCTGAACTTTCCCCATGCATGTTAGCATGTCTGCTGATGTCATCCTTGTTCAAATCATGTCTCAGCAGCCATGTTGGCAAAACTGCATTAACATAGCTTCTTTCACATTTCTAAAAGACACAATCTCACAGCAAATTTCCTTTTCCTCTGGCTCTTAAACTCTTTCTGGCCCCTCTTTCACTGTGATCCCTGAGCCTTACATGGAGGAGTTGTGCTATATGTCTATCAGTTGGAACTAGAGTCCACAACTCTGTGTTTTTTATTGGTTTTGGTTTTCTTTAATAGTTTCTGCCTATTCCAATGAAAAGTTTCCTTGATGAGGGGTGAGAACTATACAAATCTGTGGGTGGAATGACAAATATTTAGGATGTAGTTAGGGACTACCTTGATTTATGAAAGTGGTAGTGGTAAGTTCTTCTCCAAGAACCATGATTTTACTGTTTATTTTTTTAATTTTATTATAACTTATTCACTGGTTTTGTCTTCCTGTTCCTACCCTTCCTCGCTCTTCTGCCCTATTTCCCTGCCCTAGACCTCTGGTAGGTGGGGTTTTCCTTCCTCACCTTCTGACAACCGCCTATCAGGTCTCATCTAGCTAGCCTGCATCCCCTTCCTCTGTGTTACCGAATGGCCTTTCCACCAAGAGGCAGTGATCCCCCACTCTACTCCTCCACTTCCCCACATGGAGAATGAGCTGTCCATTGTCTACATCTGAATAGAGGGTCTAGGTTCTCTGCTTGCAATGTCCTTGGTCGGTGCATCAGTTTGTCCAGACCCCCCTGTGTCCAGATCCATCAGTATCTGTCCTGATCCCTCACTGGGTAGAGTGTATCAGAGGACATCTATGTTGGGTTATTATCATCTTATGCGTGAGTATATACCATGCCTGTCTTTATGGGTCTGGGTTACCTTAATCAAGATGATCTTTTCTAGTTCCATTCATTTGCCTGCAAGTGTCAAGATTTCCTTGGTTTTGATAGCCGAATAGTATTCCATTGTGTAAAAGTACTACAGTTTTTTTATCCATTCTTTGGTCAAAGGACATCTAGGTTGTTTCCAAATTCTGGAACGTACGACTAAAGCTGCTATGAACATAGAAGAACAAGTGTCCTTGTTGTATGGTGGAGCATCTTTTGGGTAAATGACCAAGAGTAGTATAGCTGTGTCTGGAGTTAGAATTAGTGCCAATTTTCTGAGAAAGTGCCAGATTGATTTCCAGAGTGGTTTACACCAGCAATGAAGGAGTGTTCCCCTTTCTCCACATCCTTACTAGTATGTGCTGTCATTTGAGTTTTTTATCTTAATCATCCTAATAGGTGTTAGGTGGAATCTCAGAGTCATTTTGACTTGCATTTTTCTGATGACTAAGGACATTGAGCATTTCTTTAGGTGTTTCTCAGCCACTCAGTGTTCTGCCATTAAGACTTCTCTGTTTAGCTCTGCACCCCATTTTTAATTGGGTTATTTGGTTTGGTGGTATTTAATTTCTTGAGTTCTTTATGCTGAGCAGGTCCTAAATTGACTTAAAGAGCTATTGGTTACTGCCAAAATGTGTGTGATACTACCACACCTAACATGATGGCCATTGTCCTGGTTCATTGGTGAACAGCTGCCTTGGGCTATTGGCTGCTTCCCTCCTTCAGGCATTTGTATGTGCCTTTTGTTGCCATGGAAGCCAGTCATCTGGGTGGAGGCTTTCAGGTCAGGTCCCACTCTAGTCCACTGGGTTCTATATCCAAATTATCTTCAGCAATAAGGATTTATATTCCACCTCTGGAAGGCAACTAAGGTAAATAACAATAGCCTATAATATTTTGGGAGTGTCTTGTACAACCCTGACCAGCAATTCTAAAGAGGGCTTCTCATGTCTGCTGTTTGTAATTTTGTTAGATAGTCTATCACTCTTGAGGGGAGCATTGTCAACCCAGATGAGAAAAATTTACCTAAACCACGTGTGTTTGTGTGTGTGTGTGTGTGTGTGTGTGTGTGTGTGTGTGTGTGTGTGTGTATGTGTGTGAATGTATACAGACTTATATGTAGTATAGGTATCTCATTACGGAGGTATTTAATAATATGGTTCCTTATGACTTTGTCAAACCTCTTTACTGGTATCTTACTTTCCATCTTCCTCTTTTCCAATTGTTCTTAACCACTCTCAACTGTAGTTGCCAGCATCCCTGAACACTGTGGGTCAGGGCTTACCTTCTGAAATCTCAGCTTTCCAAGTTGCACTGTGGAGCTGATTCTCTTTCCTGGATTTTCAGGAGTAGAGGTTACATTTGTAAGAAAGCACAGTTATCAGCTGCCAAAGCTTCCTAGCTTTCCACTGTGGTGGAAATATCAGATTTTCATTGCTCTAATAAAATACCTAAAACAGATAACTTTATAAAGAAAGGATGGTTATGTATCTCTCAATTTTGGAAGGCTCAAGGCCAGATATCTGTATAATCTGGGTTGAAGTAAGGCCTATTTTGGGTGTAACACATTACGGTGAATGGCAAGAGTGGAAACATGCCAGAACAAGGAATCACATTTTGTTGTATGAAGTCAAAGATAGGCTATGTATGCCCAGTCTGAGGCTTCAACATTAACCTTCTTATAGGAATTAACCAGGGTAACTGGACAATACATTCAGCCCCTTTGAAGAAATGCCCCTTGTTTTACCTAGGACTTCCTACTAAACATCAAGTCCTTAAGGCCGGTATGCCTCCTCACTTAGGGCAGGGAAGCTCTCAGCATCCAAACTTATAGCTCCTTGGGTAACAACCATATTACATCCCAAACCACATGGAAGCAGAGCTCCACCCATGGGCACTGTGTATTGTCTACATTAGAAGGAACTTTGAGGATCATTTGGAGAGAAAGGAGCATTGAAGTTAGATTATGCATGGGCCATAAAGGATGGTAGACAGAGGGCTGAAGAGAGAGCGCACCTCAGGAGTGACAATGTCAGATGCAAAGCACTTAAAGCTGTGTAAGAGCGTGAAGTAGCCAGGAACTTTAAGAGGTGGTTCTGTATGGAAAATATGGAGAATGTGGAAAGAGGTTACTATTGACAAGCAACCCTAGTGGGACAGTACTGTATGACAGGGTCCTCATGCAACCCAATCCAGCCTCAATCTCATGAGACAGCCTCTGCTAGCCTCGAAATCAGATTACTACCCCAGGCTTCATGCTTCTACTTTAAATGTTGATTAGATATTAAAAAGACAAACAATTACCTTGCAGTATATTAGAAATTATGGAAGTGTTAGGAAACAGAAGTTATCATTAGAAGACTAGAAAGTGTCTTCTCTTATATTCCAGATTAGGAAAGTATGCTGTCTTGAGTTTGCAACATATAAATTAAGGTACCAAACAAGAAAGAATATAGGAAAAAGAGGGTGGATGGAAAAAGTAAGAAGGTGTTTGAAGGAAAGAAAGGAGAGAGGAATGAAAGATGGGTGGACTGAAAGAGACAGGAAGGGAAAGGATAGAAGATAAAGAAGGGGAAGAAGGACCAGAAGAGAAAGGAAGAAGGAATGTAAGAAAGAAAAGAGGGGAAGTAGTAATAATTCTAAGGATCTATTTGTTCCTATGATGAAAGGTAGCCAATTGTTTCCCCAGAGCTATGAGTATAACCAGATGTTTACACAGGGACAAGGTAAGCCAAGATCCTAGCTTACTCTGGGAGGGAATAAAAACAAAGATCTGAATTAAGTATCACTTTCTCCTAGAAGCACAGGAGCGAGGAAACAGGGTCAAAAGGGCAGTGACAGAGTTGTAAGCACTTTATCCCAAGTATAAACATCACTAGAGTGCGTTTGGGACCAAATTACCTCCCTCAGACCTGAGATGTTAGCATTCCTGCCCTACTTAAGCATACCAATTTTACTGTGGCTTTGAGGAGGTTGAGCGGGGGCTTGCATGGACACTTGAGAAAAATATTACCTCAAGGACTAATATAACTCAAGCAAATATAAGGCACCCCACTGATGAAGAGCTTGTAAAACTCCAAATTCCAAGGTCAGATCTCTTCCTGATGAATATCAAATGTGAGTGGACACACATCACTCAGTCCCAGAAGACAGCGGTACCTTTCACTAGTGGGCAAAGTTAGGGGTCCAAAGCCATGCAGAACATATAAGTCACACTCCAGCCAGTGAAGACTCAGCTGTGCTTATTAGAAAGACATCGAACCCTCTGCCTTTCCAACCACATAATCATTGATAAGACAGTTGGGGTATCCAAAATAAGAAGCAGCATCTATATGCAGCAATATGATTTGGGGTTTTTGTTTTTTGTAAATGTGTGATTTATTATTTTATTAAATAATTTATTTATCCACTTTACATCTTGGTCATAGCCCTCATTCTTCCTGTCCTCCTGGTCTCCTCTCCCTCCCCTTCCCCTCCTCCCTTCCCCCCCCTCTATTTCTCAGAAAAAGGGAGCTCCTCTTCTCCTTCACCCCAGTTCATCAAGCTGCATCAGGACTGAGCATGTCCTCTTCCTCTAAGGCCTGGCAAGTTAGTCCCACCAGGGGGAAGTAATCAAACAGCTGGCAACCGAGTCCATGTCAGGGACAGCCAATACTCCTCTTACTAGAGGACCAACAAAAAGCCTGAGCTGCTTCTCAGCTATATCTATGAAGGAGGCATGGTCGTTGGTTGGTGCTTCAGTCTTCACAAGACCCTCTAGGCCCTGGTTAGTTGGCTCTGATGGTCTTCTTAAGGAGCTCCTGTCACCTCCAGGTCATTTTCTCCTTACCCACACTTTTCCAGAAGACTCCTTATGTCTTGTCCAGTATTTATGCTGTATCTGCTGATATGAGGGAAACATAAACAGACAACAGCAAGCCCCTAATCATGCTGATCATCCTTCATAGAATCAGCATGATCTCAGAAAATGAAAAGAGATTAAGAGATTATGAGCTTCTTGGGAAACACTGAGGTTATTTAAAGTCTCAGTAAACCAATTTAAAGATAATTCCCTTACACAAAAGTGTTTACTGGCTTTATGGAAACATATCCATACATCCACACCACACATGTTACATATGCAAAGAAAAGAGCCTCATATAAGAAATAAATACATACAATATGACTGTCAAAATGTTGGATAACAATTTAGACAACCAAAACTATCCTTTCTCATTGGAATATTCCCAAAGGATATAGGACCCTGTTAAAGAGACACTTAGTCAACCATATTTCCTATTGTTCTATTCATAACAGTGGAAACAGTGGAAACAACCTAGGTGTCTGTCAAGAAATAAATGAATAAAGAAAGTGTGGTACATTCACACAGTGGAATATGACTCAGATTTTTTTAAAAAAATGAAAACATGAAATTTGCAGGTAAATGGATGGAACTATAAAAAGTCATCCTGAGTTAGGTAACCCAGACTCAAAAAGACAAATTCGGTATGTATTCACTTATATGTGGATGCTAGCTGTTAGGTCATTAATGAGTGAGATACAATTTGTAGAACCACAGTGGTTAAGTATGGAGTAAGGAACTAGTGGAGAGAAACATATCTCCCTAGGAAGAGGAAATACAATATATAATTATGGATTGATGGAAATGGGAGGCTGGGAACAGAGGAGCAAGCAGAGTGGTATGGAAAGGGAGAAAATATAAGGAAGGACAGCTAAAATCAAGGCCCATTTGAGGAGTCATATGGAGACCTAAGTTAATAGAAGCTTCCTACACTATAAAGGCAAACTAAATTAAATAGCCAAATATCAGGGAAGACATGGGAAACAGATTCCTAACTGGAGATCTTCATCACCAAACGAAGCTTCAGCACCAGGAATGAGTTATATCTAACTGAGTTATTGGCCAAAGGGGTCCCATTGCAACTCCAAGCAACACAGGCTGTTGCAAAGGTTATTGGTTACTCTCCACAAACTGATGGGAGGGCTCTATTGCTGAAGACAATACCTACACAACTCATTGAACATGAGGAAGCCCCGCTGGTGCCTGCCTAGAGCCTTCAGCACTACTGGCTAGTGTTCTTGGTACCAGAAGCTACCAAGCACCTGCTGCACACTCTTCAATCTACACTGGTGTCCTACCTGCAAAATACACACTACTACAATGGTGCCACAAAGCTAGTGGGAGTAACCAGCCAATACATAATTAATTTAAGGAGTATTCCGTGAGATGGAACCCATACCAGACACTGCTTACATAGACTAAATAGCTCATAACCTAGGAGAAAATGAAATACTATTGTGAACGGAATATAGAATTAAAAAGACCCCTAATGACATTCTACTATACTCACAGTGCCTTGCTCAGCCATCATCACAGATGCTTCTTCCTGCAGCCTATGGGGACAAACACAGGTACAAAGCCAGAGTATGTGCAGAGAGTAAGAGACTTTAAAACACTCAGCTTAAATGGGATGTCTCCATCAAATCCCTCCCCTCAAGGCCCAGGGAATCCTCCAGAAGAGAGGCAGAAAGAATATAAGAGCCAGAGGGGATAAAGGATAGACACCAAAGAAACAGGGCCTCTAAACAGAGCAGGACTGATGCTCATAGAAACTCATAGAAACCAAAGCAGCATGCACAGAGTCTGAATGGCTCTGCACCAGATGGGAACCTAAAGCTGAAAGAGGTGTCCCCTCCCTAACCCAGAAGCTGTCTTCAACTGGTAACCACTTGCAAAAGAAAAATTGGTTTTCTCTAAGAAAGACTCACTGGGGATACAAAATATTCTTCCCACCCACCCCCATTTCACAGGCTGATCATAAACTCCCTAACTCCTCTCCTTACAGGCCCACCCTCATACCCTATCCCCCACCCACACATCCCCTTATCTACAGAGAAGGATAGCCACCTCCCACCCCCACCCCCGCACCATGGGTACCAAGCCCACCCTGGTATATCAAGTAACAGCAAGACTAGGCACATCCTCTCCCACTGAGGCCAGACAAGGCATCCCAGCTATGTGAAAGGAATCCAAAGAGAGGCAAAAGAGTGAGAGTCATCATCTGTTCTAAGTGTTAGGGGACCCACATGAAAAACAAGCTATGTAACTGCTGCATATATGTAGGGGACCTAGGTCCAGCCCATGCATGCTCTTTGGTTGGTGGTTCAGTCTCTATGAGCTCCCATAGGCCCAGGTTAGTGTATTATGTAGGTCTTTTGTTGTGGGCTTGATCCCTCTGGCTCCCTCAATGCTTCCTTCTACTTTTCCACAAGACCCCCATGCCCAGCCTTTTGTTTGCATGTGAGTCTCTGCATCTGTTTCCATCAGCTGATGGATGAAGGCTCCCCAAAGACGGTTATGCTAAACATAGCAGAGTATAATTAATAGTGTCAGAAGTTGGCTTTTTCCCATGGGGTAAGTCTTAAGTTGGGCCAGTCATTGGTTGGCCATTCCCTATTTTACTTTATCCCTGTTCTACTTCAAGACAGGACAAATTTTGGGTCAAAGGTTTTGTCGGTGTCCCACTTCCTATACTGGAAGTCCCACCTGAATATAGGAGGTGGCATTTTCAGGCTCCTTATCCCCCAATGGTAGAGGACTCAGCTTGGGTCACCCCCTTAGGCTCCTGGAAGCAAGTGATGATAGCACTATTATCCTAACAGCCTAAAAATGGAGGCAGCTCAACTTTCTATCAAATTATGTATGAATGAAGAAACAAATTGAGATAGACTGATTGCATAGACTGTTACCAGACAATTAAAAAAAGGGTCAGTGTCCCCTCCCTAGGAGGACACTGGATATATCATCACAAGGATACGCTTTTAAAATATACCAAATGAAAGAAGCACTTGGTTGAAGATCAGATATTGCGGTGTTTAATTTCCCCCAAAATATCTAGAATAGAAAAACCCATAGCAATAAAATAGTATATTAGTTTTTGCCCTGACAGTGATAAGAATGTATAGTAACTGATAGTTTATAACAACCAAAGGATTTTTTTCTTTATTTTTTATTTGTCTGCTTTGAGCAATGTAGTATTTTTAGAGTGATTAGTTTAGTTTATGGCTGGCAAGAAAGCTCAGCAGTTGAGAGAATG
Organism: Acomys minous; assembly: GCF_964271855.1. Classification (NCBI taxonomy): domain Eukaryota; kingdom Metazoa; phylum Chordata; class Mammalia; order Rodentia; family Muridae; genus Acomys; species Acomys minous. The sequence goes on from NC_140485.1 coordinate 15,319,452, forward strand.
TCCTGCTGTTTCAGAAGACCCAAGTTTGGTTCCTAGAACCCACATCAGATGTTTCACTACTACCTGTAACTCCAGCTTCAGGACATGTGACACCCTATTCCAGTCCCATTGGCCACCTACACTATATGCACATGCACATACCTTCAAAACCACACACACACACACACACACACACACACACACACACACACACATGCACACGTGCATGCACACACACAATTAAAAGTAACTAAAACAAATTTAAAAAATAGACTATGTTGACAGATGCATATCTAATACACTAAATATACATCACCATGTTGAAGTGCACGTCTAAATGGATAAGTTTTATATGTGAATTACACCTCAATGAAATTATAAAATAAAAACCGCATAGACACTAAATTGGCTAATGTCCTTGTTGTCTTAATCCATTGGTCTGTCTAGAAGATTACCTGAAGCTGAAGAAACTTTTTCTTGATGTTCTAGAGTGTTGGAAGTCTAAGATCAAGCATCTGCACATCCTGTTGACTGAGGAGGACTGCTTCCTGCCCCCAAGATGGTACCCTTTGTGTGATTTACTCCATCCTCATAGGTGGATGGTTAATGGCTATGTGGGATCTATACTACAAAGAATTATTTCTTTTCACAAGACAGTACACCCAAGGCCTGATCACCTATTGAGAGCCTACCTCCTGACAGCATCATACTGTTGACTTTTGAACTGGTCAGCGAAACATGCAAACTAGCACCACTGCTTATGTCTATCTCAGCATCCCGAATGTCTTGTCAACTCCAAATCTAGAAAACGGAAAACATAAGGAAAGGAAGTGCGAAAATGGTAGACAACAACCTGGACTTTGCCAAATATCCTGCTTCCTAATGCACTGAGCTTTACCCACAGTGTGACTAGTATTTCTTTCATATGTACCACTGATGTGACTTAAAATTCTTATTTCTGTAAGAATAAGAAACTCTAGGAATGAATTCTTAAGGTTACCACAGAGCCGTATCTAGAACAATTTTGCTTCTACCCATGACCCAGAGACTTCAAATAGGTAGAGTCAGTCCAAACTTTGCCAAGCTCTTCTGACTACCATTGACTTAAAAAGCACTGTGGTGGCAGTTACAGTGATACCATATCTATCAGACCTTCCAAAACTAAATCATATTCATTTTCAGAATTTTTTTTTGTTTTGGTTTCTCAAGACAGGGTTTGTCTGTGCAGCCTTGGCTGTCCTGGACTCACTTTGTAGACCAGGCTGGCCTCGAACTCAAAGAAATCTGCTTGCTTCTGCCTCCTGAGTGCTCGGATTAAAGGCATGTGCCACCACACCTGGATTTGCTTTCAGAATTTTTAAATAGAAACATTTTATAAAAAATATCATTGACGCATCTTAATAACATGGTCAGAAATTAAAGAAAATACAATTTTAACTTAAATAAGGTAATCCCTGATTTTCAGGCCAGGACATGAACTTGCTTCGGGTTCCACTTCATTCCCAAGTCTTTAGAGAGAAGGCTGGAAATGGATGCTAGGGGATAGAGATCCATCCAGAGGAATACACTGCACACAGTACACTGTAACCACTCCAGAAATAAAGCTATTGTTTCCTGTCAAGTACCATGCAACAGAAACATCTGTGTCACAGAGGAATGCATCACAAATGTGGGCCACTTCAATTTTAGTAAATTAGCAGAAGAGCTTCCTGTGCCTAATCAAAATTCCTGTAGCGCCAAAGATACAAACACATGTTTATATCAAGTCAAATGGTCTCTTATTAAATATGCCTTAAAATCACAGTCAGAAAAGCAATATAGTATATTCATGCATCTGTATTGATGCATCTTCAGCAGGTTTTAACATTGCATTACAGTAGTTTGTTCCACGTACATAGTTTGTTTCCCTGTAACTCTACTTAATGAACTTCTCATGCAGCCGTGTGTGGGCCTTGTTGTCTTCCACCATGTTGTTTCTTTCTCTATAATCTCACAGCTAAGGCAGTTCATTTGGTGTTCATTAGCATGTCTCAACGTGTGCTTCACTTGAATGTCTTCTTAAAGGGCAGGTTAGGACTTGGCAGTGTTCTGGACAGTACAGAGAATGATATACAGTAGCCATGCTTTCATATTCCCATGGGTGAGCTTATTAAATATACAGAAAGCAAAAGTAAAACAACAACAACAACAAAAATAAATAGCGAGTAGCAGAAAAAGAGAAACAGCTGATGAATAACAAAGCCTCAACAAATCAGTGCCTCAAAACATCCAAAGGACTTGGCTAAAGTAGTCCAACCAAGAGTGGAAATGAAAGATAACATGTCAATTCAGGGACTTGGAAATCACCAGCAGATATCAACTGGTCAAGCCCTAATGAGGCAGTCAGCTGAAGTTTTCACTATAGTCCTAGGAGAATCAGAACTTTCCATGCTGATGAGTCTACAAAGCCAAAGAACAGCAACGCAAGTTATTAAACTGGACAGTGACAGTCATCCACCAAGAATGGACTGGGAAGCTGAGGTGGGCAGCTGGAGTTGCTGACTGAGAGACTCTGGGGCGGGTTCCTCTCTCTTCTCTTCACGGCTTTCCATTCCCGCTGTATATTATTGGCTAAACAACAGGAATGTTTGTTGAAAATAGTTTAGCTATGTATCCTCAAGGCTTTAGCTGCTATTTTTCTTTCCCTTTGTCCCAGAATTGGGAGTCACCCTACTTCTAGATGCAACTTAGCATCCGCTTCCTAGAGGGCTTCACCAATGACTTCACCAATCTGTACCCTCTTTGAAAGGGACTTCTGTTGCTGTGGGTGTGGCTACTGTTGGTTGAATTACTAAAATTCAGTTAAGTTTTCATCTAGTTGGAGGTAAAAAAAAAAAGAAAGAAAACAACAAACAAACAAAACAGAGATAAAACCAAAAGAAACTACACACTCCACCCTTCCATGGAGAAAAAGACATGAAGGAGAATTGATCAAACATTAGACTAATAAGAGACTGCATGGTATGAAAGAAGATGACTTCCAATCATGGACACAAGCAAGGCTGTGGACTGGAGGGTGTTTTGGAGCGGCAGACCAGTGCTCTTTTCAGCTTCCTGGAAGTAGGCACAAAAGACTGGTTGTTACTGAGGAAGCAGAAGTGACTAGTAGATTGTACCATGGACTGCTGTTTGTCCCAAGGAAATCGCCCTTTGGCAATCTGTGGGCCATTTCTAATATCTGCTTACTTTGCACTCTAATGTACTCTATTGGACTCTGAAAAGGCTCAACACTTAAGATAAAAGTAAAACTAATGGGGAGGGGGCAGCATTAATGAAAAATTAAATGACACTGATGAAAATTAAAGTGGGAAAATGTTGTTCATACTTGGCATGTGTTATTGGTATATACAACCCTATCACATTTCAAGAAATAAATATTATGCTATATACAAAACGGAATATTTTTAAATATCCATTTTTATATGAATTTGTTCAAAATATTATGACCCTAGGCTAGAGAGATGGCTCAGAGGTTAAGAGCACTATCTATTCTTCCAGAGGGCCTGAGTTCAATTCCTAGCAACCACATGATAGCTCACAACCATCTATACTGGGATTTGATGCTCTCTTCTGGCATGTAGGTGTACATGAACACAGAGCACTCATTTACATAAAATATTATGAACCTTGTTATTTTTATAAAAATGTTATATGATCAACTTAAGGAAAAAAGAAACAGAGTAGAATATCAAAGAACACAGCAGAGTTTTCTAAGAAGAATTAATCATGATGAATATTAGAGTTGAATTATTTGCATGTTCCTGCTTATAAACTGATAAAGTATTATAAAAGATGACATTGTGCTGAAAGCATCATGTTAAAATGGCTCATGTGTTACATGAAACGACAAATGAGCCGAATCCAGATGCTGTCTAGGTTGTTATTCTTCTCCGCTATGTTAGCCAGCATTACATTACTGTAACTAATACCTAGGAAGTCAGCCTCTTACATGGAGGGGCTGTTTCGGCTCATGGTTTCTAAGGTGTTGGCCCATGGCTGCCTGACCCCATGGCTTAGCGTTTGTAGCAACAGGGTACATCATGAAGGAGTGCACAATACGGTACAAAGGGCTTGCTCGCCTCATGGCGACCAAGAAGACAGGAACTAGCTAGGACCTTACCCTCCCTTTCAAAGGTACATCATCCTCTTCCTCCCATTAACTCTGCATCTAAGATGTCCCACTCTGTCTCAATAATGCCACAGGCTGGAAGCCAGCCCTCAGCACCTGGGCTTTTAAGAGCTCCAGTGATCTGATCGTTGAGTGTTTGTCACTGATCCTCTCTTCTGTTTTCTAGCTGTTCTTTCCTCAGTTCAAAGGTTACAGCATTGAGATTTTCTTTCTTTCTGTTTTGGTTTCTAATAATACATATTTGCTAATTATCTTTATTTGATCTCATTGTTGAGAAACATGTGATAAGGTTATTTTTCAATGTCAAAATGAAAATACTTTCAATTTGTTTCCTTCTTCTGGAGCCAAAGCATTCTTTTTCTTTTCTTTTCTTTTCTTCTCCTAATTTTTAAAAATTCTAAGAGTTTTCATTCTTTGAATGAGTAACAAAAATACCTGCAAGGTACTCTTATAGGAATGCAGAGAGGAAAATAATAATGTATGTACTTATTCATCATCTGAAAATTACTTGGATCTTAATTTTTGGGGGATTTTATGATTCCTGCACAGAACGGAAATAATACAGAGTAAGGGAAAAGCAACTGACTGCACTTTAATTCACAAGGAATGTTTATTGAAATGAATCCCCTAACCAAAGCATCACAAGACCCCCAGATCAATCTAATTCTACCCTTCTGAGCTATAAAAGACACAGACACACACACACACAACACACACACACACAACACACACCACACACACACACACACATGCCTTTCTGGTTGTACTATAGTGGAGACCTGGTGACAAAGCATGGCTTGCTGTATTGCCCATTTGGGGAGCAAAACCATACACCTTGTCAAAATCGTTCAGGTAAATTTGTCTAAAGCACAGGAGTTTTTAAAGTGGAGAGCTGGTCTGACTTTTTATATTTATGTTTGATTGCTTTGAGAGAGAAAGAGGGGGGGGAGAGATTGTTTTTGTTAAATGTATATATGTATATTTGGGGAGAAGACATGCATTTTGTTATTCTTACTGACTGACTGCTTATATTCTATCTTTTAAAATCTTTGTAGCTTAGAAAACGCATCTGCTTTTAATTAAACTTGATCCCGCTGAATATTTGAAAGTTCCATGCTAGAATGGTTAAAGACATAGGCATTGGTGGCTTGGTTTGGACATCCAACTGCCTGTTAAATAATCATCTAATTGAGACTGGGATGGGATGGGGAGGACACTTGGGAGCTCAGGAAGGGATAACTCTCCCTAAATCTAGAATTGGCATGAATTATGTGGCCATAAACTATGAGGTAAGTATCAAGTTACTCATTATGTTACACACACAAAATCAAGAAAACTGGGTAAGCAATGCAGATCGTTGAGAACATCTGTTAAATTAAAGTTCATCTATTGGAAAATCAACTTAGACTAGACAGAGAACAGCTATCATTATAAGTGTAGCAGGCAAATTGTTGATTTGACCAGAATGTATTTGTATATACAGCTTTAGCCAATAAAACGTTTTTGTATAAGTTTTCACAAATTGGGTTTTCGAAACAACACTAATTAAGTTTATTCTCTATCATTATCTTTGTGTCCCAACATGAGGCCATTTTTTTTTAATGTGGCAGGGTGGGGTGGGGTGGTAGAAGAGGCCCCTATTGAGCGGTAAGGCTGGAGCAGTGGGTGAACACTTAGATAAGGTGTCTTAGATTGGGAATTGGAATATGTTATAAAGAATGAGAAAAGTAAATTCCTGTTATGCATTTTTATTTCAAATTAGTTCCTGGTGTCTTTATCACATTATCACTCTGGAAAATCCCTGAATGAGGGGAAGCATTTTATAGACTTCCTCTTTTGTGGGTCATGTGATTCCAACCTGTTCTGGTGGCTTCTTGTTCCAATTGGGTGGTATAGCACCACCAATTTTTCTAGATGTTTTATAGCACCTAAGGTCAGACAGTCAACATTTCTCCTAGGACTGGGAATCCCCACTGACTTCTGAGGACCAACAAAGGAAATTCACAAACATTCTCACTTAAAACTTTCAGTAGTAGTCTATTCTGGCTGTGTTCTTAACCAACCTTCCTAAGTCATAAGAAAGGCAACCTAGGGAACTATAATAAAAAATGTGCACATTGTACATATACCTGAATTCACTTCTAAGCATACACTTGAGAAAATAGGAAAACGAAAGTCTTGTCCAGTCACTGATGACATTGTGCTAAAAGAATAAAGAACTTGTTTCATTTAAAAAATGGTAAGGCATTCACGGATGAAGAGATGGCTCAGTGGTTAAGAGTAATGGCTGCTTTTCCAGAGAACCCAGGTTCAATTCCCAGAATCCACATGGTAGCTCACAACTATCTGTAACTCCAGTTCCAGGGTATCTGACACCCTCATACAGATAAATATGCAAGCAAAATACCAATACATATAAAATAAAAATAAATAAATACAAATGAGAAGGTATTCTTGGTAAGATTTTAAAAGCTCAGTAGATCCTATTCCTTTAAAAAATCACACACACACACACACACACACACACACACACACACACACACACACACAAAGAACAGAAATAAGCCATGGTGGGGTATATTTCTTCCTTTACATTTGCTCAACCATATTCATAGCAGCTTTATTCATAATAACTAGAATCTGGAAACAACCTAGGTGACCCTTTACTGTCGAATGGGTAAAGAAACTGTGGTACATTTACACAATGGGATTCTGCCCAACTATTAAAAACAAGGAAATCTTGAAATTTGCAGGAAAATGGATGGAACTAGAAATGATCATCTTGAGTGAGGTAACCAAGACCCAGAAAGACACGCATGGTGCATACTCACTCATAAGCGGATATTAACCACATAATACAGGGTAACCACACTACAATACAGAGACTGATGCATCAACCCAGGACCATGTATGATGTGGACCTAGACCCTCTGCTAAGACTTAGTAGATAGACAGCACAGTCTCCTTGTGGTTCCCACAATATGGCGAGTAGGGACTACTTCTGACATGGACTCTGCCCCCCCCACACACACAGCATGTTGATCACTCCTCCATGTGGGGAGGCCTTGCCAGGTCACAGAGGAAGAGGATACAGGTAGTAGTACAGATGAGACTTGAAAGGCTGAGGTCAGATGTTTGAGGAAGAGTCTCCCCCTTTCTGAGGACTAGAGGAGGGATGGAGAAGGTATGAAGGAGGGAAGGTGGGATCTGGAGGTGATGAGGGAGGGAGATACAATCGGGATGTAAAGTGAACAAATTAAAAATTTAAAAAAAATATATGATGTTTAAAATCTTGTTTACACCATGCTGTGTACAGGGCGTCAGCTACATCTCTAGCTACTAAAGCAGTGCATCCAGGCTACAGGAGCCAGAGCAAGCCAGGCTGAGGACACCCATCCAGAGTCAGGATGGAGTGGGCACAGAAAGACAGAATCCAGGAAATAGAAGCATCAGTGTGACACAGGAGCCTAAAACCAAGAGACTCTCAAATCAACCTGGCTACTGCTCCACTCATACCACTGAGCTATGTAGGATTGTGGGAAGGCTGTCTGGGAGTTGGGGATGAAAAGGGTGGTAAACACAGGTGCACAGATGTGCAGGCCTTTCACAGTCCCTCAGCTCAACAGTCACAGAAAGCATATATCGTTAAATAAGGAGCTGGAAATATTGCATATAGCTGATCAAGGAGATGGACGTATTACATACAGATACCCAAGGATGCAGGACTATTATGAACAACTAACTAAAGATGCAGGGTTAGCTCATCTCCACAGGAACACTCTGTGAAGGGAGCAGTCTTCAGTCCCCGAACACACAGGAGAATGTAGCGGTGGAGATTTCCTGTGCACACTGTCAACATTTGCAGTTGGACTCCTTCACCTCCAGGAAGTTTTTGCACTCCTTCTCAGCCTGGAGAAGACTGCCCCCTCCCCTGGGGCTGAGGCTGTGCCCAGGTCAACAGCACACATTCACACAGAACTTCATGGTCCTCACACCCAATAACAGTTTCAACACACCAATTATGAGTGCAGACTACAAGATTTAACTCTCTGTTGTCTCTGAGAAGTAAGCCTCACTAGCAAAGACACCCAAAGACTGAAAGTCAAAGGACCTGAATGAATAAATAAATGGAAGCTGTAAGAAGCCCTTATTATTAGTATCAAATCTGTTAAAGCAAAAAGCTAACAAACAATAGTGAGAAGAGATAAAGGCGATAACAATGCACTAATGAAGAGAATAATTCACTAACAATCTACAAAAATTGTAATATTTATATACAGAATATAGGGTTCTTAATTTCATCAAATAAGAACTAATAGACACGATTGAATAAAACGCAGGCTACAGTAATGGTGAGAATTTAATATTCCACTATTTGCTAGGGCTTCCAAACTGAAAATAAGTAAAAGAACTACGTAATTTACTCATACTGTATATTTATTAGATTGACTAGCTCAACAGAATATTCCATCCAGAAAATAGTACATTCTTCTTAGGGGTCACAGAACATTCTCCAAATTCAATTGTATTATAGGCCACAAGTCAAACTTTCACAAACACAGAAACATCGGAGTGAGGGACAGAGGATGAGGGAGGGACAGGGAAAGACAGAGGGGAATACAATTGGCATGTGAAGAATTTAAACTTCAGAACAAGCAGGTAACTTATATTACTAATGCCACTATATGGGAATAGCTCTGAGACTGGCTGAGACATGAATGTCTTGGCTACAGGACCTGAATAAGTAACTATTAGATTCCACTCTTCATATGGCAAGAATGAATATTTACAGATACCTTTTTCCTCCTCATACAAGAAGCAGAAAACCAGCCTTAAATGTTCTGTGCATCATGCACACTTTATACACTTATAATTTTAGGACTGTATAATGTTTGTGAGAAATTATATGCTTTCAGAACAAAATGACTGGACACTGACATTGGATCAGACTTGACAGGACACGTTGCTCTCAGCATGCTGGACACTGAAATCTTGTATCCTTCATGTTCCAGCACCAAGTGCTTCAATTGCTGTTCCTCATCAGAACAAGACAGCTCCCAGGACACTTTTAAAGAAAACTTCTAACCCCAATTGGTCCAGCAATTCAGACTGTCCCACACAGGACACTAATTAAGCCTGGAGTTTCTCAACATATAGAAACTGGACCACAAATGCCATTCCTAGCTTGTTTAACCTTTTCCCCAATTTTATTTGGGCCCCTACAATGGCATTATTCATCCCAAATCAGCCAGAAGAAACCTTAAGAGAACAACACCCCATTTCCTTTAAGGGAGTCAGGTAGGTTTTTCCTTGCTTTCTTGGGCTATAGAGGGCTATTATGAATGGGAGTTGGTTACAAGTTATTACGGGTCTTATTTAGAGAGAAAACAAGGTTAGACCAGTGATGTCTCTTTTTTCCTTTATTTTACATTCTTAGGTTTGGAGAAAGGGGTTGAAAAGAAAGAAGGGGAATATAGAAATATAGATAGAAGATAGAGCAAAAAGTAGATTAATGAATCTACTCCTCAACTTAATGTCTCAATTGTCACTCACAAGGTAATTTTTAATTTACTGGTATAGAATTTTGTATATACATGAAAAATAAGTTTAATTCTAGATACAGTGGTATAGAATTAGAATGTAAGATTATTCTTACATCCTCTCCATATATATATATATATATATATATATATATATATATATATATATATATATATATTCTTATATATATAGTAAATCTATGTAGAGAATATATATATTTCTACTCTAAAATGAGGTATTGTACCCATATAACTCAATTATAATGCAATGTTTACTTCCAATGCTTTGAAAGTGTTATTGCAAGCAGTTTAGGATAAATAAGTTATACAAGTTAATTGTTAGTTGATCAAATCATAGTCATGTCAATTGCTAGTCTACTTTTATCACAAGAATATACCTCTTAGGTGCAGCAGATAGATATGATTCTATAGAAAGATAAGGTGAGAGAGTTAGGTAAGGTCTTCAAAACCCCCAGAGACATTCAGAATATGGCATTTAAAAATATATTTATTATTTTAAAGATTCACTGACAATGAGACAGGTTAAGTCCTGGCAACACCAAGCCTACTTCAAAGAGGATGATGAGTATCAAAGAACCTCCTTATGGAGATGGCTTCAAATGTGGCAAACAAGCCACTGGGGAAAATGCCTTCATTTCTACCACAGACAGAATTCTGCCTAAAGAAGGGTAAGCTTGGATGCAGGCAGAGTTGATAGCCAAACTCTGCCAAGACAGGGTAAGCAAGTCCTCAGTAGTTCCTGCCTCACAAATATGTCTGTCAGATATATTAGGCCAAAAGGCCAAAGAAGATTTGCCAACATTATAGAGAGTTTTTGGGTGATGATTCAGATATCAAACTGTCTCTGTCATCTTCTCATGTGGAAAACTACTAACCTGAATATTCAGGTAATCAAGTTTGTTCCTTCCCAAGTCTCTGATGGAATTGAAAACCAGGTAACTTAGTTTTACAATGAAGCTTAGTTGTTTAGGTGGTTAAGATGTTTTTAGTTCTAGATAGGTGTTTTAAATTGATAATGACAATATGTGATGGAGATTGATTTACATTCAGAAATTTAGATGCACCAAGATAAGAAAGACATTTTCTTCAAGGATGTCAAATACAAATAGCCAAAACACTAAGAATGTAGCACTTATATAATTTCTGATTGTGACATTGTTCTTCTTATTATAGATAATCTATTGTATATATGTGTAATAATATAAATGTATATGTAAAAATAATTTTTAAAAAAAACTGAAAAAATTTTCCTTGTGTCCTCTGAGTTAATAGTCTGACAAAATAAAAACTAACAGTAGGAGAAACAACAGAAACTACATAAATAATTGAACATTAAGCACACACTTCTGAATGAGGAATGAGTCATTAAATAAATCAGGAGTACATTTTTAAATTTTTTATTTATAAATATGCATTTATAATATGCAGAAGAGGGCATCAGATCTCATTATAGATGGTTATGAGCCACCATATGGTTGCTAGGAATTGAACTCAGAACCTCTGGAAGAGCAGGTGGTGCTCTTAACCGCTGAGCCATGATGGATGAGCGGTCTAAGGTGCTGCATTCAGGAGTACATTTTTTAAAAGTTCCTAGAATCAAATAAAACGATAGTACCATATAGGTATATAGTTGTTCAAAGGAGAGAAAAACAACAGTATGGCTCATGTTATAATTATAAAAGTCAGAAATTGATCCATTCAGGTTAGTCTTCAAGTTGTGCACAAGATCTCTATGAACAGATTGCTAAAGAAGTCAGAGCTTTGGCTAAGGTGTTAGACTTGCTCACTTACTGTGTGCTGCTCTTTTGAATTACTACATATTATTAAGCTGAGAGACATAAAAGTGGGAAACGCTGCTAAGTAATTCAATGTTGCTCCCAATATTGTGAAAATACTCATTAGAAATTTACCAGGTGGACATTTTTACATCCTATTTACTACATCATGTCCATTAACAATTGCTGAGTCTCTCTGTAGATATTGATTTTGTACAAGTGTATCCCATAAACCTGATAATATGTTTTCAAACTAAAAAAATAATAATTATACAGTGATCATGAATCCTTTGTACAGTATGTAGGAGTTCAAGGACAAAAGTTTGTAGTTACACATGCTTATAGTTTTAAAATCAGAAAGTATATAAATAAATTAATTAATGATGCACTTCAAGATTCTAGAAAAACAAGAAGTCGAATCCAAATGCAGCAGACAAAAGACATGATAAAGATTGGGGAAGAAATTAGTAAAATACAGCCCAAGGGTATAAAGCTATAATCAATCAAACAAAGAATTGTTTTGTTGAAATGATTAAAAAAAGAAAAAGAAAAAGAAAAAAGATTGAAAACTCCTAGTCATACTCACCAAAGAAAAGATAAAAGAATAAAAATGAATAACATCAGAAATGGACAAAGAAATGTTACAACAGTCTCCAGTGCAATTTAGAAAATCATTAAGAATATTTTGACAGATCGATTATATTCCAAAATCTAAAATACATATGAATTTCTAAACTCAAATGATTTGCAAAATTAAATCAAGAAGAGGTAAGCAACTTAATTAGATCTGTAACAAGTAACAAGATAGAAGCAGATATTAAGTTATTCTGATAAAGAAAAGCCTAGAACTGGTTTCATTCACTACTGAATTCTACCAACCTGGTAAGGAAGAACTAATACCAACACTTTGCAGACTGCTCCAAACGACAGGACTATCAACTTCACTCTGTGGAACCAATATTACTTTCATAACAATCCAAAGAAAGTCTCAGTAAAAAGAGAATTTATACCGCCTTTCCTGGTGAACATGAACCTAAAATATTTGCAAAACAAAATGAAGAAGAGCATACATTAAGACCAAGACAGTTTCATGGTAGCGACACAAGATCGGCTCAATACATGCAAATCAATAATTACAGTACATGACATAAATAGACCTGAAAGGGATGGTCATCTCAATAAATACAAAAAAGGTGTTTGTTCAACTTGCCTTCATGATGAAAGACCTGAAGACACTAGAAGGAGAAGCAACATATCTCAAAGCAAAACTAAACCTAATCAGAGATAGAGGACCTTCTAATGAAAACTCCTAAGAAATTGAAAAAGTCTCTATACAAAAAACTCATAGACAGCATTATCCGAAAAGAGGTCAAATAGAGAACATTTATTTTCTCTCTGAAATTTGAAACAAAACAAAGGTGTCCCACTCTCATTCAATATAGTGCATAAAATCATAGCCTGAGATAGTGAAAAAAGAAAGAAGATACAACTAGAAAAGGAAGAGTTCAAATTATCTCTATCTAAAGTTGACAAGACCTTATATATGAAATACTCAATGGACTCACCAGAAAGTCTGAGATGTGATAAAAGTTGCAGTAGAGTTTCATCATACAAGATCAGCATGTAAAATATGTAGCTTTTCTCATTCACCACAGCTTGAAAAAATAATTCACCCAGGACTAAACCTAATCAAAGAGGTGAAGGACCTTCCAGTAAAAACTTTGAGGAAACTGAAAAATGAAATCGAAGAGGAAATCAGACAATAGAAAGAACTCTCATGCTTGCAGGTTATTAGAATTAATGCTGTACAGATTCCTGTATTACCAGTAGCCATTTATAGACTCAACACGTTTCTCTTCAAAGATCCAAAGATATTCTTCATAGAATTAGAAAAATCAGTGCGAAAATTCACATGGATAGCTACCATCAATTACACTTGATTAAGAGGTAAATTTATTGGCTTTGTCATGAAGTAAAGTGGTTGAGTTATCAATGATCCCAGTTTGTTTCTTAAGAAGTCAGAGGTAATAACAAATTAAGCAAAAAGGAACACAGACCGTAAGAAGCAATAAAGATAAAAGCTTAAGCTAACAAAGTAAAAAAAAAAATATTGAGTCATAGGGAGAAATCAGCAAGGAAAAGACTGCTATTTTGAAAACCATATAAACAACAAAATTATGGGGAAATGTGAAAAGTACTAGTATAAGAGATGAAATGAGATGACTTCCCAGCATTAAAGCTGTTATTTTGAGACAAGTGTTGTAGTACAAGTCTGTAAGTTCAGCTTTTCAGGAGTCTGAGGCCAGTGGGTCCTGAGTTCAAGGCTCTTCCATTCTACATGGTTCAGTGTTAGTCTAAGCAACATAGTGATATTCTGTTCTCAAATAAAAATCTAAAAGGGATTAAAGTGTTGGAATAGAGGTCACTGATACAATGCTTGCTTATCATGCATAAAACCTGGGTTCAGGCTATAAAGGGCATGGGCACACACACACAAATATTTTAACAATACACTTAAGTATTCGTATGAAATTAACTAATACCCAAGAGAAATCAAAACTGAAAATTGTTAGAGTCTTTAGAATGTGTATTTCTCTATATTTATTACATTATTTGAAAGAGTATAAAAACCTACCCTCAAGGAAATTATAGGGTCAGATGCTTTTACAAGGAAATTTTAGAAATATTTAAAGAAACATAAATCCGATTTGTGAAAAGTATTCAAGAGACGACTAAAGGAGAGAGATCTATTAGCTACCTAGCTTTTGAAGCCAGAGTAGCCGTGATAACAAACCTTGTAAGGCTACTATGAGAAAGGGAAGCACAAGCATTCTTGTAGCGTGTGTAGAAACACAGACAGAATAGTAAAATCTATATGTGGTAGGATCCAATTCAGAAAATGCACTCTAGTCAAGCTGGCTTCATGCTGGGACTGGGGCTTATCAATGAAAACTCAGCATAGAAAATTCGTAATAATGAAATAAGGAAGAAATACAATCTGCTCAAAAGTTGTTAAACCATAACCCCATATCTATATGTGAGAAAACACTTGTGAAATTAAGACTATGCAAGGAGAAAACAAAGCTGGGCTGCAAATATGTTTATAGAACATACTAACGAAACTGGAGGGTTTCCATTGACCAGGGGGTCGAATTTTGTTTTTATTTCATCTTCTCTAATGTTGCAAATTAATAAATCTCCTGACTAAAATCGGTCATTAACAGCTTCTTTTGATCACATCGGAATCCCATCTCTGGCAGAAAGACCAACATTAAGTGAAACACAATAAATACATCACACTAAGGTGAAGGGTCCTGTGAAGAAGCCATCGGGACAATTGACTGGACTCTTCAGAACAGACAAGCCCAGAGAATTCACAGCCTACAGATTGGGCAGGGCCACAGTGAATGAGGCACCTTAGCTGCCTGAAAATATGGTGTTGTCTTCTGTCATTTCCACTCATTTCTCCCTCCCTTACCTCTTCCACCAGGAACAACTTTGTCTTTACTAATATTTCCTGTGAAAATTTTCCTCTATTCCTTAACCTAAATGTCTCTCGTGGAATTCTCATTTTGCTGTTTTGTTGGTTTACTTTGAGACAGAGCCTCACATATCCCAAGCCGCCTTCAAACTCTCTTTGTTGCTCAAGAAAACTTTTAACTCCTGATCTTCCTATGTGCCATGTTTATAGACATGTACCACTGAACAGCATTCCCACTTAGAGGGCAGTTTATTCATTCACTGAGTCTTTCTTTCTTTCTTTCTTTCTTTCTTTCTTCCTTCCTTCCTTCCTTCCTTCCTTCCTTCCTTTCTTTCTTTCTCTGGAGCTGGGATTGAATTCTGGCCTTTGCCCATGTTAAGCAAACACTCTGTCTCTAAGCTTTACCCCCAGCTCCTTTTTTTAAAAAACAGTATTGTAAAGCATTTGTGTCTTGTGAGTTGCTGCTGACAAGTGTGATGTTATCTTGGCAATCTCAATCTCTGAGCTTCTCATCACTTTCTTACTCAAAAATTTTCAACATATGTGATTTCCATATCCAGTAATGAAAACTCAGGGAAAGCAAAGAACTTGAGACATTGTAACATTTTGATGTTACTCACTGTACATTACACTGTGATGTAAATACATCAAAATGGCATTGCCGACTCACGTGACTTCAGAGCCACAACAGATCTTAGCATTTCCTAGAGGGGCAAGAACTCGAGTAGGAGGAAATAATAAATTCGACTTATTCAATTTTCATTCTCGTTGTGATTCAAGATGTAGAGTAAGCTTAAAGCAACATCTGTAAGTTAAGTATCTGTTCGTCAGATGCATTTCTTACAGCACTCTTCACTCACAATTCAGGCAACCCAATGTAAAAGTAGCTGTTAGTATTGATTGGCTTTAGTTAGTGTACAAAATAATACATGCCATTATGACTTCTCCATGTATGTATGTCATTGGGCTTTGTTCCTAGTCTCCTCTATAGCCCTATCTTCTTGTCTCTTCATTTCTATTCCAGTCTGCTCCCTCTATCCAAATAGCCTTGCTCTACTTCCTTGTGGGTGCATAGACGTTTAAATCCTACATCTTTATTTGCTGTCCTTTCCCACCCTGTCTTGTCCCTCCCCATTTAGAGCCTCCTTCATCCTCCACCTCAGTCCCTCTTTTGCTTCTATGTCACGCATATGTTTTAAAATCTAGACCCCGTGCATGAGAGAAAACATGTCATATTTGTCTTTCTTAGTCTGGTTTCCTTCACTTAGCATGACAGTCTCCAATCTCCTAAAGATTTCTAAAATACAGCCCTGGTCTATTTTAAACAAACTCAATAATGACAGCCCAGATTTATCCACAAAGAAAATAAAACCCCACAAACTATGAGCTGATGATTGGCAAACATTCTGCATAGTGTTTCTTCGTGCTCTGAACTCCAGCCATCACTCTAGATCGTGGATGTGGATTGATTTACACTTTCCCTGTGACTCCTCCAGAGCATGGTATTTATGCAAAGCTAGAGGTACCTGCTTGCTCAGTCTCACCTAGAAATGGAAATACTGGCCTGTGCCCAGCATGCCATTAAGGATTTAAACCTGTCCCGGCCTATTTAATTATATTTACCACAAGCTTCAATGATGCTTTTCAATGTGGGCAGCATGTTATTTTTTGAGAAGACTGATTGCTATATTAAAATCTTTTGAGAAAAATATTAGCATGTTACCTGTGGCTTGGCAAAGCAGCTCTTTGGAGATATTTTATGTAATATGCAAGTCAAAACCATTTTAGGTGATTCCCCTAAGGAAACAGCACAAACAAACTGAAGAAAGAAAGAAAGAAAAAACCTCAGAGAGGTCAGGATTCTGCCTTTGGAAAGTTCAAAGATTGTTTGCTGCTAATTCACATGTATTGGCTTTCTGCGACCATGTTCCTATTTTCCTGGCCACAGAGGGGGGAGGTCCAGTTACTCACTAAACTCCATAAATAGAAGACATTATGTGGTGAAAGGCAGGGAGAATAAAAAGCCATGGTTTTATGGGACTGACACTCTAAGAGGAGGAAGATGTTAGGCATGAAACACAGTGTGAAAAATGATGTAATGGATGATATCATGTATGTAGATAGACATACATGAAGTCTATTTGTCAGCCTTCTATTACTATGATAAAAAGTTACCACAAATATAGTGAGTCAAAAGAAGAAAATTTAGTATCTCACAATTCTTTTTCTCAATTGTCTGCTCGAGACTCAGGAGATTATAATCAAGCAGTAGGTAAGAAATTATTTTTTGTTGTTGTTGTTGTTTGTTTTGCACTGAGGTTGTAATCTATGGCCTCTTGCCTCCTTGGCAAGTATCTACCATTAAGCTACACCCCCAGGCAAAGGCTCCGAGCTTCCCCTAAGGGTCTAAGAATCTGTCTTCTTGCTCATTCAGTGTTGGCAGAAATGCCTGGACTCTTCATTCCTTTGCTGACTGTTATATGACACACTGTTTATTAAAAAACAAGCCGCATTCTTTGGCTTATGGCAGCTTCACTTTTATTTTCAAAGCTAGTGTGGACCCACTCATACGTCCTCTTCTGTTAAGGGCCCATGTAATTGTATTGTGCCATTCAAATGATCCAGGATAAAACTCTTTATATGGTCAGCTAAGTAGCAAACTTTAAATTCTATTTGTGAAGTACCTAATGCCATTTAATTTTAACACAATCTCAGGCTTACCACTTTATAGTACAGTCATATTTGGGGACATATTACCCTGCCTAACCAATATTATTTTTATTTAAATACAAAAGTGAAATATGTATTTAAAACACATTAAGGTTTTCTTTGTGTGTATAATTCACTTATCTCTTTGTTATTCAACGAATTATCCTAGTTACTCTGTATTTAATGATGGATAGCTTAATGCAAAGTATGTAATTTTATAACAGTTTGAAAGCTACAATTATAATCTAAGAAAAGCTGACAAATTAGGGAAGTAGTGAGAGTAACAAATCATAATCCAATGCATAAACTAATAATCCATTAGTCTATGTGAGAATGCATGGATAAACAAGTGCATTATGGGAAAGAGGGAGCTTTTTCTTCGAGTGGAATTACAATAGCTCCTGTGGATGACATAGTCGGCTTAGGATTTGGCAAGAATTTGGTCATAACTGCCTCAGGAACATATTGAATGTGTGCTACTGGTGTGGCAAGCAAAAAGTTATGTTTTCAAAGAGTTCCCGTGGAGTTGTATACTAATTACAAAGGGGCAAACAGTCACCCTAGAGTAGAGAATATGATAACCACCACCTTAAACAAATGATCAGGTGTCACCCCCAATACCCGGAACAAAATTAGCCCCTGTGTCTATGATAAGATGTAGCAAGGAAGACAAGCATCTGTGGTGATTGCATGGTTTCCACAAATCAGCACGTAAACTGAGGTATAAGGAACCATCCGAAAAACCCAAATGTGACGTTCTAAAAACCAAAGGACAGAAACATATCCCTCAAAAATGCCAAAGCAATGAAAGAAAAAAGTAGCCTGTATTAAATATGAAAAGGACAGGACCAGTCATCATAATGTATTCTGGATTGGACTCTATATATGAAACTTTATTTAATTTAAAATTACTGTAATTATTGGCAATATGTTAATAAAAGAGGTGTACTCAAGACTAATGTTGCAACAATGATGTTCTTTCCTTTAATGCTTCCTCTATGGGTAAATAAAAGAATATTTAGCTTTTAAAAAAACAAATATTTATAAGTAAAGAAATACCATTCATTACTTTCAGGTGATCCAGGAAGAGCAGCAATATGTATGTGGATTAATAAATAAAATACTGAAGCAAATTTTATGAAATTGATAAAATATTTTAATTTAGAGACTCTCACTGAAACGGATGTAAGATCTTTTCCCTAATTTTTCAAGCTTCATGAGATTCTGAAATTATTATAAAATAAAGAACAAAGTGAATTAAAGAACATTTATTTTACTCTGTGAATTGTAGTTTTAAAATAAGTATCATTGGTGTAGTATTATTTTTCTGATTTTAAGCATTTGTTAGTCTGTAAAATGATGGGATTAGTTGTGACTCTGTGTGCTCTTTGTTCACGTTTGCCTGTATTCTCCCGCTTGTGCCCTTCATCCCCTCCCTCTTCCTCCATCCAGGAGTCTGTTAGTCCTCCACAACTCTGTTTCCACATGGGAGTGAAAACATGCAACATATTCCTCCTGAGTGTGGCTTATTTTATCTAGGATGATGATCTCCACTTCTATCCACATTCCCCATCAGGTTACTGTCTCATTAAATATTACCTAATTAAGGATATATATATATATATATATATATATATATATATATATATATATTCTTTTATTTAGCAAGAAGAGCTTTGTTTTCCATAGAAACTGATTGGAAGTTGCCTGTGAATATTCACAACACCACACTGTTCATATACATCCCATATGTAAAAGGGTGAAGACCAGGGGATGGACACTCTCAAATGCCAAAATAGATAAACTATGATAGATTGATATCATCCAATTATACAAATAATGTCAGTAATAATAAAGACAAACAATTAATTTGGATTTCAATATACATGTGTGTATGTGTGTGTATATATATAATATATAATATATATATATATATATATTCTCAAAAAATATGCTGAACTCAAAAGAAAATCCTAAGACATGTCATTTCACTTGTATCAAATTCAAGCCAAAATAATTTATCATGATAAAAATTAAGAATACTGGTTAAACTTGGAGGGATTATAGAGGTTTTTTTTTTTTGGTTGTTGTTGTTTTTTTTGTTTTTTGTTTTGTTTTGTTTTGTTTTTTGTTTGTTTTTTGAGACAGGGTTTCTCTGTGTTGCCTTGGCTGTCCTGAACTCACTTTGTAGACCAGGCTGGCCTTGAACTCACAGCGATCCGCCTGCCTCTGCCTTCCAAGTGCTGGGCTTGATACCCTATGAACATATACAGGGGGAGGTAATCCCCCTCAGGAACAGTCATAGGGGAGGGGAATAAGGGGGAAATGGGAGGGAGGGAAGAATGGGAGGATACAAGGGATGGGATAACCATTGAGATGTAACAAGAATAAATTAATAAAGGAGAAAAAAATGAAAAAAAAAGAATAGAACCAAACCATATGCAGAGATATTAAATGTTCTTAATTACTGGGGGGAAAAAGGCGTTTTGAGAGAAAAGACACAGAGGAAATGTTCTGGGGAAATGTTTCTTACAATTTGGGCGACAGGATAAAAACCTATTAATATCTAGCAAACCATATACCACCCATTGTTGAGTGCAAGTTACATGTTAAATTAAATACTGTTGTCATGCATTAAAAGCTTTCGAAGAGCTGGGGAAATGATTCCATGGGTCAAAGTGCTGGCCATGAAAAGCAGGAAGAACTGAGTTTGAGTCTCCAGAACCCATATAAAAGCCAGAGACTGGATCGTGACCATTTGTAATCCTAGTGCTGCTACGAGGACATGGGAGCAGACCGCAGAGTCCCGAGAAGCTTGTGGGCCAACAAGACTGGCGTTAAGAGTGGGGGAAAATCCAAGCTAACCCATCTCAAACAAGGCAAAAGCTGAGGACTGATAACTCAATTCTGACACCCACACAAATGCTGTAGTGTAGGCAACAGTACTCACACACGAACGTTTGCATGCACACACACGTGCCATCGGTGCACACAAAACCATAAATAAAAGCCTGTGGCATCTCCAGCGGGTGCTAGGAATCCTTATTCCCAGTCTCTCTCGTGGTGTATAACAAGCCACCTCATGCACTCGCCTGGTAGATTAAGCAAGTGTTTCATTTATAGGAAGTTTCCATTTGTTGGAAAACAGTTACTATTACTCTTCAAAGAAGAAACCCTGACAGAGAGCTCCACGGAAGAGTTGCCTGCAGTCTCTCCAGCCTCCAGTGCGACCTCCGTCACAACGGGAAACATTAACTCCCCAAGTTACTTCTAAACTTCATCTGGCCTGTGTGGCGTTGAGCCAAATAAGTCCCCGGGCGGTGGGGGGGTGGGAAGGGGGGAAAGTGGCCAACCAGGTGGGTTTTCAGAAAAAATAAGAGGCACAGGCTGCCCGCTGACTGGAATATTTGTTTAGAGATATTTCTGTGCCTGAGAATGAAACGCAAATTTGTTTCCAGTAGCCTGAGGTGGGATAGTGGTATTTATGGTTTTGCCTCAAAACCTGATGAAAATCGTGGAGTGAGTTCATCTCTTTTTATAAGGTTATTTGGTGAGGTTTTCCAGTATGATCTAATCTTACCCTGGAAAATGAACTAAAAGGAGTCGACTGCTTATTAGGAATGAGTTCACTAGCCCCACTTCATAGCCATCCAAGGGGATGTCTTCCTGGATGCCGCCGAAGGCTGCTGCTGTCCCAGATGGCTTAGGGACCTCCCCGTGACTTCACGGGGACTTCCCAGGGCAGAACAGGAAAGACTCGCCGCATCCAGCATCCTTCGTATTTTAAGTGTGTTCATCTTTCCGTGACCTACTCTACTCTGCGAGATGTATAATTTAAGTTCCTAAATTAGGAGCAGGTTACAAACCATCAACCTTAGCTCACTCCTCAGACACAATCTACTGGAACTGAGGTAAAAACATCAACACCCTGCCCCTTCTTGACTGACACGGCGTAGGTGAGGCATACTAATATTAAAGCCTTCCAAAGCCCGCTGGAGTAGAAAGCAAATATGTTGGCCTAATAAAAATAACCAGCTTCCATAGTTAAAGAGAAAAAAGATGAAACAAGTCTAGCTTGATAATGCTTTATACACTGACTTGGAACTTCACATTTAATCAACATGATCTTTGGATGTGGGCTAATTAATAAAGTTGTGCTTTGTGATCATCCTTCTTATTTAAATAAAATACAATTTAGTAGTTCATGAGGTTTGAAGACCACTGAGGTAAACAATATATGCCTATTATACATATTGATAATACTAATATAAACATAAAATTCATATTAAATTATACATAGTAAATTAATAAAAACAACACAAATTTGAGTCTTGTTCACAAAATTATACACAAACAATAGCCAAAATACTACATAGACTGGAAACAAGGGACCAATGAGTCCATACTTTGTCAAAAGCTCTTATGGGAGTGGATGAGTTTTTAGCACAAGTCTGAGAATTACCTTTGGGATCACAGTTTTCAATGAGCTACGGCCTTCCACCCCCATGCTAGAGTAGTGGTATTTTCTAAAATCCCTTTGAACTGTCAAAAATACAGTGCTAGTGTCATCAAATGGGTACAAGTCCATGGCAATGTGGAATACCTCCGTTCACCTCACTCTCTGAGCACCAGAAGTAGCAGGTTAGAAATGTTCGTAGTTGAAAGATTGCTGCTGAGGATTTAAAGGTTTTTAAAGAATAAATTTGAACAAATTTGTGGAAAGAGGCACTAGTGTCATAAATTGCAGTCAACTCAAATCACTCTCTCCCTAACTGCATTCTTGAGGGCTGAAGAGAGGAAGGCATCTTGTCACTACAGAGCAACGTTCCCTGAGGTTGTTGGAAGTCACAGAAGACGCTCTGTTTCACTGTTACAATAGTCCAAATCGATCACTCAGAATTGAGACTTAAACAGTCATGATACAGGAACGGAAAAACAATGTTTATTCGGAGTTTTTTTTTCTTCTTCTTCATTCTTTCTACTGCCAGAAACATGATATTTCAGAGAAAAGTGCTGTCCCTGTACATTTAAGGGTGTGTGATTGGAAACCAAGAGCGAATGTTCTATCTGCTCAAGCATTCCTAAATGGCAGGAATTTGCTTTGTTATTACAAATAGCCATGGGTGAATCGAGGGCCTTCAACATGCTAGAATAAAATTTTCTACCACTCAGTTACACTCCTGCTCTCCTGACGTTTTATTTTGAGAGACGATCTCACTCATTACCCAAGCTGACCTTGAAGTCACTGCAGCTCAGGCATAGCTTTGGCTCATGATCCTCCTCCCTCAGCCTCCCAGGTAACCAGGGTTATAGGTCCCTCCCACCAGACCTGGCTAGTAAGATTGTTTTATGGATACTAGCTCCTCACAGTCAATATAGCTTGCCTAAGTTTTTCTGAACTAGGATTTATTCACAAGTAATTATTTTCCATGAAAGATAAAGCACTTCTTATTTATTTTCAATTCAATAAAATAGGTTGATTTTAATTTACTTATTTTAAAATTAAATTTTATTGACTTTATGTATAATGGACCTGCTTTTGAGGTTTATATTGAGTTTTGTGTTTATGATATACATAGAAAACTCACAAATTAATATTTGTATTAACCCCAGTCTTCCTCCATTTTTATAGGGAAGTAAACTGATACTTAGGGAAATTAAATAATTATGCCATTGAGTAGGAAGTGGCAGGCCTTGGGTACAAATCTGCCGTAGTTAAGCTTCAGGGCTGTAATTTTAATACCATTCATATTAAATGTCTCATAATGAGAGTTGATGTGATCATATGTACTCCTAACTCCTGTTTTAGGCCTGAGGCTGGGGAAGAACTTCCTCCTCCATGAGTTGTCCCTGCAAATGAAATGAACCTGCAATGCCTCCATATGCTGTCTGCCAGCCCAAAGGCTGCAAATGTGAAAGCCAGGTAGCCAAGAACACTGGAAGTAGGTACCCAAATTGCTCACCGCTATTTGGGTATACTTGTTGAATTTATTATAAACCTGAGGTGTCACAGGAGGCATTAAACTTTACATTGTTATGAGCATGAGTAGCAGACATCTGGTTACATATGGAAAGCAACCAGATGTACCCAGAATCCAAAGGGAAAGTCTGCTGCATTATTTTCAGGTGATTCTGTGTTTGATACGTATCATGCTGACATAGCTTATCTCTGAGATTCACTAATAAGCCAACTAGAGCACGGACACTTTCTGTCTCATCACTCATTCATGGATTCACGGGTCAAAAACCTACAGTCATGGCTGGGTAGATGGCTCAGTGGGTAAGACCGTGTGCCCTCAGGAGGAAAAAAAAAAGCTAAAGAAATGATTAGAACCTCAATGTGTTTGTAGAATGACTTGTCAAGATAAGAAGAGCTGCAGGGGACAAAACATGGTGACTGCCAATGGGAGAGGACATCATAATGTTACGACACCGACATTGACAGATTAAGGATTCACCAGAGGGCACTAGTCCAGCTGTGAGCGGCTTGGCCCTGAACAGGAGTGGAGAGAAGCGTGTCCATGGAGAGGATTTTCTGGGGGCCAGGCTTAGATGACAAGACCTTGGCCCTGGTTGGTACATTATTTGGTTGGTTGTTGGGTTTTGTTGTTGTTTTATCTGTTAAGTTGACACAAGCTAGAATCATCTAAGAAGTGGGAACCACAATTGAGAAAATGCCTCCATAAGACTGACCTGAATGTGAACCTGTGGGTTTTTTTTAAATTAGGGCTCACTGTGGGAGGGTCCACTTCATTGTGGGTGGTGCCACCTATGGACAGATATTCCTGGGGTATATCAGAAAGCAGGCTGAGTAAGTCATGAGGAGCAAGCCAGGAAGCAGCACTCCTCCTCGGCTCTGTTTCAGGTCTTTCCTTGAGTTCCAGCTCTGACTTCCTTCGGTGATTGGTTGTTACATGGAAGTGGGGGGCGGGGCGGGGGTGGGGGAGGAATAGCCCCTTGCCTCCTAAAGTTGTTTTTTGCTCAAAGTATTTTTTTTCTCAGCAATAGACACCCTAATTAAGACAACCTGCCTGGTTGAAAGGGGAGAAAATGGTACACAACATTAATTAAAATGAGCACATTATTTTGTTGCTAGAGGGGTAAACTGGAGGCTCTGCTTAGCCTACATTGGTTCTTTGAACCAGACACTGGGGTAAGAATGAGTTTGAGGATTTGACTTAGTTGTTAAATCTTAGAATTCATTTTTTAAAACGATGTATTTATTCATTACATATACAGTATTCTGCTTGCATGTACACCTGCATGCCAGAAGAGGGCACCAGATCTCATTATAGATGGTTGTGAGCCACCATGTGGTTGCTGGGAATTGAACTCAGGACCTCTGGGAGAACAGTCAGTGCTCTTAACCGCTAAGCCATCTCTCCAGCCCATATACTTACCAAGTAAGTATATACTTACCATATACTTACCAAGTAAGTAAGAATTCATATACTTACCATGGCATAGCAGAATGTGGGACAGATGTGAAATAGATTGGGAGCTTGAAAGGACAGTTTCAAAAGTGTCTAGTAAAGCCGTAGGAACGCTGGGAAGACTCAGGGGTGATTTGTCCTCATTCTGCTAGAAGAGTCCATGGATGGTAATGATGAGAGACCAATCATCCGAAGGTGGCAAAACAGGGTACAACCAATGGCTGATGGGCTAAGAGTTCAATCCCTAGCACCCACATGGGTGGCTCGAAATAACTTGTAACTTTGGCTTCAGGGAATCCAACACCCTGTACTTCTAGCTTCTGTGAATACTTGAATACACATGTGATACAAGCGTGCAAACATACGCACTTGGAAATAAATAAAAATAAAATATTTTTATTTTATTTTTTTTTTTTAAATTAATTTATTCATATTACATCTTGATTGTTAGCCCTTCCCCTGTTTCCTCCCATTCCTCCCTCCCTCCCACTTCCCCCCTTCTCCCCTCCCCTATGTCTGTGATTGAGGGAGACTTCTTCCCCCTATGTATGCTCTAAGATTATTGAGTCTCTTCTTGGTAACTTGCTATCCTTCTTCTGAGTGCCACCAGGCCTCCCCATCCAGGGGACATGGTCAGAAAAGGGGCACCAGAGTTCACGTGAGAATCAGATCTCACTCTCCACTCAACAGTGGAGAATATCGTGTTCGTCGGCTAGGTCTTGGTAGGGGTTCGAAGTTTACTGCCTATTTCACCTTGGCTGGTGCCTTAGTTTGAGGAGGACCCCAGGACCCAGATCTGCCTGTCATAAAGTTCTTCTTGTAGGTTTCCAGGACCCTGTGGGTCCTACTATTTCCCCATTCTTCCATGCTACTCTCACCTAAAGTCTCAATAGGATGTCCTCTCCTCTGACCCACTTTCTTGGTAAGTAAGGTTTTTCATGGGACGTATCCCTTGGACTAGTGTTTTGATATAAGTGAGTATATACCGTTTGTCTCTTTTTGCTTCTGGGTGAACTCACTCATTATGATAATTTCTAGGTCAATCCATTTGTCCACAAATTTCGGGAATTCCTCGTTTTTAATAGCTGAGTAATACTCCATAGTGTAAATGTACCATAGTTTCTTAGTCCATTCTTCTACTGAGGGACACTTAGGCTGTTTCCATGTTCTGGCTATTGTGTATAAAGCAGCTATGAACATGGTTGAGCATATGTCCCTGTTGTGTGTTCGAGCATTTTCTGGGTATATTCCAAGGAGTGGGATAGCTGGGTCTTGAGGAAGCCCTATTCCCATTTTTCTGAGAAAACGCCAGATAGCTTTCCAAAGTGGTTGTACTAGTTTGCATTCCCACCAGCAGTGAAGGAGTGTTCCTCTCTCTCCACATCCTCGCCAACATGTGGTGTCATTTGAGTTTTTGATCTTAGCCATTCTGATGGGTGTAAGATGGAATCTCAGTGTCGTTTTGATTTGCATTTCTCTGATGCCTAACGAGGATGAGCATTTCTTTAAGTGTTTCTCAGCCATTTGATATTCCTCTGTTGAGAATTCTCTGTTTAGTTCTAAGCCCCATTTTGCAATTGGGTTGTTTGGTTTTGTGGTGTTTAATTTCTTGAGTTCTTTATATATTTTGGATATTAAACCTTTGTCAGATGAAGGGTTGGTGAAGATCTTTTCCCAGTCAGTAGGCTGTCGCTTTGTTCTCTTGACAGTGTCTGCTGCCTTACAGAAGCTTCTCAGCCTCATAAGGTCCCATTTATTAATTGTTGACATTAAGGCCTGGAATATTTTTAAAAGAAAAAAAAGAAAAAGAAAATTCTTAACAGCCTGGGGCAACACCTGTGTTAGCTACCAAGTATTACAAAGCCAGATGTCTTGATGAGAATTGCACACCCTTCCCACCTGAGGGACATTCTTTGGCTAAGGTCTGTAATGATTTAATAGGGCATGGCACATCTCTCTGCTTTATCCAGTAGGAAAATAGACTTTTAAATGGGGAGTCTGCTGTGAAGGCGGTCAGGGAGGGACCAGATGACAAAGTACAACAAAGTGTTAGAACTGAGCCCTGGGGTTGCTTCATTTGCATATCTGTGTAGCTATATTTCATTGTGTAATGAAAAGAAGGTAATTTTCTCTCTATTTCTGTTCACTTTTGTTCATATGGCATTAACTAAACAGCCCTGGGTACTGAATCACAGGTCTTCATGGATTTCATGCTCAACACTAAAAGGACAAAAAAGAAGTTTGGCTAATTATAATTGCTATGTAATCCTGCCATTACTGCTATAGATAAAGAACAGAAAAGAAAAAGCATAAGATCTAAATAGGTAATCATCCTATGGATTCTTTTTGAATTGGGAGCGCAATAATTGCTCTCTGTGTATGAACTATCAAGTAAGCTTTACACTTTACTTCTCTTTAAAATTCACTTCAGAGAAAAAGAACTTACTGAGGTGGGCCAAAATATTCTCTGGGCAAAAGCCTTCATTATAATCTTAATGTGAGCTTAAAAGCAATCCATTAATCATGACCATTGTTCATTAGTGGTATAGTGTGGTAATTATGAAATAGAGAGGAATGACGTTCTAAAAGAGAGTGCGCATGTGTGTGTGTCTCTGTGTATATGTGAGCTAGTGTGTGTGTGTGTGTGTGTGTGAGAGAGAGAGAGAGAGAGAGAGAGAGAGAGAGAGAGAGAGTATTTATCTGTGTGTGTATGTGTGCATGTGCGTGAGAGAGAGACAGACAGAGACAGAGATAGAGACAGAGACAGACAGACAGACAGAGACAGACAGACAGACAGACAGACAGACAGACAGACAGACAGAGAGTGTGTGTGTGTTGTTGAGGTTCTGTGGATAGAAGTCAGGTCGTTCTCAGGCTTACACAACAAACGACTTTCCGATTGAGCCATTTTTCACCCTGGAAATAAAATTTGAAAGAGGTAATAGATAGAAAAACTTATAGGCAAGAAATTATTAGACACAAATATCATTTCATCAAGCATTTCAATTGCCATTATTTGAAAATAATCTTTCTTCTTGTGGTGCCTTTTTTTTTTCTTCCATTTGAGCAAGTCTGGTTAGGGTTATTCCAAAAATGGTTTAGTTGAAAGTCCTTGGCTTGGGAATTTTTTGTTATATTCACCTGGAGGGAAAATAAACAAACAAACCAACTAGGGGAACCAAAAGAAAAAAATCATTGTTTTCTATTTAGGAGTCCCTCTTACTTGCTGACTTTCATGTGACTAGGTTCTGTTGCATTATATAAGGAATTGGTGAATTGTACATGCATTCCCCCAACTCGAGACTCTAAAACGTCAAACAAAAATCTTTCTTTCTCTAGACAAAGCTAACTCAGAGCCCTGGAGAAGGTTACTCTACCTACTTACAGGGTAAAAAAAATCAAGAAGCAAGACAAGTGTGTGATGAGAGTTTAAGTGTTCCACTTCACACAAGGCATTTTGAAGGAAAAGGATTTGTGATTAACAGAACAGTAAAAACAGATAGACGGTCTCACTCACATAAGGTCGGTGACACTTATAAAAGCATGGTGGGAGACATTTTTTTCTTTAAAGTCCATATTGAGTACATCGGTGCTTCCTCTAAAAAAGGCAATAGTGTCCAAGAGCATTCTTTCCTGTTTGTTCTTCGGCATTATATACAGCTACTCCCATAAGGCTGAGCACACGCCCATTAGCATGTGTCTACTGAGCTCCTGCTGCCCTGTGAGAACTTCCCATGATTCCAAAATGGTTTCTCAAACACCTGTTTCGTGAGCAAAGCCATAGCACACTGCTGCAAGGTGCATCTGGTCGTATCATGCTCTAGAACACGGTGAGTTCTAACAAGCTAACAAGAGACCTGCATGAAAACGTTCATCAGACCCGGATTCTGGTGGGCCTTGTATTCCAAAGAGGTGGCTGCTGTGGGCAAAAGCAGTCGCTGCTACAGCTTTCCAGATTAAGGGAAAGGCAAGTCACCGGGAGAATTTAGCGGGTGGCTAAAATGAAAGACCTGTCTTAAGGTTACACTCACCAAAGAGTGAAAACTTGGGGTGAAGGGCAGTGGAAGACTTTGAATGCTCCTCTGAAGAACTGTGGGACTGGCTTTCTGATGAAATTTTAGTTCAGTTCTTTTCGGAGCCTATAAGGATGCTCTGCACCAAGTGCAGTCTGTTTTGTTCTGTCCCCATGCCCCCATTACCCGACATCCTCATTGAGTTTTGAGTGTTATGAACATTTTTAGGGAAGTTTAATATACTTTATAATGTGGTAGCATTCATACTGGCCTTAAAAAATATTTCTAGTTTAAACCTACAATGGATGATCTGAAAAGCACTAACTCTCTAAACTGGAAGACAAGTCGCCATCTGTCCGGTAAAGTCTGAGAGTTGAAAACAACCTCATAGAAAAATGAAAACAAACAACAACCTCTAAACACAGGCACACAGATCATTTCACACTCTGGTTTCTAGTGATTAGGGAGGCTTCTGTGGAGAAACAGATTCCATCTTCAAACACTGAGTTCAAATGTACATCGGGTTCTCTAGGCCCCACGTGACAATTGCCCTTGCTGTAATCTGAAACAAACTCCCCTCTTTTCTTCCTCCCTCCTGTTACTAGTAGTAACAATTGTCAGTCGCATGGCATAGCCTCAGGCACTTACTGTCATTGTCAGTCTTTCATGGTTGATCTTGACGTCAGAGAGTAGATACGCATCCTTGCCATGTAGTCTAAGCAAACACTACCTCAGATTCTAAAAACTGTGCATTCATCAACACAAAATCCAAATTCCTAACACTATGCCCATTAACACACATGAAAGCTACTTGGACTTGTTGTCAAGGTCTTTCTCTAGAATTATTAAATCACTGAAAAATTTTATAGAAACTCCTGCTTACCCTCATCTCATAGATCTACCTCTTCCACTGACTAATGTTGAGTTTTATATTAAAATTCACATTCTTACCATTGGTATAGTCTCATTTGGCTTGAATATTTAATTATTTATTATAATGTTCTTTTTGACCTCCTGGACTCAAACCTTACTCAGTTTGATCAGCCATCTTTACCTGAGATTGGATCAAACATTACGTGAGGAATGTCTGGCCACCACAGAAGGGATATTACTGATCCCTTTGTAATTAATCCAACTGGAAATAAGTTTCATTCACCTATTAAATTGACCACCTACATGAGTCATCAAGATCTGAAATTCTCTCAACTCTCCAAAAACTATGCTTACTTCAGTAGGCAGCAGCAGAGAGATAAACACCTGGTTTGCCCATCCCCCTAGACACTATGCAGACTGAGAGGCTTAGTAATCTTCTTGTCTGGGGTCTACTGAATTCTTACAGAAACATGCCTTCCCTCTAATTTGATAATGAAAATACCTTCTGATACAGCCCAGTGTCCATGTCAGGTCAGCACAGAGAAATTGGAATGTTACTTATCTCTGAATACATATAAATTAATTTAGAAAAGAACCCTTGTTGTTTATCATTGATTTTTCTTTGTGAGTTGCATATTTTGTATTTCAGTCCACTCAACAATAATTCCTTCAATAAACCAAACACAATCAAACTGGGGGGGCAGGGCAGAAGTGCCTGTAATCCTTAGATAAAACAAAAGCTCAAATTTGCACTTGGCTTCACAGCAGAAATTTAGAAAAGCATCTAGTATTCTATATACAGATAGTGAAAATGGGCCTTAGAAGTATTAATAATAACCAAGAATTGTGGATATAAAAAAACAACTTTTGTTTTTCAACATGTATTTTAAACATCTTAAACCACATTTAAAACTTGTACAGTCCACACACAAGTCTCTTAAAATGCCCTACCCTTCTCACTTGTATAGTCAACATTCTCCCTGTTCCTCCATTTAAGCCCGAGGCATTTGTGTTGACCATGAAGAAAGAAAACACTTCCCTGCTGATGATAAACGTCTCAAGGATACAAACAAGAGAAAGACACAAGTAACTGCTCATTCTGGCTCCATCATTTTCATTGACGAAATCTAGATTGGAACATCTATTGCCCCCTGGTGGTGAGATGGTCTATGTTTTGGTTCTGCTTTTACTTTGGACATAATTAGGGACTTATTTCTAGGCTGTTGGCCTACATCACCTTTACCAAGACACCAGCAGGAGGGTGTCTTGAGCGTTTTTCCTATGGTACACAGAGAGATAAGGTACTGTTTATGTTGATATATGATGCAGGAGTTCTCCAGTGAGGAAGGCAGTGCACTCAGTGACTTTGTATAGTAAGATGGAGATCTGGTTTTGATCCAAGGTCTCTATGTTCATTTTTTTTTCTTTTTTGATTACAATGTTAAAATTAAAGGATACTAATGAGAACAGGCAAAAACTGTTTTGTGGTTTTTATTAAGTCAACTTTATTCTCTTCCTGTAAAAAATTGTCTAAGGAATCATAAAAATTAGTCACAGGCTGATGCTCCAGCTGTAGCAGATTGCAGGTAAGTTGTGAGACTCATGAACACAATCTGGCTCCTCTGCTCTATGTCACTGTTCTGTGAACAAAGTACGTGAGCAGTCCCCTCAGTACTGTCACAGCTCCCTGGTAGACATGAGTTGGCCCCAGCCTCCTTCCTCCCTTCAGAGAAACACCAAAGTCTCTCATAATAACGACAAGAGTCACTCCTCAGAGGAGAGGTTCTCTGTCCAAACAAGCTCATCACCTGGAAAGGTGGCAGAACAGGTGAACTTTGTGTTGTCCTAGAAGAGTTACGTCACTATAATTATGAATTGATCAAGAAGCATTTTGATAGCATAGGAGAAAGACAGAAGACAAATCTAAATACTGATGGTGGTTGTGATTATGAGCTCAATCAGAACTATACAAACATGACCTTTCTACATGAGCCAAGTTTTGATCTGCCAGTCCTTGCCAGAGAATAATTCGATGAGTAACGACACCAGAAGCCTCTGATTGCATATGCAAGAGCCCTTGTTCTCCAAATCCCTTAAATGATGTCACACCCTTTATGCACATGTGCTGGCTGGCTTCAAGGCACCAAGCTGTGCTGAATGTCAAGGTGGGTGGAAATCCCACTCTGTGAGGTGCATTACACTCCCATAAACCACTTGCCTCAGAGGCTTACAAGAAGAATCACCAATATCAAAGCAGGTGCAACTTCAGCCTCTGATGTCTATGGTCTAGGGCAGGGCAAGAACGCTCTCAAGAAATCTTTTGTTGACGTTTTATGGGTTTGCGAGTCCTCTTTATGGGCACCTTTCCCACCTTCAAGCAAAGGTACCTTCAACACTCAGCAGTCTTCCCACTCTGTCCTCTGTGTTCCAGCTACCTTTTCAGAGGATATTTTAGTTGCAGAAATAGGACCAAGTGTTACATAGAGTGGAAATGATGAGATCCAAGGGTGGAGTTGCAAAAGAAATTAATGTCTGAAGACCCCCGAAGACCACCTTCTTTTAAATAGCAAGTTTCTCAGAGAGTGTGGTGTTAAGTTTGGGGGACTAGTTGGACATTTGTAAGGTTATCAGGGAAGAACTGGGTCCATTTTGGGTACCACTTTTTTTTGCAAACACCAGTCCAAAATAAATAAGCAGCACAGCTGTGGTGCAGAAAACCTCCTGTGAAAATTATTTTCATGTGTGTGGCTTTTTAAAATGAATTTCCATCAATCTTTCCATGGGTTTTTTGGTCCACTTTAGTTTGACTATAACTGTATTTTTCCAAAAAGTTAAGGGAGGTGACTCTCTATCAGGGACCATCTCTATTATAGCCTCTTTTTTTTTTTTTTCAGGTTGGGTTTTGAGGCTGGCCACATATTTACTCAATACTCAATAATATGCTACAGAAGTTGGTTTGGTTTGAAGCAATGCAAATGATTGCATTTGGGTAGCTGCCCACCTCCCTCATCCTGCTATCTCCCACGACCTCCCCTCCTCAAACACTCAGAATTCTTGGCTTTGCTATTTATAGTTCACAGGGCAGCCCTTGCTTCTCCCACCCACTGTTGCTCCAATTTGAAACACATGGGGAGGAAAGAGAGGAAGGGGAGTTTGTGGGAGGAGAGGTGGGAGAGCCACACCCATTGTGAACCACCACCCCATCCTGTTTGCATGTGGTTAAGCATACACAGAAAGAGAGAGAAAGAGAGTTCACTGGAATCCCTTCAGTACATCCGTGTATACTGGTCCAACTATGCTTTGGTTTCTTATTGTCTGACTCATTCTAACTGTGGCATAAATATGTTTCATGACCATATGGAGAAAAAGCCAGTAGAGATTTCTTAAGTCTTAAATTGAAAAAAAAAAAGGAGCAAGAAGAAGAATACAGCTCTTTTCTCATAATTTTCTCAGAAATTATCATTTTCTGAAAGCGCTGAGCCTGTTCCCATTAAAATCCAATTCCTGGAAGATGTACTACATAGAAACAGCACACAACATGTTCACTCATACTGACACAACACACACACACACACACACACACACACACACACACACACACACACACACGAAAGAGAAGTGTTCAAGAAGAGTTGTAATAAGAATTTGACAGCATCCCGCCTCACTCCTGTATTATAAACTCTGTCCATAGCAGAGTCCAAGCTCTGTCAGCTACATGTGCTATCTTTGTTTAGCTAGAAATAACTCTGGTTAAATGTTAAGAGTGAATTTCCAGTAATGCTTTTATGTTTTTGCAAGAGGTGTACAGGTCTCACACTGCCTCTGTCACATGCATTCAACATGCTCTGGTTTTTCTTCACACCTTTCTTTCTGTCTTGTTGGTATTCTAACATTTCAGGGCTACATCCATAACCAACTTTTCCTTCCTATAACCAAATGGTGGCAGAGTAACAATAATCTATAGAAAAATTCTGAGAACTACCCATATATTTGGCGATCATTGCAGCCATGGCTTATAAGTACAAACCAGAAGTCTTGACTATGTTTCACTTGGAAATTAGATGCAGAAATATTGGGTCAAAAAGCTCTAGCTTTGAATTCCATCTCATTTCATATCTAGCCTTGAGATGTGGGCAACTTATTTAAACCTTTCCCCGGTCTCCTCATCTACAAGATGGTATAGAAAAGGGAGCATACATAACATGAGCACTAGAAAAATTAAGCCATATACTGTATGCAAAATATTTATTGTCATTTAATGTGCATATGTAATGCCTATTAAAGTTTTTATGGTATTTCATTGTTTTGTTTTGTTGAAAGACTATCCCCCCCAAAAAATAACCCAAAATCTTGGCATTTAAATTCAGAGAAGATTCAATAATGCCATGTGCCCCATATCTCCAATTCTAATTTCTTTTCACTTGTTTCTTTGTGTGTGTGTGTGTATGTATGTGTGTGTGTGTGTGTGTGTGTGTGTGTGTGTGTGTGTGTGTGAACACTTTTGTGTATATGAGTATAAGCACATACATGTCATGCCACATGTGTGGAGATCAGAGGAGAATCTCAGGTGTTTGTTTTCAGTTTCCATCTTCTTGAATCAGGGTCTCTTGTTCGCTGCCTTAGATGTCCAGATTGTGTGACCTTTGAGTTTCTGGGAATTCTCTCCCCATCTCCCATTGTAAGAAGGATGGGATTGTTGACATGCTGCCATAACTGGCTATTACACAAATGGTGAGGATTCAGACTTTGGTCCTCATGGTCGCACAACAAGAATTCCTCAACCTCAGTTCTTAATTTTTAAAACTTCAATGTAGGGATTTAATGATGGTATAAATTTCTACCTTGTGCTCCACTGACTCATTCTGTATATGCTGATGTCCTGTTGCAGTCCACTCATGGGAGAGGCTGCAGTTGATATAAACATATAGCCAATCAACCTCATCCAAGACTAAGAAATATAAAGTACCATGAGAACTTCTGTTTATCAGGATCCACTCTTGAGACAAAGAGCTATCCACTGGAAATTGGATGGGGTCCAACAGGAAGACCAGGCCAGGCTTAGAAAATGTCAAACCGCAAGGGATTTTCCAAACTTGATTGATAACAGCTGATCACACACATCCTACCCATATGTGCTCCCCTCCCCAAACCCACACATGTAACAGAAAAGGAAAAGAGAGAGTCAGAAGGAACAAAACTCACATTGAGCATTTCTCCTGTTCCATCTATGTGCTGTCTTCAGGAGTCCCCACGGGTCCTCCAGAAGGTGAGGTTTCTTCCCGTCTAGGCATGATAGATGCCGAGTCAAGGAGGAGCTCAGAGGGAAACTGGCAGGTTGAGAAGAAAGTGGCAAACTGGATCCCAACCATTCAGTTTAATTTGTCTCTGAAAAGTCTATGGTAGTTGTGGTTTCTCAAATTATGGTTAATAACATGACGGCTTTATATCAGAATCAAGAATTATGTTGGATAGAGCTAATTACGCAGGAACCTGATCAATTCCATCAGTGTAAACTATTCCTAAGGAAAAAGAGGAGGCATTGTAAATTACTTTATGACAAGCCAATTTTGTTTTGTTTTGTTTTGTTTTTTGAGGCAGGGTTTCTCTGTGTAGCCTTGGCTATATTAGACTTGTTTTGTAGACCAGGCTGGCCTTGAACTCACAGTGCTCTGCCTGCCTATGCTTTCTGAGTGCTATGATTAAAGGTTTTGGTCCTGAAAGGCCAAGTTCAAACTGTTATGGATAAGATGCCCATACTCACTTCCACATTTGGATGCTTCCCTCAGTACCAAATAAAGATCAAGATGGATGTGAGGGAAAGTGTTGTAATGGTGAGAAGTTTGTTTGTCTGTCTTGTGTTTAGTGTTCACGTAGTAGTTGTTCTCTTCTTTGCTTCACAGTCCATCAGTGTCTATCGGGAGAGCTACCAGTGTATATATCATGTCTCCTCAAGTGGCTTTTGTTCAAAATCTTTGAGAAATTCTCTCTGCTATAAAATTAACTTTCAATGAACACTTTGTCCTGATGTATTTATTATACCTTTTTAAAGACTTGACACACTTTGCTGCCTCCCGCAGGCCCATACACATTGCTTGTGGTATCATATTTTTTTTAATCTCATTTCAGAAAACCATGCTTTCCAACAGAATCTGTGGATGAACTAAACTTCTAATCTCATATAAACAGAAGAAATGCTAATATTTTCACCTCATAATTTATACTATTTAACAATCGTAACTTTTTCAGCTTCCATTGAACATTGTGTTAGACTTCATGCTCTACACATCTTTACAAGATTCAAGTTTACCAACACACTTTACTAATCACAAGTAAGTACAATTAATGAATCAAAGGGTAGAACATGTTTGTCGGAGCTACTTCTATGTGGGGTGAATGATGATGGGGTCTGATCCCTCGTTAGTTTATTGACTGTCTCTGTGAGCCCCTGTATATCAACTGCTCCTCCCACCTGTGACTGAAGATAGATAGTAACACACAACCTTGAGGGGCTCAGAAGAGGAGAAGCAAGACTCATGTTCTGGCTTGTGCTGAGGATCTCCAGGAACTGCCATGGTTACTGTTGTAAACCCCCCTGCCCCTCACTGCCTCAAGTAGACCATAATTACTACTAATTACCTGAGTAATGGTTGGTGCTTGCAAGCAAGGTGAAGCTTGCTAGTCTGTTTGAAACTTTACAGGAAGGTAAAGTTGCCATACTTCATTTGCTCTTCCATTGTCAAAGAGTATTGGCCCTACTTTGTGATCCAGTTTCCACATTTGACTGAAATGTAATTTTCCTTGCACAGGTAAACCGTAGTTATTGTTATTGCTACTAATACTATTATTAATCTGGCACAAAAGCAAGACTGTTCATATAATCCTGTCCATTGCAAATTAAATAAGAAAACAAGAAGTACAAATGAAACAGCTACCAATGGGCCCTAATGGCCATCTTCTAACAATAGGCATCAATGAAAACCTCAGTTTAATTTTTGTCTTCAATTTACACTTCCATTCACCATTCTCCCTAACAACTGAAAGGCTTCTCCGGTGTCAGCCTCTCGTCTATAGCTTTCAACATAATCAGACTCTAAGGCCCATTTTCGTGACTGTCATTACACATTGACACATATTTTTCAAATAAATTATAATTCACTCTAAAATATATGATTAACTGGGATAGGGGTCGAGGAACAATTAGGTGGACTGCCTTGGCTGGTGGCTACAAATTCTCTGCTAAAGGATATGTCCAGGTGAGTGATGAAACTTCACCCAATAGGTAGGAGTTTGTGTGCAACTTAATGTGCAATTAATTTAGAGGCGATGAGTAAAGTATAAATGTGTCTGTGGCATTGATATGTGTTAACTAAAAGGAAAGGAGGGCTGCCCCACTCCTAACACAAGAGAGGAAAACAAATACATGCTTAGGCCAATTAAATAATAGTCCAACAGGAAATGGAAATACTCTTAAGGAAAGAAAATGTGTTAATTGTTCCTAATAAAAACTTCAGAGAGAAGAACCAGAGATATGTAATCATGTTTGCATGAGTGCTTCAATAGGCATTTTTAATGATAGAAACTCCTTCCAAGGTGGCAAATTATTGTATGGTATTTTATTATTTTATCTATTCTGATGTCTCTGAATGATAAATGTAGATTTTATACAGTGCAACACATTTTCCCTTTTTAAAGAAAGCTCTTTTGAATAAGAGAAGAAAACACAAACAATCAAAATGTAGTCCCTGACTTTTAGAAGGACATATATGTGGATCTCATATCAACTGCAAATATAAAAAAGAGAACTTGCTGCCTGTGTCCATTGTCCAAAGCAGACATTAACTTATACTTACAATTTGGTAGGATTTTTAAAGCAGTTTTAAATTTTATAACTTATAATGTCTATAATATAAATGTATAATTATAATAAATTAGCATATTTTATATTTTGTACCTTTGAAGTTCCATCATAGATATATATGAGATGAAAACAATTAGCAAAGATGATAATTATCCAATGTTCATTGTTATTCATTACACAAAATTCATCATATTGAAAGTGTAAAATGTATTTTTATACAATAAAGGGATATTTTCCAAAATCTATTATAAATCCCAGTGTATGTTAAACGTTCTGCACAGAGGGTCTAATAGTAGTGATGTTCCTAACAGAGTAGATTGTAGAACTCAAAAGAAGCAAGTAAGTAGGTAACGTCTGTTCCAACACTGGGATGAAGAGAAAGGGGAAAGGAGGAGAGGAAGGAGGATGGGGGGAGGAGAAGGAGGGAGTGGAGGAGGAGCTCTTGGGGCATCTCAGCTTACATGTAGTGGCCCTTCTTGTTCTTGCCACGGGAAAGAGAAGGATAATTTGGCTCTCATATTTTCAGAGACCTGTCATTCCTCATTGGGTCAATGTAAACTAGCGCAAGAAGCTTCTGCTCGGTAAGAAGAGCTCATTCCAAAGTGTAGCCATACACGTGCAATCAAAACTCTCTTACATGCATACACATGCAACCAAGATTCCTGAACATGTGCATGTATGTGCAAACAAGGCTCCCTACCGTGTGGACAACGACAAACAACCCAAGATGGGACGGAAGTG
>NC_140485.1:15363042-15448042 GCF_964271855.1 Acomys minous
CACTGTGTCATACTTTTTCATTGAATCTAAAATAGAAAGGAGAAGTTTTATGTTTGGGTTAATGTACAAGATGAAGTTTGAAGATGTAAAAAAAAAAAACTCATTAAATGGGTCACATCCAACTGAGAAGCTAATCAGAGGTAATTAAGTTTAAACCGCATATTTCTTTGACCATACAAACATTATTCTTATAAAACAAAAATGCATGGACTGCCATTTATAATGTAATTTTACAAAGGTTAATTTTAAAGATGTTCCTTGACTTCTAATAAAAAGCCTTAACAGATGAGTAACCTGGCTCTCTGGAGTTCCAAAACCATGCTATGAGCTATCAGCATGTGGCATCTTTTCTTTTTTGGGAATTAGAATTTGGAAACAGAAGGAACTGAAATGTGTCTTTGTTTGGATTGTGCTGTAATTTAGATCAGTTTTTCTTTGATTTCCAAGCCCTCTGTTAAACAGAACAAGTTTGAGGTTTTTAGAAGGAAGAATCTGCCTCAAAACCAAATATTCTGGATAAAGTTTTCTGAAATTCCCACTAGTATTGAGTTAGGCAACTTACATGCAATATTACAATTTAGTTCTTTTTTTTTTTAAGCCTATCTCCAACAGAGGGAGTGTAATTTGTCCTCTTCATCTCTGCTCAGAAGTTGGCTTCCTTCATTTTCCATGGTTTCACATTTGGATCCTTGGCTCAGGAGCAGTGCTTCTGCAATCATTAGAAATGGGTTCTTGACTTGTTAGTTTCAACCCACATATGTCACAGCTGTGGCAAAAGCTCTAAAATAGTAAGTGACTGATTTAAAGGTCTTGTTCATTCACCACAGAGAAATAGAATGCTTGGATTTCAGTCTTGGTTGCACCAATGGCCAGCTGTGGGCGTTCACATATGCATGTATCACCACACCCCCCCCCCCACATGCACACAACACACACAGAAGCACATCATAAACACGCCACACACAAGTCAGGCAGTGGCAGAGTAGAGTAAATGCAATTAAGATTAATGATCAAGGCCCTAGGTTCAGTGCCCCCACAATAATGAAGTAGGAAAATCTATCCCTAAAACCACTCACTTCAAAGTCTGTCAGAGGTGAAAGGATGAAAAGGGATATATCTTGAAATAACATTTGTAAAAGTCGTGGTGATTCAAACAAGTATTGTTTAACAAACTTTAGAGCAAAGATAATTACAGTGATGACAGAAATTACACAATGACAACAGGATTGAGCTGTTGGGTCGGGAGTGCAGTGCGATTCCTCAAGTGTGTGTGTATTTGCAAAAGGATAGTTTTAAAATATGGCCAGTAAAAACTAGTGGAGACAAAACAAAAATAGACGCACTCACACTTCCTGTTAGAAACCTCAATAGCCCATTTTTCAAAGTGGTAAAACTACATGCTAAAGAAAACTCAAGGACAGGCAAGAAATGAAGCACTAAAACTGCCAGCAGGGTCTAATTGCTATATAGGAGCTAATCCACCCAACAGTAAGAGCAAACACCTCATAAAGAACAGATTAGACAGTCACTAAGACACTCTATAATCCTTGGCCATAAATTGTATGTTGATCAAGGGATTCAAAAGGTAGTGAAGTCATATAGACAATATTTTGGGGCAGATTATAAGTAACAGGATGATGTGAAAATTAATTAACACATAAATTGAATCACAGACTTCTAAATTAAAATTTTTTCCAAGTATTTAAAAGTATGTGGAACTAGGCTTGACCTATAGATCAGCTGGAGAGTGCTTGCCTAGCAGGGTTTAAGAAGTTCAAAGTCATCCTAACTACACAAGGAGTTGAAGGCTAGCCCATGATTTATGGAATCATTTCTCAAAATAAACAAGAAAAATATATATGGAACCAAATCAACAAAAAAATCCAACATATTTTAAATGTGGGTTACTGTGAAGTGCCTTGCAGCATAATGCTTACTTTAGTGAAGATGAAGATCACAAACCACTCACGTTTCTACATCAGAAGGAATTGGCTATGCCTGAAACAAGCTGGACAGTGGGGCACACATGCAACCTCAGCACTCAGGACCGCAAGGCAGGACAAGCAAAGACTTCACATAAACCTGGCCTGTCTCACAAAAAGTAAAACTGATAACCCAAGACCACAGGTTGTGGCACTGTATCTTGATATAGCTGTGAATATGTAAGCCTACAGATGTGTAAAATAGCAACAGATGTAAGTATGTATGTAGTCCTATGTGAATATGTATATACATCTGTGACTATATATTATTTACAAGAATGTTGGGAAAAGAAAGCAATGTTTACACAACATGGTGTTGATATGGATATCCAATGCAAGTTAGTTTAAATGTGGCTCACACTGGACATCCAGTGAGCTCCAAATGACTGATACCAGATGTCCAGAAAACCCCCAAAGCAAACAGTAATATACCCTGTTATATAGCTATTTTTGGCAGAGTGCCATTTTGGAGTGATTCTGTATAAACATGGCCTTGAGTCAGAGGCCTATGTCTTTGATTTTGCCTTCCACATTCTGCCTCTGTGTTTGTCTGTAGTCCAGTGTGCTTACCACCAAGCGGCCTGTGTTGCTCCTGCCTTTGTACAGCCAGTGTTTGCTAGTGTGTGCCTGGCTGACTACCTGGCCTGCCTGCAAAGTTGTCTTCATCTGAAGTGAGTAAATGCTTTATCTGCCTTTGAGCCCTAAAAACATCTTCCACCTAGCAGCCTCCAGTGACCCCCACCTCTTCCTTTCCTGGAATCCAAGCACAGATCTCACAATATAATGGAAGTCTAAAGAAATTCAGTGTTTGGGCCAGAATAGATGGGCTAGTTATGATGTTGTTTCCTAGCTTTATAAGAATTTAACCACAGGGTGGGAGAGGCCCTTATGGCAGAGCTTCCTGATCTTAGTGTGGATCTCTGCTAGGTGGGAAATTCAAGACCAGAGGTCACAGAGTCGACTGCTGACAGCCCTCAATGGAATAGCCACAGCAGCCCAAATAAAACAAATAGATTTTTTTACATGTCCTGAGGAAAACCCCTGCTAGATACGGTTAACAGCCAGAGACCCAAGGAACAGATACAGCAAATGGAAGCCTGTGAGTTTACCACAGCAAAGGGAACAACCAAAAACTTTAAAATTGAGTAACAGCTCTTCCCTGATTGGCCCCATCTTTCACCTTTTTTGCATATACATATTGATCCAATCGGGGCTCAGCTTGTTCTCAATGCCTTTCATCATCCTGAGGCTTCCACACACCTTTATCATAAAACTCCACCAAGGAGAAAGATAAGAAAGACTTCCGAGCCCAGCTCCCGGCCTCTGAGATCTCTCTGCTTCAAGAGGAAACTCACAGAAGACAGCTTTGTCAGCGTTGCATACCTGAGCCTTCTGCACTGTGCAGGAGCTCACATGAACAGCCTCTCGTAGTTGACCAAAGATAGAAGAGGGGGCTCATTCCTGCTTCAGCCACCAGGACCTGCTGCTCCAGTCTTTGAGACCGGAGGGCGATGGGAGGCCTGCTGCTTCTGCCTCTTCTGTCTGTTACTCCCAGACTTGGTTTGTAAGGGTCTTCTCTGGGCACCCCAAGACCCTCCAGGATCTTTACCAAGTTGTGTTGAAAACAGAGGCAGGACTCTCTCACTCTGCATCCTATTGTTAATGAGGGTCTCCAGTACTTGCTTTCTATTCAAATTGTTACTCCCTCATAGCAGGTAACCATTACCCTTGATTCCCTTTGTTTGTATGTCACCTCCTTTGTTAGACAGAGGCCGAGGAATTTAAACCAGTTGGAGAAAGGAGCTAGTGTAGGCTTTGAACTTTTTAAAAAACCTACTTCATTTGGGGTTCTTTAATGTTTATACCTCCCTTCCAACCTACCTACCCTAAATAAGGGAGAAAAGTGGTGAATTCCACACTTGGGATCAAAACAAAAACATGTTTACCTCCAGCATAAGCTAGTCTCTACCTATGAACTGTTTTATTACTACTGAAAAGAACTAGTTAAAAAAAAACAGTACCTCTTTGCATTATTTCCTACAAAATGTGTAAATGTACAGTGAAACCAAAATTTAACATTAAATTTGAAGTATGTTGTAATGAGTGGAATAAAGAAATAAACATGTACTTGATCACAGAACATTTAGAATCACTTGGCTGGTAGCATTAACAAATCCCCTATACCTTTTCAACATGAGGAATACTGTCACTGTGACCATACCTTCTTAAGCCAAATCAATATTAGGATTAGTGGTCTTGCGTTAGAATTGTCTGTGTGTGCTTAAACCCTTGAGCCTTGTAAGAGGACTCATTACAAACCACTAGTACCTTGTAGGTGATGGAGGAGGGTAAGATAAGATTGCCTTCTATAACCTGAGAGTATTTGTAACTCAACAGCTCAGGCTGGCCTCCAACTTAGAAAAATTCCCCTGCCTCAGCATCCCAGTGGTTGGAATTTAAGGTTTGTGCCTCAACACATTGCTACAAAAGACTTCTTAGTCTTTACTCTGAGCCCTACGAGTAAGTTATTAAAGAGATATAGCAGAGGCAGGCAAAATAGGGTGGCATTTAACTGGATGGAAGGAGTCATAGAGTACCGGAGAAACGCGAGGATGGCAGGGCAAGTCTAACGGAAGTGCAAGGCACAACTGGAGACATTCCATCCTTGTCTAACGTGAGTTGTAAAGGCAAGAAAAATGAGGGTTCCCACATTCCTCATTTTGTTCTCAGTAGCATCTCAGGATTCTCAGGAGGAGAAATGTCTCAGGAGGTAGGATGTCACTAGTGAGGGTCACACAGTAAAACAGAACGGAAAGGGGGATCCACACAGCCAAGCCATGTGTAGAAGGCTTACACCGAACACTTAGGAAACACGTGGCGTGTTAGTATGCAGGCAATTCAATTGGACTGCCCTCAGGGAT
Organism: Acomys minous; assembly: GCF_964271855.1. Lineage (NCBI taxonomy): Eukaryota > Metazoa > Chordata > Mammalia > Rodentia > Muridae > Acomys > Acomys minous. The sequence continues at coordinate 15,367,946 of NC_140485.1, forward strand.
CATTAGGGTCCTGACAATGTCCTATGTCACCACCTGGGTTCTATGTCATCACCTGCACTAGTCATGCAGCCTATAACTCTCCTGCCACCCCTGCCAGCCCTCTCTGTCACTTCCTCTGCTTCTTTCCCTTTGTCCCCCTAGGATGCCCTGACCCCCTTCTTTCTCTCCCTTCCTCCTTTCTACAAGAACTCTCCTTACACCAACTATGTTGCCTGGAGGCCTATTTATCAATATTATGACACATTATTTCCCACACTTCTCTGCTCCCTCTCCACATTAGAGGTAAGGAGGAAGTACTGTGCTGATTTACTTTGCTTAGTGTTTGGTCTTTCCTCCTGCCTTTCACAATATCCCTGATGCTATGATCACAGCCGTTTATTCACATGCCACTGCATGTATTTTCCAAGTTTCTTGTCTGTTCATTCAATCTCTATCCTTTCTTACCTCATCCTGAAGGCATCACAGCTAGAGGACAATTAAAATAGATGCAAAGGGTAGTTTTGTAGACTATTATTTCTCTGGGTTTTCTGTCAGCTTTATAGTATCTTACACCCACAGAGAAAGGGTTTCACATTGTTATCAGAAAGTAACAATCTCTCTAAGTGTTTTTGATTAATGTCTATCTCCTTAAACTTAACTTTAAACAGTTTATTCTTTCATTTTATCATTTATCCAATAATCTACCTTTATTTGTCTAGTTCATTCTATCTAATCACAAGTCACTCACTCAGATCTAAAAAATCCTACAATGATTCAGAGTTGAGAGTAAAATCATGCAATGTGGAGACTGTTTATCTTGTCAGTAAAGAGCCTTGGTGGTAACAGGTGAATGGCTTAAGACCAAACTGACATGGTCCCAGATAATATTTTTATTACTCCATAAATAATTCCACAAATATGCACATGTCTTTGATGTGGAATAATCATACTGGACCTTGGGAGAACATTACTAAAAACATTTATTTCCCTATGTCAGATAAGAGGGGCTGAATAATTTTACAAAATAATCTCATAGTTCATACATCAAGAAACCATAACTCAGTGTCATACAGTCATTGAGAAAGCAACAAAAACTTCCCCCAGAAAGTGAGTTGTAAAAAATATATAGTCCATATTCTATAAGGAAACAGAGTATGTATGTATATACACATACATATATGTGTATATGCATATATGTATGTATGTATTGTGTGTGTATTTTCTATTATGTATGTATGTATGTGAGGGTGGGTAGATGAATGAATAGATGAAAAAGAAACTCAACTGAAAATGAGCAAAGATTTGGACTTCTCCAAAGAAGAAATTTTATAGGAAGCTGCAAGTTACAAGCACAATGAAGCATCTCATATACCTCTAGATGGCTTTCAAAATAATCATTAAAAACAAGTAACAACTGGTAGTGAAAGGGGGAGATTAGTGGCCTCTAAGAGTGCCAATGGAAATAAACATACAGTGTTTCATCCACCAGGAAACAGTTGGCTGTTGCTCAAAATGTGAACCAAAAATTACCATGAAATCACCAAATTCCACTACTAGAGATACTGGGAACTAGATGAAAGATCCATAAAGTTTTAAAGAAAATGAAATCTTGACCTATTCAACATGAACCTCCATACCACTGCTGCTAAGAGAAAGAAGCTGAAAACACACACACACACACACACACACACACACACACACACACACACACACACAGCCATATAATGCATAGCCCAGTTATTCACCCAAAATAGATAAACCCATGAGCATAGACACAGACTGACATGGTTGCTTCTGCCAAATACTTTTCAAGGAAAAATTTAAAAGCCCAGATGTGTGAACATAAAAGAAGACTAGCTGGCCACCAGATGAGATCCGTAAATTACATAGTCGACTTGCACTGAATCCATTCCAGGAACTGGAAAGAAGAGATAGTGGGGGGAAAACTTAACATCTAAAGATTTTACTTGCATGGGATGGATATATCGTGGAACTAGACCCATGTGATCATTACAACATCGTTCTAAGTCTAGTAGATGCCACAGAACTGAACACTTGAAAATGATTCAATCTGTGTCTCATGAAATTCACCATAATAATTTTCAAAGTAGTAACGTAACGAAGAGAATGATTTGGTAGTGCTTGAGTGGTGTCAATTTCTATGAAATAAATGAAAACGGTAAACAGAGAGAGACTCGGGAGAGAGGTGGCTGCGTGCATAATAACCAGCATTGCAAAGGTTCCCTGGGTGTGTTTACTACCCACTTAGCAGAGTGGCTGAAGTACACAGGAGCAAGGAAGTCATTACCCACGGGAACCCAAGTGTCAGGGGAAAGGAACCTTTACACATAAAATGTTGCAGGAATAGCACAGACGGTGGCTTCCGTTTTTGGTGTGGTAAGAAGCAGAGTTATGACACTAAGAACAGTGGATTTCACATCTCTATAGTTATGATGGTGGCAATAATACGGGATTTTCACTAAGTAAAGGCACATTCACACCACCACAGACCTGTGGTGGGCACACATGTGGCCTGGGAAAAGTCTACCTGGCTTCACTGGAAGAAGAGCAATCGGAGAAACAGATGTGTTCTGAGACAAAAGTCTTGTCCTGACTCTCATGATCTTTAAGAAGAATAGCATTGGAGAGCAGGAGGTTTTGCAGCCAGGTGTGCACCATCTGAACTGTTTCCATTCAGGACACTCAGAGCCGTGGGGTTTGGAGTTCATGGTTATTTTAGGTTCCGCTATCAAGATCTTTTCTTTTATCTTTCTTCTTTATAGTACAATGTTATGATTCCTTGCATGCAACATAAAAGCATGAACTTTAGGTGTGAAGCAAAAGTGAGATGGAAGATTCTAATTCAAGACATATTCATTTATATATTTGCTGTGTAATATAGTACACACACGCGCGCAAACTCTGTAAAGTCACTCCTTCCTCTTTCCCTGGACTGGTGGTAGAATTTTTTCTTGTCAGTAGTTCTAAGCATATCCAGCTAACATGGACACGTGACTGAATCATATGACTATGGTAAGGTTGATTGATCCAGAGTAATAGATTAGTGAGCTACCACATTAGCATGGATAAGTTTATCTAATTACCTTTCATGAACTCATTGTCAACAGGAGGAGCAGAACACTGGAAAATAAACCCAAGTAAATGTTTAACTTGGGAAAATAGAAAGATGTTTGAAGTCTTCCTAAATTCTAACTCTACATTGTTTAACAGTGGAATGATGTTTCACCTAGGAGTTTTTCACCTGGAGGCCAGAAGTTCCAAAGACTATGTGCAAAGTCATCAAAAAGAACTCTATCCATGCTCGGTCTCCCACTGGTTTTGACCTGAGATAAAATATTAATAAAAGAAATAAAGTGACTAGACTATTATTCAATGACTCTTCGTACTGTATCAACTCCCTATTTCTTTTTTTTTATAAATTGACTAATCATTAAGAAGAAAAGAAGAATTCTAGATCTCCATGTTCCAAAGAGATGCTGAGAAATGTCTTGGGAAAAACTTTCAGAAAAGTGGTCTTTTGCTTGGCTACAATTGTTACAGATGTTTAACTGGTAGGACACAGAGGGCCATCTGGGGTAAAAGTGACACCTTTCTACTCTGAGTCCAGACTCAGATAACAAATACCACACTGAACTTATAGGAAGAATATCAATACTAACTGTATAATTAGGACAATTATATGTGACTAATTACCCAATAAAGTCTTGTCTGATTTCCACAGAGACTCTTGTGGAAGATGTCAGAAGCCTCAGCAAAAAGGTGTAAAACATTCATCTCCTTGGGACATGAGAGAGGAAAAAAAAAAAACTAACCTAGAGATGGAACACACAGATAGTTTTGTTTTCCCATGGAACACTACCAAATGAGAAGGACAATAAACTTCACACCCATAAACAACTGATGCATCTCTCAAGGCAGGGTCCTTAGAACACCTTAACACACATATGAACACACACACACACACACACACACACACACACACACACACACACAAAGTAATATTATCTACCTACCTTTGGGTCATTCACAGATTTATACACACTCATGCTAAGTTTGGTATTAGTCTAGCTGCAAGACTTATCTCTGAGGGTAAGAACTGAATTTCTGTTATGCAATCCAAACACCAGCCACATAGATTTAAACCCTGAGATCTATATATGCCTCTACCTCATTATGAGATTCAAAAATTTCCCGAGGCCTTCTTGCTACTTCACGTCTTCTTACCTTAGTTCAGATTACCTTGCCCTAAAATGGCAACTGTTCTGAGCCTCAGATCAATGATTTGTTGTGATCTGGGTTTGTTTGTTTGCTTGTTTTTCTCTTACTTTTTGTCCCGTGTGCTTGATCCAGTCAAGAGGAAAGGTTCCTGCCACTTCTCCCCAAAGAGATCCAAAAATAATCATACTGTTCTCTTTCTAGCATGGCTCACAAAAGGCATGATAAAATGCCAGACTATTAAGCCAACCTTGGAGACTCACACCTGTATTCCTATCACTTGAGGGCCCCGACGTAGGATGACTGTGTGTTTGAGGCCAGCCTGGCTTGCATAGTGAGGTCTTGACTCAAAATAAAATAATGGTGGTAACAACAACAACAACAACAACAACAACAACAACAACAACAACTTACAAGGACCTCAAACCAAGTCTGAAAACGCAGCGCCACTTGAGCACCAGCCTCCACTGCCTGTTCACCAGACTCACTGGTTGTAGTAGATTTATCTTGTATGGTTTCCGGTAAGGACCTAACTAAACAAATGTATATATAGTAAGTAGAGCTACCTTCTTGATGACAGCCTTGGCATACTAAAGCAAAACTGTGTAAATAAAACTCCGAAGAAGGCTCAGATATTAGCCGACGTCACCTTGTCTTCCTGGGTGATTATCTTTGCCTTCTGCCACCATGGCCAAAATAAAGAAGAAAATTAACACGCCGTACCGATCACCTGGTCTTCTTGGAAGTCCCTGTTTTTGGTGAAGGGGGCAGTTAGGGATCTAACTTATGTTCAGAGCAGGGCGCGCCGATAGAAGCCAGGCCCTGGCTTAACAGATGTGGTCTGAGCACCCTCTGAAGAGCAAGTCCTTGTTCAGCCCTGTTCTGACAAAACCTGTATCAAGACTCTGACATCAAAAGCTCAAGTCCCCTCCACGGAACCTTCTGTGCTGACAGGGAAAGGCTTCTGAACCTTGCTGCCTAGCGTGGAGGTCGGGATACCCCAGGGAGTCTTGAGGAAAGCCAGTGGAGTCTTGGAGAATTTAATACTATTCTGCTTTTCTCGGTTGAAATTTCAATCCCTTCACTTGGCGAGGGGCTGCTGGATGGGACAGGCCGTAGTCACAGAGGGCGAAGGGAGAATCTGCAAGCTGCTTCTTACTGGTGGCAAGTTTCAAGACATCCCCGCCGGTCAGCTCTGCTTCGGCTACCTCTGAAGTGAAGAAGAACCCAATCAGAAGATGAAGGGGAGCCAGAACTGCGGAAGGTTTGCTCAAACAACACTGCCTTTCGGATGTGGGAGATAACGCGGCACATAAGTAAGCCGCTTTCTAAGTGGCTTGCCGCTTTGATAACGGAGTCATGATTATCTGTCATTAGCCTTAAAACGCTTACTTTGTAGTTCATTATCTACTTGAAAATGGCGCTTTGTTGTACATTTACCCTTCTTCCGATCTAGTTTCTTTTCAACTCTGCAACCCCTGGAATAAACACCTTGCTCACCAGTTGATGAGAATTCCTCTCCGTGGACTGAGTCGGCTGTGTCAAAGAGCCATTGTCCTCCGACTTAGGTAACTCACGGAAACTCTTGCGAGTACACAACACTGTTGCTGAGTCGTCTTATTCCATTTTTTTCTTCATTTCTGAACTTGAAATATACCTCAAGCAACCTCTGAACCGAAAACTTTTAATTTGCTTTTTATTTATTTACCTTTTCCACCCACCCACGACCTGGGTCAGCAGACACTATCCATGTTGCTCAGGTTGTAATCTGACTCTGACATTTCAGGATACCTGGGACTCCTCTGTTGAGTTGACTGAGCCTGTGCCCTGGCTCCTGGTCCTCCAACAAGTTCCTGGGGTTTGGAATGTAGCTTTTCTGGGAACTGTAACATAAGCCACCAACCTAATCCTTAAGGGACCTTTGTCATTTCTGGGACTCCTATGTCCACATACCAAACCTCCGTGACATTCTGATGCTCTGATTGCAAATCTTCACGATGCCTTTCACAAGAACCATGTTGGGAATATGGTGCTCAGGAGGAGTTGGTATCAGATAGGGTGGGGCCTGGGAATCAGCATTCTTAGCAATCTTTTCAGTGATATGCGTGATGCTGGCCCACTTTCCAAACAAATAACACCTTAGATTTCTCACCTTCATTTTCCGCTGGGTTCGCTTTCAATGCCCCCCCCCCATGTCCCCGAACAGACAAAGTCTCCTGGTGTCTGCTAAGGAGTGCGATCCTCCATTCTCTAGCCTGGCTCAGAGACTTTCGTATTACCTGGCATAGGGAGCCAGCCCCGGCTCGCACAGTCATTGCTGGTTTGTCACGGCTCCATCAGTGCTGTGGATGAATGCTCTTGAAAATCATTCTCAAAAGTTTGTTTCAAGCAGCCAGAGACAAGCCACAGAGGACTATGAGAGGAAGAGGGAAAATCCCTTATTTAAATGAATATTCTAAAATGTATACAGAACTCCCAGGCATTAAATTTCCCCACATTTCAGTGCAACAGATAATCATGCTTTCTAAATGCCCAAGAATATTTTCTTTCTGCGGTTATTCGGTTCCTTCTTCTAAATGTATCAGTTTCTCCTTGGAGTCATAACCACTCTCTTTAATTACCCACTGTACTGAACTGAGTAGAATCTATATCCACCTTCTTAACAAAATAACCTTTTTTAAAAAGTTAACATGTGTTTCTTTAGGGTGTGTGTGTGTATGGCTGTCTATGTGGATGTATGTTTATGTATGCAGATTTGTACAGAAATCAGTGTGTGTGTATCTGTGTGTCTGTGTGTTGTAGATGTCTATATAGATGTCTATGTGTGGATATGGTTGTCTGTGTGGATACAGGTGTGTGTGGTCTCATGCAGACGCGCGCACGTGTGTGTGTGTGTATGCGTGTGTGAAGACAACCTATTGTAGTGGTTTGCTCATTTTACCATGTGGAATGGAGGACTGACCTTGGTGTCTGGTTTTATAGCAAGGGCTTTTGCCAGCTGAGCTGTCTCAACATGATAACTAATCTCCCGGGATAAGACACATTCTACTAGTATCTTTTTGGCTCCTTTAAAATTATTTCTCTGATATCTAAAATAATTTCACATCTTTTATCTAAAAATAAAAAGAGAAAGCATACCTCAGATGCTGCTATTTTAGCTAAACAAGTGCCTTATTTCCTTCTTTACTTTGACTTTTCTTTCCTCATAGAATCATTTATATTTATGGATTCAATCTCACATAAACATCATTCATCCCTTTGCATTTGTAGGTCATTTATTTCAATCTGCTTCTCACTTGCATTTCACACCTGTTTAATCAAGAAATTCAATGACTTTTTCCTCAATCCTCAATGTTATAATTTTTACTTGAAGCAAGGGATTTGGTCTTCCCCTTACTCCAGGCATCTCCCTTGTCTTTAGGCCTGGTTTGCTTTCTTTCACTGCTGAACAGGGAAAATAAACAAAAAACAGTGGTGTTTATATTATGTCTCTATTATTCACCGTTCCCGCCCTCCTTCCACTCCCCTCTTCCTCCTTTTTATCTTTCTCAGAAATCATCCTAACTTTTATAATTTCTGCAAACACACGTCAGTGGGCTTAGGGCACCTCAGTTTTTTTTTCTCTTGTAAATTTCCACCCTACATTCCCCAAAGCACCAGTCATGCATCTCAACATGGTTCTCAACATGTCTACAACTTATCTCTCTAACTCAGTTGTCTCTTCAATGTTTCTTATTTTTTTGGTCTTCAGATAACCTAAGCTCACAGTTCCAGAGTTGGCCTGAACTTATGCACACACCATTCTCAGCAGCTTACAAGGTCCTTGGTCCTATAACTATTTCCTTTAAAATGTTTCAGTCATTCAAATAATTCTTCAAAGATCCCCATCTCAGTTTGTCAGTGCCCCTCAATCCCGGGCAGGTTTGTCATTGCTGAGTCTGCCAAGCATGCTGTGCATATTTCAGTTTTCTCTTTATCAATTCAACCAGAAGGAACCCTTTATTCTGCTGTCACCCTCATAGCTCCATCACTTATACCAGCCTTCATCGCTTATACCAATTTTCTACAGCAAAATGAGTTGTCTAACCCCATACTTGTGCCAAACATTCTGTAATATATCTTAACTCCTCCCTCTGCCACTGTGGTCACCTGAAGAACTATCCTCTTTAGCCACTTTGGTCCACCTTTTGTGCACAGAGCTACGCCACCCTCCTCCTCCTTGCTGTCCAATCCCAAACCCTTCCCCACTATCCTTCCCAGACTCCAAGAACTGGGTGTACTTCCCTGGCTCCAGTAATGCTATCACAATTTGCATAGCCCAAGCTGTGTTTGAACAAGTCAGTTAGTGCCTTGCTGGTCTTGCATACTGGTTTGGCTTCAAGTCCTGAATTCCTGCTGAGATCCGAGGCCACCTCTGCAGGGTCTGTGCTTTACATGCTATGTTCAGCAAGGCACCCAACGTATCAGCAATTCCTGAAGGCAGTGGAATTTCAAAGTGAAGATTTCCTTTTAGTTGTATCCATTTCCTGGATCGATATTGGAATTTCTATGCACTTCACACTTTGCATTACCCTCCAGGCGATAATTTTAGGCAGTGTCCTGCAAACAGTGGGCCCACCTGAGCAGGAGCATTCTCCATGACAGCCAGACCCCGCCCCCACCAGCACACTCAGGAGCTTTTGATTTGGATAAAATCTCTTCCATACTAAAGCTACTAAAGACTTGTGAATATTTTCAAACTTCTGCACCTTCACTAAGGCTTAGAAAGGTGATTTGTCTTCCCTTGGTGTAGGCTTCAAATGAGGCATGAGTTCTAGAAGAAAGAAGGTGCGTAAAACAGGCTGGAGAACAGAAAAGAGTGGCTGCTGTCAACAACCAAAATATTCCCAGGCACTGGTAACTGTTTTTATTGCTTTAGTAGTAAATCAATAGTCCCTGCATAAAATATGCATTATGCTTGTTGGCACTCAGAAATTTGGATCTGTGGTTTTCTCTAATACACCTGTAAAACCAGCATTTCCCAATACTCCACTAAGCACATGGAGCTTAATTTGTATTACGCGCAGATTTTAAAAGTTTGATACAGGCAATGGATGTGGAGATCTGACATGCGAGGCCAAAACACCACAAAGAGGGACTTATTTTCAGCCTGCAACATGCACTATTTCAAGCAAAGATGATAAGTCGTAAGGTTTTTGTTTATTTTGAGTCATCAGTAGGTAATTAACGCACTTTGGGTCCTCGCTTAGCTCAGAGAAAGTCTAGCTGGGGAGATGAGTAATTACAGGTTTACAGAGATCAAACCCAGGCACAGCTCTTCAGGCTGCTCCCATTTGAATACCTAAACTGTTACTAAACCTTGGGCAGGGAGTCATTTTTGGTTTTGCCCAGACATTTTAAGCCTTCAATTAGAGAGGATTATTTACAAATAGTACTCACTTAAGGGCAAAATTTCCCCAATTATAAAACAGTTTAAAAAAAAAAAAGGCACGGTGCAAGCAATGAGGTTTAGATTAATCGCTGCTCTTCCCTAAGTTTGTCTACTGCTCACCCCAAGCTCACCTTCCACGCGCACTCAGCTGATTTATAGAAACTTTTGCCATCCTCTAATTGTGTTTGCAATTAGAAGCAGTTGGAACTAAGGTACAAAACAAAAGCCAGCCTTAATGAATCCATCTGGGCTGAGGCCACCTATCATGCGTGGCATGGCTCCTGCTGTGAACCGACCTGCAGCCTCACCTCCTTTAGATCTGCCCATTTGAAACTAGCCCTGCATCCTTATATGTCTTTGAATAACTGTTCTTTGTTCTGTAGGGGGTCTATATCTAGATATGTCTATAGAGACAGAAAGAAAGCTGTTAGTTGCCAGGTACTGGGGAGGGAAGAGAAGGCATGGCTGCTCAGGGAGCACAGAGTTCTTAGAGGAGTGACGCAATGTGTTGGAACGAGACAGAGGCGATGATTGCCCAATACTGTGAAAGTACTGGCTGTGTGCCATTGAACTGTACATCAGTAAACTTGCTAACTTTGTTATGTGGATTTCCTGAACACTCAGCACAAAGCTACAGGAGGTACTGAGCTGTCCTTAAAAACCAAAACCCAAGGAAAGCCTGGCTTCTGAAATAATATGGCTTCCAACCATGTCTCATGCGTTGTTACATAATCAGGATTCTTTGTTTCTGTTTTAGAACTGCTATACCTGTTGGTGTTGACATAACTACCCTTATGTTGTCTACTCTTAACCCTTCTCATAGGTCTTTCCACAGTCTCTCTTTCCATATTGCACTTCTTATCTCTAGCTATACCTAAAGAGCTGGTACACCAGTGTCTCTGATTCAGCATTTTCCACCTCTTTGCCTTCAGGATTTCAGGTGAGTGTTTTCTCTGCCGAGTTGCTGAGGATTCTCAGGTCTGACCTTGCAATACTGCTGCCTCTCAGGATTCCAGACATGTGGCATTCACCGTCCATTTGACCAGAAGGTGGTCATTTCCTCAAGAGGCCATTACAAATGATCTCACCTTCACATCCTAAGAAGATGAGTGAAAGGCTCTCTGGAAGTGCGTTCGCAGACATCTCCGGAAATCACAGCAGCTCGGTGAGATGATAGCATTACAAACACCTGGCTTTGCAAGCCTTGCAGATAAGAAAGCTGACACTGGTGAAGGGGCAGCAGTCAAGGTCACCTGTGTGTTGCAGACACTCTGTGCTCAGCATGCCAGCTTCACACTTATCTCAGAGCATGGAGGAGGTGTCCACAGACTGCTCCAAGCATGATGGTCTCCCTCCCACAGGCATTTTTTTTTCTTCTCAATGTCACTTTCTCCACCCTGGACTTTATCTAGATTTCAAGTCACCCCATACTTTCTTCCCCTCCGTCCCTCGCATCCCAGCCAATATCTCTCACCCTGACTCTTCTTCTAGAGGCTTTTCTGTCTTTAGACCTTCTGAACTTGCCAGTGGGCTATGAGCCGTCATCTCTTTTGCTTGCAAGACAACCACAGAACTCTGCTCACTAGCAGCCCAATTCCCGGACTTGTCCTTGTAAGGTTCCATGTTATTGTGCTCCATCACACACACCCCCAGCACAGTCACAGTCCGTTAGACCACGGTCATGCACTGCACATTGGTATTTCAGGTGAGGCCTCTTCACCCACACTTGCTGTCCAAAATTCTTTCACATTTCTCCATCTTGTGGCCACTGAGGTCGGTCATCTTTGCTGCCTAAAGCCCCTGAACATCTCATTTTTGTGTTTGTTTGTGCTCTTTTTTCCCCCAAGATTTATTTCTTTATTATGTATACAGTACTCTGCCTCCATGTTCACCTGCATGCCAGAAGAGGGCATTAGATCTCATTATAGATGGTTGTAAGCCACCATGTGGTTGCTGGGGATTGAACTCAGGACCTCTGGAAGAGCAGGCAGAGCTCTTACCCACTGAGCCACCACTCCAGCCCCATGTGCTCTTTCTTCTTCTTGGGTACTTTTAAATCCTATATTCTAAAACTCAACTGGACCAATATCTCCCTTGTGGAATGTTTCCTGGGTCTCCTGCACTGGGGGACTGCTCAGCACCACCTACTTGGTATCTACTGAATGTATTGTGCAGTTTTTCTGTGTCTGTTTCCCGGGGCAGCTGTTACAAATAACTACAGCCTCCAGTTGGGTCCAAAAAACCAGAAACTCATTCTCTCATAGATCTGGGTGCCAGACGTTCAAAATGTAGTAGATGAGAAGATGGTCAACCAACTCCTGAATCTGTCCTTTCTTGTCATGCTGTGAGCAAGAACAGGCTTGGCGGAACTGTTTGGGAAGTTTTGGAAGTGTGGCCTTGTCAGAAGTGATGTCCCCACGGGGGGTGGGGGGGTGGGGTGGGGGCAGACCTTGAGGTTTCTAACGTGTGGAGTTATTCCCGTTGTGTTCTCTGTCTTCTGTTTATGGATCAAATGGAAGCTCTCAGCTGACGGCCATGCTTTGCTCTACCGCCATTGGACCCTAGCTCTCTGAAACCACAAACTCAATTTACCACTTTCTTTTAAAGTTGCCCTGGTCCTGGTATTTTTGTTGCAGCAGAGAAATTCATAACTGATACCTTCCAAGGTTCTGTGTGGAAGGCCTGTCTAAGGCCTAAAGGCAGAAAGGTTTTTGCTTTTTACTTTCCACCACTTTGGTCTTTGGACTTTTACTTCATCCAATTGTAGTCAAGACAACATTTCTACTTCCTCCTCCTCTGGGCTCCTCATCCATAATCTTTGATGCATTTTGATTTTAGTTGTATTCCAGAATATACTTACAGACTCCTAAGAGTATAGGGAGCAGGGGCAATGTCATTGATGGAAGGAGCAAGAAGCTGACTATTGCTTTAACTAATTTCAACAAAAATATTCTGTTCAGTTCCATAGTTCACCAGCTCGTATTTCATTGTTGCCAATAACATCTTCACTTTCTGACTTGCAAACTTATTAGCTTAGATTATATCAGTTTGCCATTACCATCCCCTGGTCCTGTACCCAACATCCTTTACCTTTCTCTCTTCTAAGTCATGGCCACACACTTCCCTCATTTATTATGTACAGACAAGCCTCTAGCATTTTCTCTGCCTTCTACATAGTTTAAAAAAAAACTTTTTAATGATACTTTATGAGTGTCACATCATGGACCCTAAGTCCTGGTCATCTCCCCATTCCCTCATATCCACCCTTCACCCTTGCAACCCCCCCCCCGTAAATAAAACAAATAATAAAAGTGAAGCATAGAAAACATCTCATCCTGGAAGCTGTAGTATGTCAAGGTGTCCCTCAGTACAGTCCTCTGTCCACACATTGTCACTTCCAAAGGTTCATTGCAATGAGCCATTGGTGTGGTCCCAAGTTCACACTTCTGTGACACCATCAGTATTGTATGTTCATCGGGACTCCTCCCAGTTATCGTGTTGTTGTCCTGTGTCATGGAGATCCTGTGGGTTTGGATCAGCAGGACTGGCCCTTTCACATGTCCCAACCATTTACAGAGGATATAGATTTTTGGGGGTGGGTCAATTCAGAGTCCTGGATCAGGGCCTGGGTGATAGTTGAGCTGGTTAGCCCACTGCTCTCCTTTATTCGCACTACCAGGGCAAGCTCTCCAGCACTGTTCCAGCTTGGCCACCCACCCACCCACTGGTGCCAGAGTCAAGTGGCAGGGCCAGCTCTCTTGTTTTCATGCCCTCAGGCCAGTTTACCATCACCCACACCTCCAGAGACAGCTCCACTGTGCTACCCAGTCAAGGTGAGGGGCCTACTCTCCCAAGTGTTGCAGCCTTTGAGCGGCTGGGCCGGATCTCCCTGTTCTCACACCCTTGGGGCTGGCTCACTGATGCCTTCACCACCAGGGCAAGCTTCACTGTGTTGCCTAAGTGAGGTTCAGAGCCCACTCTCCCTAGTGCGATAGCAGTGAAGGAGGAGGCTAGGTCTTCAATTCTCATGCTCCCAGGGGCAGCTCTCCTGGCGATGGCAGGTGGCTGGGGGAGGCGGACCTCACACCAGACCAATGGCAGGGCCAGCTCTCCTGTACTCTCACCCTTAGGCCTGGCTCACCTGTGCTCCTGCCATCAGGGTCAGCTCTGCTGTGCTGTTCAGGAGAGGTGTATGGCCTGCTCTTCTGAGTGCTGTAGCTGGTGAGGGCCCGGGCTAGCCTTCCCAAGCTCATGACCCTGTGGGCAGCTTTCTCAACTGCAGGAGTAGCAATGGGAATAGGGCTGGGGTGGGATGGCATCATCCACTCCAAGGAAGACAGGTGGTGGGGTCAGCTTTCCCACACTCCTGCCAGGTCACCCACACTCCTGCCACTAGGACCAGCTCCTCTGTGTTGCTTGGGTGAGGTGCAGGACCTGATTTCCCTGCTGGTGAGAGATAAGGCCAGGTCTTAAGAGCTCTGCAGCCAGTGAGGCATGGGGGCAGATATACACAGCCCCTAGACATCCACGTGGTCTCCTGTGGCTGTCCCAACTAGGGACTTTCCCATATTCTCTAGTGGTAATATGACATTAACCCCTGCTGCTGCACAGCTACAGATTCAGACATGTCCCTCAGCAGCATCTCAGGCTGAGACCTCACCATGGCCCCAGGGCAAGAGGCTGGCCACTCACAACAGACTAGTTTCAGTTCCACTTCTTTTTATAATGCCCAAGCTGCTCTACTTCTCTTTCTCTTCCATATGACCACCACATGCTTGCACAGTGTAGTGTCTCTCAGCAGCAGGCTGTGCACACTGCAGGAGGGCCCATAGGAAAGAGGGTGTCAATGACCTGCCTGTATTGTGCACCGGATGGCAGCTCTGGGGATTGCATGGTAGTCTACAGGTCTCTCTCTCTCTCTCTCTCTCTCTCTCTCTCTCTCTCTCTCTCTCTCTCTCTCTCTCTCTCTCTCTGCCTTCTTCCTCCAACTCTATGGTGTGCAGATCGATTTGATTTAATTTTTATGAGTCCTAGGCAAAAGACAGCTTTGGCCACCCAACCAGGCATCAAGCTAGGATCAACAAAGGACTGCCATCTGCTCTGCCTCTGACTAATAGAAGAATACCACCACCACCAACGTGTCTCTTTGCCCATTGCCAGGGGAAATATATATTCTTTAAACAAGTATTCTAGATGTTTATTTAAAACTAATTTCTCAAACTTTATTTTGTTTTTAAGGACACTGTAGAAGAGGACAAGAAATGATACTTACTCTATCATTTAGAAATAAAATCCTTTTTCTATTATTATGGTCCCCCAAAGTTTCTCTCTTCTTTCATGCTGTACTGTTGACTCTTTTTTTTTTTTTTTTCCTCTGGAAAGAATAGCCTTTCTTACCACTATCTTAAATATTTAATGCCCTCATTTTCTTAAGGGAATTTTATCTAGAACCTGAACTACTTCATATTGGCATAATATTTAATTCATTATTTCCTTTAATATCAATACTATGAACTCTCATTTGCTGGATCCTCCTCCAAGTGCCTATCTGCACTCATATTTTAAATTATATCAATTGTTTTGCCTAGGGAAGAAATAATTTGCAATAGAAGATTTAAAATAGGAGAACTGACAACACACAAATAGAAACACATTGGTCATGGAAGTGAGTGGTCAGAGAGGGAACTGGCAAACGTACAAACTGCTTATTTAATTGTTCTGTTGGTTTCCATGAGTATACTTTATATTGGTGCTTCAAAAATTCTCTAATGAAGGTCACAGAATGGCTGCTTAATGAATTATGAAAGCCAAACATTCCTCAGTGGACCTGAATACAGGTTTTAGGGGTAAGACTAATGACAATCTTTGTTTCCATCTATCACAATTATGTATTTTATCTAGTACTTTGAAAATTTTAGCAAGCAAATTAACAGTCCCACAGTGTCAATAATACAATATAAGCAATTAGACTATATTTCATGTTATTAAGTACTTCTAACAGTTGCTTTAATTGCTTTATAAATATATAATTAGCCTTCAAAATACCACCATGAAGCCATTTTATTCATTAAATATACAAACTGAGACAAGAGACAGAAAGAACAGAGAGAATTAAGAAGCTATTAGTTAGGCTTAGTTTAAACTACTATTTAGCACTATGACATATTATGCTTAAAATTCTAAGACAATTTTCATATTTAATACATTTCAATGTAAAGCTATATATGTATACATATATGAATATATGTATATGAATATATGAAGTAGATATATAAAATATTCTACTTTGTAACATTAAATTTTTGATTAAAGCAATTTTAATTGTAAAATATTTAATAGTTTAAAGTCATTAAAATTGTAACATTTCTGGGGAACTTTTTATTGAATCTGGATAAAAGAGAGAAAGAACTGTTATGTATTTTCATTTAATCTTGTATTCATTTTAAAGAACATTTACAAGTCTGATT
This sequence comes from Acomys minous, assembly GCF_964271855.1. NCBI lineage: Eukaryota > Metazoa > Chordata > Mammalia > Rodentia > Muridae > Acomys > Acomys minous. Next base: position 15,384,059 of record NC_140485.1, read on the forward strand.
ATTCAAATCCAAAGAACAATTTTTGAGTGTAATATTATACCACAAACTTCATAGTTGGATAAAAATCATTGGGTTCAATCAAAACCATTCAATGGACTACACAAACCAGAATTTGGATTGGGTTTTTGGAAAATATAATCTACTATTACAGCTCTGAATTGAAACTCAGCAAAGGAAATGTGAAAGATTCAAAATAAATACAACAATGTAAAGGACAGAGGAAGAATAATATTTCCTAATTATGAGACTGAACAAAAGAAATTATTATTCCTTGAGTGTGAGTAGCTCTTGATCAAAGTGAAATGTCTCTCTTGAACCTGGCACTCATATAGGAAGCCTACTTTGGGATCTATCAGGATGTGAAACAACTCTCCTGCCTCACACACTTACAAAAATTTGGTACAAGTTACAATGCTCTAAGGCTTGTCTCTCCGAGCCTAGGATCCTGAAGACTATAATTTGCTCACCCAAGCCCTTTTCTTGTCTCAAATTGAGAAGAAGCTACAGCATTCATGATGGTCAATTGACCTTCACTGCCACTGATCAAACACTAAAATTCAACTCTAGTGATATGACAGTGAGCCCTATGCAACCTAATCAAGCTAAAATCTAATCTAAGCCTAAAAGCAGAAAGTTGGTTTTCATTGGTTGGTACTCTAGACTTGTTTGTTTATTTGTTTGTTCTCTTTTTGTTTTTTATTTTTAGCTTAATTGTGATCAAGATGAGTTCACCACCTCTGGAATCCTCATTCATAACCTCTGAGATTTTTTGGTTCAGTTGTGATATAGATTATGCTTCCAAACTCATGAAATAGTATAGGGAACAGCAATAAGATTGTCTTTATTGACTAATGAGGTCTACCCCAACCCCTCCCTGACTGCACCATCTTCCAGGACCCAGATCTACCTAGAATCACAGAGACTGGCAGGAAGCAGTGGCTACCAGAGGCAGTCAGCCATCATCAGGGATCACCAGAGGCCTGTAGCCATCATGGCCTACCAGTCCTACCTGCAATCCCAGAAGCCTACTTCCATCAGGGACCTCCAGGCCTGCAAACACCAGGGACAACCAGATGGCTAAAGGCCAATGTAAACACACACTAAAAAAAAAAAAAAAAAAAAAAAAAAACCAGGGTAACATGGCACTTCAAGAACCTAACTATCTTACAAAAAAGAAAAACAAAAGCAAAACCTGAATATTCTAACACATCTGAAGAGCAAGAAAATTGCATTAAACATAATGTTATAAAGATGATGGAATCATTTAAAGAGACAATTAATAAACCTCTTAAAGAAAGATAGGAAAATACAATCAAACAGGTGAAAGAAAAAAAACTCTCTTAAAGAAATACAGAAAAATACAAATAAACAGAAGTAAATGAATAAAACTGTTCAAGACCTGAAAATGGCAATAGAAGCAATAAAGAAAATACAAACTGAGCCAATCCTGGGATTGAGTCCTAGGAAAGAAAAAAGGAACTATAGACATAAGCATCACCAACAGAATACAAGAGATGGAAGAGAAAATCTCATGAGTAGAATATATGACAGAAGACATTGATACATCAGTCAAAGAAAATGATAAATCTAAAAAGTTTCAAACATAAAGCATCCAGGAAATTTGGGACAATATGAAAAGACCAAACCTAAGAATGATAGGAATAGAAGAAGGATCATATTACCAGCTCAAAGGCCCAGAAAATATCTTCCACATAATCATAGAAAAAAATTCCCTAACCTAAAGATAAAGATGCCTATAAACATACAAGAAGCTTACAGAACACCAAATAGATCGGCCCCAAAATGAAAATCCTCCTGCCATATAATAATCAAAACACTAAATCTACAGAACAAAGAAAGAATATTAAAAGTCACAAGGGATAAGAGTCAATATATAAAGGCAGACCTATTAGAATAACAATAGGCATCTCAAACAAGAGTTTAAAAGTCAGATGGGCCTGGGAAGATATCATGCAGACCCTAAAAGACCAGAGACAGATGCCAGCCCAGACTACTATACCCTGCCAAATGTTCAATCACTATAGATGGAGAAAACAAGACATTCTATGACAAAGGCAAATTTAAACAATATCTTTCCACAAATAGAGCCATACAGAGGATACTAGAAGGAAACTCTAACACCAGGAGGGTAACTACATGCAAGAAAGTACAGGAAATAAATATTTTTTCACAAGCAAAACCAAAAGAAAGGAATCACACATTATCACCATCAATATCAAAATTACAGGAATCAAGAACCATTGGCCATTAATGTCTCTCAACATTAACTGATATAACTCCCCAATAAAAAGACACAGGCTATCAGAGTGGATCCAAAACAGGACCCATCATTCTGGTGCACAAAAGAAACATACCTCAGCAAGATAGACAGGGTAATGAGCTGGAAAAAGGTTTTCCAAGCAAACAGATCCAAGAATCAAGCCAGAGTAGCCATTCCAATAGATAATAAAATAGACTTTCAACCAAAACTGATAAAAAGAGATAGGGAAGAACACTTAATTCTCATCAAAGGAAAATCCATGAAGATGACCTATCAATTCTCACTATTTATACCCCAAATGTAAGGGCACCCACACTCAAAAAAATTACTAAAGATTAAATCACACATTGAACACCTACACATTAATAGTGGAAGACTTCAACACCCATTCTCACCAATGAGCAGGTAAATATCACAGACTCTTATACCCAGATGGGATCTTTTGTATTTCTTGGTCTTTTTACTGTATAACATATTTTAAAAGATTGGAAGAAAGACCAATAGGACACAAGAACTGGAAGGGCCAGTAAATTCCATCATTCTGGAAAAGATGGCAGAGTTGGAAGTACAACTAGAAAATTTGAAGGTAGAGGTTGAAGCAAATAGAAAACAAATTGTGCCATTGATAAAGGAGAAAAAGCTGGTAACTGAAAGTGAGTGTTTTCCACAATTGCTACCCCACCCTGCTTAATGGGCCAGGTAGTCAGAGCACCAGCATGTATTAGAAGTGGAAAGAAATGGGAAGCTGGAGAGACTGAAAAAAAAAAAAAACTACAGGAACAGGAGAGCAGAAAAGAAGTCTTTGGAAAAAAATGTTCCCATAGAGTAAACCCCCCACCTTCGACCAGAATCCCAACATCACCATCAGCTTTTCCAGTTTCTGTAAGATATATGCCTGCTCAGAGTTATGATGAAATGGTATGGAGTCCAATAGATATGTTAGATTTAAAACATTTTAAGGAATCTGTAGTCAGGTATGTACTACATTCCACTTTTGTCAAAGAAATATTGAACAACTAGGCCATGCAGCATAGACTTGTTCCCCAAGACTGGAAAAGTTGGGTTTCAGTTGTCTTCGAGGCAGAACAACAACAGCAATGATTATCTTGGTGGTGAAGAGAGGCTGAGAGAATAGAACAAGAAAATAAGAGAAGGGAAATAAATGTTAGTAGAGAGCAATTACTAGGTGAAGGGTGATATACTGACTTGACAAGTCAAATATGATGACACGGTGATTGAACAATGTCATGCTGCAGCCTTAAAAGCTTGGGACATGGTAGAGGAACATGGTGAGATAACCATTCCCTTTACTAAGATATTTCAAGGGTCTGGGAAAGCCTTCACAGAATTTTTGCAGAGATTGGGATCAGGATTAGATAGAAAAAGAGCAGATGCTGACACCAAACAGGCTTTGAAACTCAGTATGGCATATAAGAATGCTAACATGGAATGCAAGAGGGCAATTAGACCCATAAAGGAAAGAGGAGCTCTATTAGATGCCTGGGTAAAAGAAACAGTTAATATTAGCTTTCCAGAACATCAAAACAATTCAGTAGGTCAAGCTATGGCCAGAGGTCCCAGATACCATAATACCCGGTGCTTTTAAGTGTGGCCGACTTGGTCATATGCAAAGAAACTGTAACGTTAAAAGTTTCAGACCTCAAAATAACAGGTGCACTCAATTTGGAATAAACGATACTTGTAGGACAGAACCACGAGCATTTGGCTATGATGATTACAAGGTGCCAAGACTTCCAGGGTATTGTAGCCACTGTGGGAATGGAAAACACTGGGCTAGAGATTGTCAATCAAAAAGAGTTGAGAGTAGGGTCTGACTTTCACATGAACTCTGGTGCCCCATATTTGACCACATCCCCTGGATGGGGAGGCCTGGTGGTACTCAGAGGAAGGATAGCAGGCTACCAAGAAGAGACTTGATACCCTATGAGCTTATACAGGGGGAAGAGGTCCCCCTCAGTCACAGTCATAGGGGAGGGGAGTACGGGGAAAATGGGAGGGAGGGAGGAATAGGATACAAGGGATGGGATAGCAATTGAGATGTAATATGAATAAATTAATAAAATATATTTAAAAAGATGTGCAAGGTAATATCTTACCAGCAGGAAATAGCAGGAGAGGCCCATCAGCTTGGGACTCTACCAACAACAATATAAGCTGAATTCCTTTGGCCAGTGCAGAAGTAACAGACTCACAGGAAAATGGGAATTAGGTATTAGTGATCTAATACATGCTACTGAAGGCAGTGCAGCCTTGGATCTGTCCTCAGATATATACAGAGACAGAGAGAAGTACTTATACTAATACTTGTGATAGTTTTCTTATTTTCAGGGCAAAAAACAGATAATTATGAAGACAAAGCGGGTAGCCTGGGTGATTCAACATCAAAGACTGCTCTGGCTCCTGTTTCCTCAAGGAATTGCATGCATATCAATTTTAAAAAGGGCTAGCCCCAAGGATCAATCCAAAAAAGACTGGACAAAGCAGATACAGCTAGCATTTGCAGTGCTTGATCAATATCTTATTTTTCTAAGGGTACTTATTTCCCTCCAAACAGGAAAAAGTAATTTTGAGAGAACAATGTCCCCATTCCCAATAGGTGGGGTGGCGGATTTTGGTAGGTTATCAATGTTCATTTTTGCCTAGAGGGGTTAGTTCTAAGCTAATAAAAGTTTCATTTAGGGATTTCTTTCTTTTGTCCTTTCTCTCTCATTTTTCTATCTTATCTAATGTTAGTCAAAGGGGGGAAGAAGGGAAGATATAAGAGAAGGATATAAGGGAAGATATAGATTTATAAAATAAAAAGTAGATTATTGAATCTAATAGCCTCAAATAATTTACATGGGTATTCAAATATTTCACATTGGTATTGTAGATTGGTTAAACTTTAAGATTTTTTTCCTTTTTCAACTTTTGCTTTATGTATTGTATATGGTATGTTAATGGAAACTTAAATTGTATATTTTATGTTGGTAGAAACTTAAGATCATTTTGTTTGACATTTATTTAATCTATTATACATGTACAACTTATTTGAAAAGGTGAAAAATAACTGTTATAACTTGTTCAGGATGGTCAGAGATTGAAATTGGTAGTTGGTCCCTTATAAATCTTACTAGATCCTAAATTACTTAATTATACAATAAGCCTTATTTAGTTTTTGTTTATGTTTTCAAAGGAATAGATAGATGATGGATAGAATAGATAGATAGGTGGTCTTAAATTGGCATTTAGTAATAAAGGACTTTTATGACAGAGAGACACATGTGTTCCTGGCAATAACTCCAGTCTAATTATGCGGGCATCAAGAAATGATAATGACAGATAGCCACTGGTCAGAGGAACTTTGCTCATGTCTACTGCTATGACAGAATGACCGTGCATTATGATCAAGCCTGATACTAAGAAATTGGCTGCCCAATCTTGCAGAGATTAGGTGGGCAACTCCTTCAGGATTCATGCTTCAGAGCAGTCTATGAGATGCTTTGGGCTGACTGGCTGAAGGCAGGATGCATTTATGATGGAGAGAAACTTGTGACAGTACAGAAGCAGTCTGTCAGACCTAAGCCTCTCTAACAGAATTCAAGAGATGGAGGAACGAATCTTGGCAGTAGAAAATACTGTGGCAGAACTTGAAACAACTATCAAAGAAAATGCTAAATCTGAAAAATTCCTGACACAAAACATCCAAGAAATCAGGGACAGCATGAAAAGACGAAATCTGAGGATAATAGGAATTTGTCTCCAAGGCACAGAAAATATCTTCAACAAAATCATAGAAGAAAATTTCCCTAATTGTATCTTGTCAGACTACCATCAGCTAAAGCTGATCTCAACAACAACAGAAACAACAGAAAACCTACAAACTCATAGAAACTGAACAACTCTTTACTCAATTACTACTGGGTCAAGGAAGCAATAGAAAGAAATAAAAGGCATTCTAGAATTTAATGAAAATTAAGGCACAACATACCAAAACTTATGGAATGCGATGAAAACCATGCAAAGAAGAGAGTTCACAGCATAAGAGTATGTATACAAAAAATTGTGGAAGTCTCATACTAGAAAAATAACAGCACATCTGAAAGCTCTAGAACAAAAGAAGCAAACACACCAAGAGGAGTAAATGGCAGGAAATAATAAAACTCAGGGTGGAAATCAATAATTTAGAAACAAAGAGAACAATTCAAAGAATCAACAAAACTAAAAGTTAGTTCTTTAGAAAAAAATCAACAAGATATACAAACCCTTATCCAAACTAGCTAAAAGGTAGAGAGATAATATCCAAATTAACAAAATTGAAAATGAAAATGAGAACATAACAGGAGATACTGAGGAAATCCAAATAATCATTAGGTCTTACTTCAAAAGCCTATATTCTACAAAGCTGGAAATTTTTAAATGAAATGGATAATTTTCTTGAAAGATTCCACTTACCTAAGTTAAATCAAGATCAAGTTAATAATTAAAATAGTGCTATAACCTCTAAGGAAACAGAAGTAGTTGTTAAAAGTTTCCCAGCCAGATGGACCAGATGGTTTTAGTGCAGAATTCTACCACACCTTCAAGAAGACATAATACCAGTACTCCTCAAACTATTCCACAAAATAGAAACAGAAGGAACACTGCCAAACTCATTCTATGAAGCTACAATCACTATGATACCTAAACCACAGAAAGATTCAAGCAAGAAAGAATTCAGACCAATATAACTCATGAACATTGATTTAAAAATTCAAAAAGCAGTCATAAACTGAATCCAAGAACACATAAAAACATCAACCACTTTGATCAAGTAGGCTTCATCCCAAGGACACAGGGATGGTTCAACATACTAAAATCCATCAATGTGATCCACCATATATTATAACTGAGAGGAAAAAATCACATGATCATCTCATTAGATGATGAAAAAAGCCTTTGGAAAAATCCAAAACCCCTTCATGATAAAAAGTCTTGGAGAAATCAAGGATAAATGGTCTATACCTAAACACAACAAAGGATATATGCAGCAAGCCAATAGCCAGCATAAAATTAAATGGAGAGAAACTTAAAGCAGTTCCACTAAAATCATGGACAAGATGGGGCTTTCCAATCTATGTCTATTTACCATAGTACTTGTAGTTCTAGCTAGTGGAATAAGACAACTAAAGGAGACAAGGGGGATACAAATTGGAAAGGAAAAATCAAAGTACATCTATTAGCATATTATATAATGGTATGTATATGCCCACCCAAAACTCTACAGAGAACTCATACAGCTCATAAACATTTTCAGCAAAGGGTCTGGGTACAAGATTAACTCCAAAAAGTCAGTAGCCCTCCTACCTCACAAATATGTCTGTCAGATATATTGGGCCAGAAGGTTGAAGATAATGTTATATAACGTTATAAATAATTTTGGGTGCTGTTCAGGCAGCAAACAATCTCTGTCATCTTCTCATTTGGGAAGGTGCTCACCTGCAATCCCTGTATACTTAGGTAATTAATTTTATTCCTTCTCTAGTCTCTGAAGGGGTTGAAAACCAGATAGTTTACTTTTACAAGTAAGCTTAGTTGTTTAGGGGTTAAGATATTTTTAGGTCTAGATAGATGGTTTAAGTTTATAATGATGAGATATGGTAGCTAATGATTTAAATTCAGAATTGTAGACTCACCAAGATGAAAAAGATGTTTTCTTCAAGGCTGCCCAATACAAATAGCCAAACACTATGAATGCAACATATATATAATTCGTGATTGTTTCCTTGTTCTTCTTGCTGTAGGTAGTTTATTGTATATATGTGTAACAATATAAATGTATATGTAAAAATATTTAACAAAAAAATTGAAAAAAAAGGAATGCAAAAAAGTGTATCTTCCAAAGCTCTGGTCCATACACTTCCTTATATTGTTTTCCTTTGCAGTCCTCATAATTGCAATTGACTCTTAGTGTAGTTTGCAGTTTCTTTTGTAGCAGATATAACAATTGCAACTGCCTCCCTTGTAAACTATAAACCACATTAAAGCAAGAAAAAATGAATAAATAAATCATCAACTGTAAAATGGCAGAAAATAAATAAATATTTAAATATTTTTAAAAAACAGTAGCCCTCCTTTATACAAATATTAAATGGGCCAAGAATGAAATTAGGGAAACATCACCCTTCACAATAGCAAAAAACAATATAAAATATCTTGGTGTAACTGTAACCAAATAAGTGAAAGACCTGTAGGACATAAATTTCAAGTCTCTGATGAAAGAAATTGAAGAAGATACCAGAAGGTGGAAAGATCTCCCATGCTCATGGATTGGTAAAATTAACATAGTTTTAAAAAAGGGGGGGGGGGCCATCTTATCAAAAGCAATATACAGATTCAATGCAATTCCCATAAAAATCTCAACACAATTCTTTACAGACCTTAAAAGAAAATTTTTTAGCTTCATGTGGGAAAATAAAAAATCCAGGATAGCTAAATGAATTCTATACAATAACTTTTGGAGATATCACCATCCCTGATTTCAAGTTGTACTACAAAGCAATAGTAATAAAAATTGAATGGTATTGTCATTAAAAAAAGATACAATGATCAAGAGAATGAGATTGTAGACCCAGAAATAAACCAAAACACCTATGAATACTTGATTTTTTTACAAAGAAGCCAAAACCATACAATGGAAAAACCAAAACATCTTCAACAAATGGTGGTGGTCTAACTGAATGTCTGCATGTAGGAGTATGCAAATAGATCCATATTTATCACTCTGCACAAAACTTAAGTCTAAGAGGATCAAAGATCTCAACATAAAACTAAATACATTAAATCTAATAGCAGAAAAAGTGGGGAATAAGTTGAATTCACTGGTACAGGAGCCAAATTCCTGCACAGAACACCAACAGCTCAGGCCATAAGAGAAACAATTAATAAATGGGACCTCATGAAACTTAAAGGCAAAGGACACTATGAATAGAACAAAACAGCAGCCTATAGATTTGGAAAAGATCTTTACCAACCCTACACCTGACAGATGGCTAATATCCAAAATACATAAGGAACTCAAGAAATTAAATATCAATGAGCCAAATAATCCAATTTTAAAATGAGGTACAGAACTAAACAGAATTCTCAACAGAGGAATCTCTAATGGCCAAAAAACACTTAAAGAAATGCTCAAAGTCCTTAGTCATCAGGAAAATGCATATCAATGCACTGTGAGATTCCATGTTGCACCCATCAGAATGGCTAAGATCAAAAACTAAAGTGACAGCATATGCTGGTGACAATGTGGAGAAAGGGGAACACTCCTCTATTGTTGGTGGGAGTGCAAACTTGTACAACCACTGTGGAAAACAATTTGGAGGTTTCTCAGAAAATTGGCAATAGTTCTACCTCAAGACCGAGCTATACCACTCCTGGCCATATACTCAAAAGACTCTCCACCACACCACAAGGATGTTCATAGCAGCTTTATTTGTAATAGCCAGAAACTGGAAACAACCTAGATGCCCCTCAACAGTTGAATGGATAAATAAACTGTGCTACATTTACATAGTGAAAGACTACTCAGCTATTAAAAGCAAGGAAGCCATGTAATTTTCAGGCAGATGGATGGAACTAGAAAATATTGTCTGGAATGAGATAACCCAGACCCAGAAACTGCTCACTTATAAATGGATATTAGCCAGACAGTACAGGTTAACCACTCTACACTCCACAGACCCAAAAAAGCTAAGTAACAAGGAGAGAGAATTGGGTGGGAGAGAAGGTGGAAGGGAAATGAAGTTGGAAATCATGTGGAGGGAGAGTCGGGTAGGGAGGTAAGAGGGTTGGAAGAGAGAAGGCAGTGTGTAGGGGATGACAAGGTAGGCTCCTGGGCGGATATGAGGGTGACTTTAGCTGAGATTCCTAGCAGCCAGGGATATGGAGACTGATGTGTCCACCTTCTGTAGCCAGGCAGGATTCACAGTAGAAGGAGGAGGAGACCAACCCACTTACAAAATCTTCTACCCAAAATTTACCCTTGACTACAAGTTGTGCAAGGATAAAGATGGAACAGAGATTGAGCGAAAGGCCAATGACCGGCCCAACTTGAGACTCACCCGTTGGGAGAGACCTAACCCCTGATGCTATAAATGATATTCTGTTATGCTTGCAGACAGGACCCTAGCATAACTGTCCTCCGAGAGGCCCCACCCAGCAGTGGATCACAACATATGCGGAGACCCACAGCCAAACATTAGGTAAAGCTCAAGGAATCTTGTGGAAGAGTTGGGGGAAAGATAGAGGAACCTGAAGGGGACAAGAACTTCACAAGAAGACCAACATCACCAACTAACTGAAGACCACTGTTGCTCACAGAGCCTGAACCACCAATCATGGAGTGTGCATGGACTGGATGTAGGACCCCTACACATAGGTCCCTGATGGGCAGCTTGGTCTCCATGTGAGTCCCCTAGCAAGTGCAACGAGGGCTGCCTCTGACATGGACTTTTGTTGCCTGTTTTGGGATCACTCTCCCCTAGATGGGCTGCCTTGTTGGGCCTCAGTGGAAGAGGATGTGTTTCATCCTGATTTAAGTTGAGGTGCTGAGGCAGATTGGAGGGCGCTGTCTTTTTCTGAGAAGAAAGTGGGGAGGGAAAAAGGGAGGAAGGTAGGAGAATGGGACAGGGAGGATAGGAGGGAGGGGGTTGCAATAGGGATGTAAAGTGAATAATAATAATTTTTACAAGGATTGTCTCTACTGCTTTTTTTTTTTTTTTCGGCAGACATGTTGTATGGAACTTTTTTCAGTTTGAGGATCCCTCTCTGGTCCTCACTAAGAATGATGATACTCACCTAGCACCTTGTAGCACCACTTCTTTCAAGGTGGCACACGTTTCAGCAATTGCTGATGCTCTCTCTCTTACAGAGCCCTATGCCATGGTAAGTTCTCTGGCAGTCAGTGAAGGCCACATATCCTTGTGAAAAGATTCATTTGTATCAGTTCTGTCATCTCATGCTATGCAGTTGATTACAAAAGCATGCACAGAGCCCCTCACTCTGGACTGAATTCTTCAGTCCACTGCATTTTATTGCCAAAGTAGTCTTGGCCAGATATCTGCCTGAAGACCCTCAAGAGGTCTCCCATTGTCCCCTAGCATGATGCCACTTCCTTAATCTGCCCTGGCTAACCTGTTACAAACCAGCAGTCTCTGGGTTCACCTCTCATTGTGACATTTGCAGAGCCCTGAGTCAGGTCCTAGGAACGAGCCAAAGGAGTTTTTGCAGAATATAAAATCCTAAAGCCCCAAATACATTTCACTCTTTCTAGGCTGTGTTTTGTTGCTGTTTGTTTGTTTTTCCTTTCTTTTCAAATGCGATTTTATCTAAAAATTACATCTTCTAGATCGCTGATTATATCATATTCATTGTAAGCCATATTTTTGTATTCCAAGACCATCTGGTTTTAGGACCCATGCAAATTACTTCACCGTTTTTTAATTATTTTTCAACGACAGAATTTAATGGAAAATGAGATGAAAAATTTTTTTGCAGATGTCTCTGCCATTTGAGTTTGAAAACTTTAAATATTTAACGTGTAAAAGGACTGCTTAAACTAGCAGTGCATACTGCTCAGCAGTATTCAGACAAGAATCATGGTGACTTATTGTCCTCCAATATTTAAATAAGCTCTTTCTCTAAACCCATGTCAATTAGATACTGAATACTCAAACACTATTTTAGGGGATATATTCTAGGCTGGAGCCAAATAAAGGTCTTGGGGACAGTTTAACAAAAGACAAATACCATGAGAAACGAACTTATTATGCAAAGTGCAATTGTACTTTGAGCACATTAGCTAACACCCAGTTTCCTAGAGGATATGTTGGAATGGCAAGGCAAGGCTCATATTAGTTTTGCTTTAAAGGAGAAGAGAATAGAACTCAGAGAGATGAAATCAAATGTTGGTTGTCATATAACTAAAGGCACATCTGAACACATCATGTGTCTCTGCTCCCTAAATGCTGTCATGAGGCTGTGAGTCCAAAAAACAAGACAGAATACCGAATTCTGGTTCCTTTTCATATGTGAGTAGCTAATATAGAAGTCAACTTGAGTAATGCCTCAGAACAGTTTACCAATAAAACTACATCAATAGCCGGGCGGTGGTGGCGCACGCCTTTAATCCCAGCACTCGGGAGGCAGAGGCAGGCGGATCGCTGTGAGTTCGAGGCCAGCCTGGTCTACAAAGTGAGTCCAGGACAGCCAAGGCTACACAGAGAAACCCTGTCTCGAAAAACCAAAAAAAAAAAAAAAAAAAAAAAAAAAAAAAAAACTACATCAATACTTTACAATAAGCTATCTTGAAGTTCAGTAGCTTCAAGAAATACTTTAGTTGGATAAGCCTGGTAGGCCTAGGTTGCTTTTGGTATCTAGGGTTTTCTGAACAAGTTAGCAGACCTGAATGAGACTACACCTACAGCTAGCTCATTTCCCCCAGGTTTTGTTCTGCAGCTCAGCCTGCAAAGCTGCTGTGACTTTGGGATTATGCTCTACCAGATGCTGGTAAGACAAAACAAATGTAGATGTAAAACCCTTGAGCGTAGGCTAGGAAGAGCATGGTGTCATTTCCACATACAGGACCCTGGGCAAAGCTAGGACCTAGTCGCAAACTGATGGGGAAAGAAGTACTGTATGCTTCCCATAAGGCTAGGTAAGGCTACAATAGAAGCTATGGGTAAATGGAACCAGCATTGCAATCTGGCCTCCAAACAATGCCTGGCCTATAAGTCCAGCAACTGGTTTACCATCTTGATGGTAAAAGTAAATCTTCTCTGTTTCCTTGTACCCATCCTTCCATTCAGCTGTCTTTCTCCTGATAAGCCTTAGCTATGCCAGGTGGAGTTATAAGGCCTGAAAATGTAAAATGAATAAAAAGTAATATTTGTCTTTCAAGTAATACAGAAGCATAAACAATGTCCTTGTGGCATATGGGAAACTTAGTACAAGTAATTGAAACAACTTTTCAGGATGTCAGTTTGGATTATAAATCATGGAGGTCTTTTTAAAAAGTGCTATCATTTGGTTCAACAACTTTCATCCCAAATATTTGTTAAATAAGATAATTGAATAAGTGTGCCCAGGTGGACATGCAGAGATATCAATCAAATACTGTTTAAAAGTACAAATATTTAAACACAGGCGAAACTTAAAAGAGCTGGATGGACTTCAGACACATGATATGCCCACTATTAAAACATCAGTGAGGGACTGGATCCCCCGCATCCCCCCAGCACCCCCAGATTCCAGATCTGCAGGTGCTCCTATCTTACATATACATGCCCTCATGTACATTTTAAATCATTTTGTAGATTACTTATAATGCTTAGTGTAGTTTAAATACCACGTAAATGGTCGTCATATTTTATTGTTTAGGAAAGAATGACAAGAAAAGAAATCTGCACATATTCAACATTGATGTAAAGTTCCTCATCATGGCTTGAACCTAGGACTTTGTATATGTTGGATAAGCACTGTACCACTGAACTACATCCCCAGCCATGGGTGGAATTTTCCTTAAATAATTATGGTCCACAGTTTGTAAATCTAAAAATAGAGACTCAGAAATACCAACTGCCACTTGCTGTGGTAGTTGGGGTTATAGGTGATATTTTCCTCTTCCTTGGTTTAATTTCTGTTTTGTTTCTAATAAGCAAAGATTTCTTGCATAACAGTGAATTAGGTTAAAAATACAACTTGGGACATGAGATTTGGGTCGTGCATCAATCAGCAAAGTTCTTGCCATGCAAGCATAAGGACTTGAACTTGGTGCCCAGAACCTAAGTAAGACTGTGGATGTGGTGGTACACGCTTGATATGCCGGTGCTGATAAAGCTGAGACAGGAGGATCCCTAGAGGTTCCTGGCCAGCCAGTCTCACCTAAGAGGTGAACCACAGGTACCAGCAAGAGAAACCATTTCAAATGTAAATTAAACTGGTAGACAGCTCCTAATGAACAACATCTGAGGCCGCGACATGATACACACAGGGGCATGCAGAGTCACAAACACACATACGCACCTACACACACACACATATATGCACACAGAAAACTATGGCTTCTGTATAACAAAAAAGTAAATCATCACAATGTATTAATGTTGCTGTATTCTAGAAGGGACACTTTCTTTACATGCTGGGTAAATCTAAAGGCAACTCTGAAGAGCAGATTTTACTAGGCATACCCTGGAGGATGTGCAGGAGTATTCTAGGGTGGAGAAAAGACAGGATTCATCATGCTTCACAGAGAACAGGACTTTTGATAGAAAGTAAACAGTTTGAAATATTCTGCAGAAAAAGGGACCAACCACATCCCCATGGTTACTGATAAACTTGCCATAGGAATGAAGGACTGTGGAATAATCCAAACTGTTTACATAATTCTTACAACTGATTGTAGTCATTACTATATATTTTTTCATTGAGAAAGCATATGCAAGGGAAAGGATAGCACATTTTGTTATGTAGAAAGCAGGAACTTAGAGTTGTGCTACTGAGCAAATGCATATAAATTAAGTGTCTGCATTCTGATGGTACCAATTGCATTTTTGACTGAGCATTAAAAAAACTTTGGATAGCTAGTAAAAAGGCTGGTGATCTGAGTCATGTTGGAGAGTTCAAAATGACAGATCACTTGTAATCGAGATATGTCTTCCCCAGAAAGGCAGAGCAGGATTTTTCAAAACCATCGGAAGGATGTGGTCCATTTACTAATTTCCATTTCTGGACTTGATTTGTACCCATATGATTTCATCAAACAAGCTTGTGAGGAGAGTTTCTGTCTGGGAGTTATTTTAGAGAGAACCAGATCCCCCCAAACCATCGAATTTTATGACCGTTACATCTTCCAACAACGATCATCTCCGTCCACGCCTTGCATTTGCACTGCTTTCTTTGCCTTGAACTATTTTGTGGTGACTATTTTCTCCTGCTAATAAATAATGCATTGGAGCTTTCCAGATGTGCAGTTTTTCATGAAGTCAAAGGACTGTATTCTGTCTCCTTCCTTAACCAATGACAGCAAAGGAAAAATATGAGCTTAAGGGCAGTCTTAACATGGTTGGTTGTGTGCATTTTGGAACAATTTAGTAGGTATTCTGTACTTTAAAATTATTTTACCTTGTTATATCACACATATAGCTTATCTCTTCTCTTGAGAATTAGTCCCATAAAAATAGTTTTTAAAATAATTATTTCCTACAATATAAAATCTGCAGTGAAGACTTTAAAATAGTAATGTTTAGTGCTTTATCCAAATTTATAGACATACATAATATTGTATGGTATTATGCTTGATGTTTAAACACACACATGGATGTATATTTCTGTTTAAACAATGGAATTCTATTTTAAACTTAAAACTGTACAGATAAAATAATTTTGTTGGCACATTTATATTTACTCCTCATATGAAATATTTTAAATAGAAACATATGTTTTTAGAAAAATGGCAAAGTAGACAAAATAAAATAACATAAAAATAAAAAGAAATCTCTTTTAAAGATTGACCTGCACCTTAGGGTTTTTTTTTTGGTTCCCTTTAGTAGTAAGTTTCAGTTTTTGCCAAAAATGAAGATCATATGGAAAGACAAAATATATTCACACATGAGCCACACTTTAAAATGAGTAAATTCAGTTTCTTGCAGTGGTCTTTGGCCTCAATATTTATCACACATATTAAAAGCAAAGACATTTAAGAAAATACTTTTAGAAGAATTTGCTTGGAACAAATAAAAATTCACCTGTCAAGCAACATTTTGCAACATTGCAGGTTCAGCTAGGAGTGGTCCAACACTACTTACAGATGGATACAGAAGGTAAAACCTAGAGTCTATTGGGCTACTTACGGGTGGGCATTCGCTTATATGGGCAAGGGCTGATCAGCGGAGCAGCTGGTGACTGACTGAATAAAGCTTGGATATTCAGCTATCAGATATCTTATGTATGGAAACCCAGAAGAGTGCCAACAGTTAAAGCAATCCTGATCAATACTGGCATATCACAAGACCTTACTTCAAACTGTACTACAGAGTACCAAAGCCTGCATAGTAGGTGGTATAAAGATGGGCATGTAAACCAATGGAATAGAGGGATCCAGAAAGAGGTTAATGAAGGCCCAGTCATCATATTCTTAAGGGAGCTGTAAGAACATATGCTGGACAATAAATAATTGTTTGGACAAGTGGTCCTGCAAGACTGAAAGTCTGCGTATAGAAGACTAATACTATATCCTTAACTCTCACACTGCACAAACAAACAAAAAGGAAAAGGGGACCAAAGATTTTTAATGGAAAACTTGAAACTTTAAAGTTACTACAGGAAAACATGGACAAAATATTTCAAGATGTAATAATCGGTAATTACTTTCTGAATATGACTCCATTAACAGATGAAATTGTAAATGGGGTGGAAAGCAAATTAAAGTTTTCTTCAAAGAAAAGTAAATAAATAAATAAATAAATAAATAAAAGCCTGGCCCAGTGGTGCACACCTTTAATCCCAAAACAGAGGCAGGTGGATCTCTGTGAGTTCAAGGCCAGTCTGGTCTACAAAGCAAGTCCAGGACAACCAAGACTACACAGAGAAGCCCTGTCTTGAAAACCCTAAATAAATAAATAAATAAATAAATAAATAAAAATGTTTCTTCACAGCAAGTAAAACAGCCTTCCCAATAAAATGACAGCCTGCATAACAAGAAAAAAAAACCACTGCCAAGTATTCATCTGACAGTAGATTAATGTCAAAAATATATAGGGAATTCAGGAATTAAACACAGAAATAAAAAAAATAACAATTGATAAATATTCAAATGACCAGGTGATTCTCAAAAACTTGCAAAGCGTCAAAAAAAATATAAGAGAAAAGTATCATTAAATTTTGCCATCAGGGAAACACAAATCAAAACTACACTGAGTCTATCTCACATTTCTCCCAATTAGTCACTTGATATGGAAGTTGACCCCACCTCTATTTCAAGATAAACCTTGGTGTATTATCTTACCCCTCCTTTAGCTTGACGTTCTTCCAATACCTCCTTAGAGTTAAAAACACCAAATAGTAATGAGAATGGCCAAAGAAAAGTGTGTGTTTTTCAATATCCTGGTCTACAGGCTGCATAGAGAGTCCTTGTCTCACACAAAACAAAACAAAACAAACAAACAATAACAAAATAAAATTATGTCACTTACAAGAAAATAGATGGCCTTGGGCATCATCATGTTAAAAGAGACAAGCCAGTCTCAGAGAAACAAATATCACAGAGTTCGCTCTCTTCTATAGAATTTTGGATTAAAATAAATGAAAGCATAAAGGAAGCTGTTGGGGATGAAAAAGGAGAAGAGGAAATGAAATGGGAGTTTAGAAAGAGTAATGGAAGGTGTATGTAAGCAAAATCATTGTTTCTTGTTTGGAAATTTCAAAATGAAACCCATTAATTGCACAGCTAATGTATGCTAATAAAAATAATACATCCGTAAGACTGGTTGCAATTGATTTACATGCCAAATTGGGCTGTTGGATGCTACCTATAAACTCAAGATATGCAGGTTAGTTTAGACCAACTATAATTGGTAGATCTATAGGAAAGGCCAAACAGTGGACAACTATTCTCTAGTAAAAAAGAAAAAGAAAGAAAGAAAAAGAAAAAAAATCACATATTAAGTTGTATTCTCCCAGACTGAAAAGAGTTTTGACTGATTCAAGGAAATTAACTGAGTGTTAAATTAATTTAGGATCAACTCCACTCTACAAATATACTGGGACTTCCCCTAAGTTCCAAGATATAAGAGGATTTTCAAGACATGGGAGTTGAAAGTTACCATTCCAAAGAGTTTTTTTCCAGACAGCCATAGGAGTCAACTCTCTGAACTTTTGATGACCTCAATTTCATGTGTATTTTGTTTCTTTTATGCTCAAAACAAAATAGTAGTATCCTTCAGGTGCTCTGTGCTTAAATTATGCAGGTAATAAGGCAGGGGACTCCACTTCTATTTCAAGACAGACACTGGTGACCTTTCAGAGCAGCTCCTCTAGTCTTGTCCTCTTCCAGCACCTCTATTGAAACTATGGCATTAGCTCTGAAAACACAGGTATGTCATAAACCTAAGAAGTAAATGGACTCTAAACTTCAGACCCTGACCTTGACCTTGACCTATTTTATTTAATGTGAGCACTTGTGTTTTTCCCTTCTTAATGCTTTCTTGTATATGATATGCCCTCTGGCTTCACACAGTGAGCTTTTTTCTTCATAAACCCATCCAGAAGAGATTCGTCTATTTTCCTGAAATATCTTAAATGTCATGGTCATTTCAACTAGTAATTGTGTTTACATCATCTCTGAGAATGGCACATAATTAAGACAAAGGCAGCCAAAACAGCTCAGCATTTTTGGCTTATTGTTTGACTATCCACAAACACCACAAGCTGGAAAGAATTCCATTAATTTGTGGCTAGTGCCGATGCATCAGCCTCCAGACTGTCAAGTAAACACAGGGAAATTGGCATTGCTATCTTGTGGCAAGAAGCAAAGCACAAAGTGGTACAGAGCTCTCCAAGAAAGAAACATTAACCCAGATGTGAACGAGACAATGAATGGATTGTTCACTGGGACTTTTCAGCCCTTCAGTCATGAGCAGCAATTACAATCACCAGTGCATCCGAACTCTCCAAGGGGAATTAAACCTGAGCATTACCCATCATGGCTCAGGCACCATTATGTCTCCAGAACTCTATGAAATACAGCCATCCCAAGATACCTTAGACAGTAAGCAGGCTAAAATTATCTTTAGAGGGAACCCAGAAAATCATGTGATCCCTTAATATGGACAGAGATGGAGAGAAAAAGAACTGACATTTATCTTTGAGTCAACTCTTCGTATTTATTGCATAATACTCCCTTCACATCTAATCTGAAAGGCAATCTTTCTTCTAATAAGGTAAATATAATTACGTACAAAATATTATAGCTGGCTACTTGAAGCCTCTGACTTCATAGCCTTGTGTGCTAATATAACTATTTTTTCTTGGCCAAGGAATAGAAGTTTTGTGTGCTCTTTGCCTAAATGCTAACGTTCTGAATTGTGTTCCTCATTAGGTAGCTTAAATTATTTTTAAAGAGGCCACATGAGCACGTGTCTTCTCCTTTGGAACATGCTATTGCATTGGAGCTGTCTAGCAGTTTCTCCGTACAGCAAAGCCCAAACCAATTGCTTTAATGTCCTTGCTGCTATGTCTTTACTAGTCTGAGTTTTCACTTGACATGTTATGAAAGCTCCCAGCAGGCAGTTTATCCAGCCAGCCAGTGTAAGAATATTTACAACTCATTTCTATGTATATTCTATAGGCATCTCAGTGAGGTCTATTTGATACATGGAACTCAAAATATAAATTTCATCTTCCCTCCCAAAATGCCCCCAAAGGTGTTAACTATTAAAAACTCAAGTGCAGAAAAGATAACTACTGATTTTTTTCAAATTAATAGCATGTACAGAGAGAGAGAGAGAGAGAGAGAGAGAGAGAGAGAGAGAGAGAGAGAGAGAGAGAGAATGTAACATAAAAGTTCACCTAAAAGTAAACACTGAATTTCCAGAATTCCAGAAAAAAATTATTGACCGCAGCTAGAGCCAATAGAACAGTTAACAAATAATAATTGATTTAAGCCAAAGCAAACTAAACCATTATGATGCTATATTGTTGATTTCTTATTAAAACAACTTCGGTTTCCAACCCTTGACTGATAAACAGGATGTTATGTTCATGCTCAGACCATAAATCATCCTACACAATAGTTCTGAAGAGATCAGAAGGCAAATATGAATTATGTAATTACCTCGGCCCTTTACACAGCAATGCAAAGCTATCAGAGATGTGCTTTAACTTGTGTGAGGTAAAACTTAACCATGGAGAAGCAAAGGCTCTGTACTGTTTTAGGTGAATTGTGAGTTGAAATATCCTAAATCCCTCTTGTTATTGCATTACCTTGTATGAATCTAGTGGTAAGTTGATTGAGCATGTTTCCTATGTTTTTACACCCAATTAATAAGATGTTGATTTGTAGAAGAGATTCATATCCCGTGAACTTTATAAGGGAAGCTTTCTCCTCACAAGTCTAACTTGACACTTTGTTCAGAAGACTACACCCATAACATATGGCCATTGTCATTCAGCACCACCTTCCCCAAAGTCCACCTCAAAATGTCATGTTTCTGAAACGTAAAACGAGCACCCATGGATCTGAAGAACATTGTACTAACAAAGGATTTCCTTTCTAGATCCTTATGCAAACTGTGAATATTTGTCTTGGTGGGGAACTAAGAAGATTGTGAGGTTTCTTCTCAATTTTTAATATAAAATATAGTCCATAACTATTATAAAATAAGACATTTTCTCCATCAATATTTCAATGAATACAATCCCCTTTTATAGCTACCCATGAACATTTATACAAGTTGTATTCTATCTCAGTTATTATTGACTTTTTGTCTGGTAGCCAATGCAAAATAAAGAAGCACTTTCCTTGGAGAGCAATACAAACACACGTGCACATTTTACCGCTGGAACATTCAGTATAATGAATTCAAACTTTCCCTCTCTCCTGTTTTCTATTCCACTCCATTTCTGTCTGCTCTTGGCAATTCTATTTTATTTTTCCAGGCTGGTTATGACCCACTATATTCATTTTATGAGGCATCCATGGGTTCCCATCCAGACTTAAAAAATTAAAAAAAGAAAGAAAGAGAAAGAAAGAAAGAAAGAAAGAAAGAAAGAAAGAAAGAAACCTTTTCTGAGTTAAGAAGATGGTTCAATGAGTCAGAGCATTTACTGGGCAAGAAGCATGAAGATCTGAGTTCAAAACCCAAGAACCCATAAAAAGCTGCGTGCGGGCCCATGTGGCTCCAACCTCTGTGCACTGGAGAATGTGAACCATGAGGACAACCGGAGTTTTCTAGGACCAAGCTTCGCTCCAAAGTCAGGGAGTGACATTGTCTCAAAGTCTTTTTTTTTTTCCCCTTTTTTAAAAAAAATTTTTTTTAAATTTTTTTAAAATACATTTTTATTAATTTACACATATTACATCTCAGTTGTTAGCCCATCCCATGTATCCTCCCATTCCTCCCTTCCTCCCACTTCCCCCCTACTCCCCTCCCCTCCCCTAAGTCTGTGTCTGAGGGGGACCTCCTCCCCCTGAATATGCTCATACGGTATCAAGTCTCTCCTTGGTGACCTATTATCTTTCCTCTGAGTGCCACCAGGCATCTCCATCCAAGGGACATGTTCAAATATGGGGCACCAGAGTTTGTGTGAAAGTTAGATCTCCTTCTCCACTCAACAGTGGAGAATGTCCATCGGCTAGTCCGGGTAGGGGTTCAAGGTTTTTACTGCCTATTTTTTCCTTGGCTGTTGCCACAGTTTGCGGAGGGCCCCAGGGCCCAGACTCGCCTGTAGTTTTCCAGGACCCACTGGATCCTTCCATTTCCTCTTTCTCCCAGGCTTCTCACACCTAAAGTTTCAATAGGATGTCCTCCCCTCTTACCCACTATTCTGGTAGGTACAGTTTTTCATGGGGACGTACACCTTGGACTAGTGTCTCGATATAAGTGAGTATATACCATTTAGCTCTTTTTGCTTCTGTGTGAACTCACTCATTATGACAATTTCTAGTTCAATCCATTTGTCCACAAATTTTGGAAATTCCTTTCAAAGTCTTAAAGTACAGATTGATAAAATAGGGCACACAACCTTATCTGCTGGTTTCTTGTGCATGTGCAAACACATCCACCACAGATGCATGCACATAAACATGTTCCCTACCACATGCAGCACTTTTTAAAAGGATGTGGGTACTGCCTCCCTTGCTCCTAGAGGCTGGAAATTTTTCATTTACACTAAGATCTTTCCTGGAGTAGCTCAGGGAGTAGCTCAGGCTACTTGGTGGCTTCCCTCTTTTGGAAGTTTGAATGGCAACGTGTGATACAATGACACCCAGTCCTCGGGGAATAGGCATTCAGGTCAGGTCCAGCTCAGAGGTCTCTGGGACCCAAATCAGATGTGCAAGCCAAGGGCAACAGCAATAACACATGATGTTTGCATAAACTCTTAACAACACCTACCAATAGCTAAAAAGAAGGCTTCTCATGCCTGGTATTGAGTGCTTTGTTAGATGACCGTTCACTCTTGTGTGAGGAGCCAAAACCATAGCCGGCAAGCATCTCGGACCTTGGCATAGTACATCGAGTGGACCTGGGGCAGGCTGCCTTGTGACCTCTTTCCCTCCTTGCCTCAGGGTACATTCCAGAAGGCTGCCTTGTAACCTCTTCCTCTCCCTCAAGGTACTCTCCAGCTGTTCTCAGTAGTCCCGGAATTACAGAGGCCTTCAGAGGACAAGCGAAACAAAGTCTGTAGATAACACCTTGTGGTTCCAGATGCCTAACAATTCCACCCAGCCCCAGAACCCCAGGGGCCTTCGCCCTGCCAAACTTCCTGACTTCCTGATATCTTGCGAAAACCACCCACCCGGATCACCCCACTCAGCCTCCTGCTTCAATGGTACATAATTGCCTGTGAGAAAATAAAATTTGTCAGCTTGATCAGACTCCTTGACTTGCTGTCCGTTCTTCGCGTCTCTTGTCCCCCATTCTCTCCCTAGGGGTCTGAGGGTCCCAGTTGATTGTCCGGTGGGTCCGGACATTCTTGGAAGGAAATTATCAGTTCAGAAGAGGATACGTGTGTTTGTGTGTGTATGTATGTCCATATGTTATTAAGCATGTATATGTTTAGTAATTTAATATATGTATATATACATACAGACTCAGGTGTCTTATAAGTCTCTCTCTCTCTCTCTCTCTCTCTCTCTCTCTCTCTCTGGTAGATATTCCTTATGGCTTTTTCAAACATTGTTATTGTTATTCTATCCTCCTCTCTTCCTCTGTATTGCATCCCTCCCCCTGCCTCCCTAGTAGACCCCGCCCATTTTTTCCTTTTCTGTGATCTGATCCCATGGACCATGGTATTCCCCTTTCTATTGTTCCCCCACACTCTCCCTTGTGATGGTCCCTTTTACTGTCCTACTTTCTGCAGTTCCTACAGGGTATGCACTCACATCTGAAGATTTGAATCTAGGAGCCTCAGTTGAAAAAAAAACATGTAAGGAGAAATATAAGGGAGAGTTTGGAGCAAAGAAAGGGACTAGGGAAATACTATTTTGTTGTAATCTCAAAAAAAATGAAAGAAATATTAGAGAGTAGTATTTCAGCTAGAACTCTATTGCTTTTCATTATGTAGGGTCTTTTCACAAGGTAAACTTGTGAAAACTCTCTCTTGAATGCACAGATTATCTGTGAATAAACAAATTCTGTGTATTCTGTGAATATATGTGAATAAACAATTTCTCACATCTACCTCTATATTAGCCACGTCAACAAAATATAAAAAGTGACTTTTGTCTAGGATCCATAGCATGTCATTCAGAGAAAAGTTGGGGCAGGCAATCAACTACAGAAATGTGTCTAATATAAGGGTGCTCTATTGGAAGGCATCTAAAACTTATTACACACAACTCTGCAGATATTGCTGGTGGCCTAGGATCAGGCCAAGGACCTGTTCTTCTGAGAATTTCCAGTGTAAGAAGAGGTGGGCATAAGAACAACACTTTGAGTAACAAGGACTTATTCTTTTGGGATCTCAATCAGGAAGAACTGCCTTTGAGATACTTATAGTTGATTGAATTAGAGTCACTCGAATCTAGTGTACATGTATCATTTTATTTCATATATTTCATTTTTGTACTCTCATCTATTCCTGGTATTCAGATTCTGTCTCTATTTTTCAATATTGAGATATTTCCTATTTTCGTTTATATTAATTATTTTTACAAATACATTTATATTATTACATATACTTACAATAAACTACCTACAGCAAGAAGAGCCACAAAACAATCAGGAATTATATAAATGTTTCATTCATAGTGTTTTGGCTATTTGTATTTGGCAGCCTTGAAGAAAACATATTTCCTATCTTAGTGAGTCTGAAATTCTGAATGTAAATCAGTATCTAGCATATCTCATCTCTATCAACTTAAAACATCTATATAGACCTAGAAACATCTCAACCCCTAAACAATTAAGCTTAATTGTAAAACTAAGCTATCTGGTTTTCAACCCCATCAGAGACTTGAGAAGGAATAAAATTAATTACCTGGGTATACAGAGAGTGCAGGTTACCAGTTTCCCAAATGAGAAGATTACAGAGACAGTTTGCTGCCTGAACAGTCACCCAAAACTCTCTATAGCATTGGAGCATCATCTTTAACCTTCTGGCCCAATTTATCTGACAGACATATTTGTGAGGCAGGACTATTGAGGACTTGCTTATCCTGTCTTGGCAGAGTTTGGCCACCAACTCTGCCTGCATCCAAGCTTGCCCATTTTTAGGCAAAATTCTGTCTGTGGTAGAAATGAGGACATTTTGCCCAGTGGCTTGTTTGCCACATTTGAAGCCATTTCCATAAGGAGGTTCTTTGATGCTCATCATCTTCTTTGAGGTAGGCTGGGTGTTGCCAAGAGTTAAACTGTCTCATTGTAAATGTATCTTTAAAATAATAAAAAAAAAATCTTTAAATGTCATATTCTGTATGTCTCTGAGGTTTTTGAGGAGATATTTTATATCAATTATAATAAGACATCAATGAGAGAATATTGACAAGTCCAGGATGGTAAGGTTGAGGGAAGGCTGAGGCAGCGGCCATAAACCATGATTTGTATTCTCCAGTGACTCTGAAACTGTTGCTTGTCATCCTCACTGGCCTTGTTGGACTGTTCATGGACATCCAATAAGAATCTCTCAGTTCTCTGGCACCAGCCAAGGACAATACAGGCGGTAAACCTTAAACCCCTACCCAGATCTAGACAATGGACAGAACACTCTCCACAGTAGAGTGGAGAGTGGGATATTACTTTCTCACATACTCTGGTGCCTCACCTTTGACCATGTCCCCTGGAGGGGGAGACCTGGTGGCACTCAGAGGAAGGACAGCAGGTTACCAAGAAGAGACTTGATACCCTATGAACATATACAGGGGGAGGTAATCCCCCTCAGGAACAGTCATAGGGGAGGGGAATAAGGGGAAAATGGGAGGGAGGGAAGAATGGGAGGATACAAGGGATGGGATAACCATTGAGATGTAACAAGAATAAATTAATAAAGGAGAAAAAAATGAAAAAAAAAAAGAATCTCTCAGATAGCCAACAGCATACCATCCGGCCTGTACCTAATATTATTACATCCTTGAGCTCCTAGAAGAAAAGCTCTCTTCAGATGCCTCGACATCTGCACACCCAAGCATCATCTTAGTAAAGTACCCATCACTGTGTTAGTTCTATTTTAATGAAATCATGATTATACCAGGGCAAAATGACTCATGTCATTTACTACACAAATAACAACAACAAAAAAACATTTTCTATTGTTATATTGGTAACTTTTGTCCTCTGCTGTTGTAAAATTTATTTGAATAGAGAATTAAATTTAAGATGATTTTTAAATAAAGTCTGTGTTAGTAGACATCAAGAGCTTATACCTTGAAATTTTTAATCACAAAGGTACAGGAAAGAGACTATGCAAAAAAGACTAAAGGAAGAACATTTTTTCAACACACAAACTTCAATCATTACTCAAACTCTATTACCAATGCTTTAATGGAGTCCTTTCAGATATAAAAGTTGTTGGCTATTCGAACCACTGAATACTGTATTGTGAATTTTCATTTTGAAAATAGTTTCTACATATCCAAACAAGATTCTCCAAACTGGCAATTCAGAAAACCTGCCACTTTTTTTTTTTACCTTAAGTTTCAGTGTACCATAACATACATTTGTAAGTAGAAAGTATGTTTGCAGCATGACTGTTCTTAAAAATAAACAGCATCTCAGAACACATGCGTGGAGAACCATGTGCAGGCTTCTGGGTGGATTTGGTGTATAAAGATTCTTCTCCAAACGTGCTACCTCTCACCAACATAACCACGTCTTACAAAGAATGTTACACTTGAGGAAGAAGAAAAACATGAACGTCTTCTTCTTTATCAGGCTAGAAGACAGAAGAGACCGGATAGCCATGGACCCTGTTTTCTTGAAAGCAGGAATTGGGAAATAGTTTTCAACCTGAAAAGTATTCCATCAAAATGGAAAGTAGACCTGCTGGACACTTCTATCTTCTGTAAATGGGCAATATGCAGGTTGGACCTAACCTTCCAATAGCACCCTGAAGCTGTGGTGTTAACAGTCTGGGTACCCATTCTTTCTAGATAC
This sequence comes from Acomys minous, assembly GCF_964271855.1. NCBI lineage: Eukaryota > Metazoa > Chordata > Mammalia > Rodentia > Muridae > Acomys > Acomys minous. The sequence continues at coordinate 15,410,684 of NC_140485.1, forward strand.
CCAGAGTATCTGTGTGTTTTAAGTTAGTGCCATAAGGATTTGAGGCATTACTAATATATGGGATGTCTTTTAAGCCTTTGAGGCATATAGGGAGCAAAACAAAATACCTGTGCATCAGCCTCGCCTTTCCTCTGTGTGCACTAGGTGTGTGAGGAAGCTACAGGATGTGATAGGAGTGAGGGAAAAGTCCCTTCTGATAAGACGTGTCATAGTTTGGTTTCCATTGATGTGGTGAACACCATGGCACAGAGCAAATTCCCCCTCACAGTGCATCATTAAGGGAAGTCAAGGCAGGAACTGAGACAGGAGCGTTACTCACTGACTTTACTCTCTAGCTTGTTCAGCTACCTTTCTTTTTAAATTTTTTATTTATTAATTCATTCATATTATATCTCAGTTGTTATCCTTTCCCTTGTATCTTCCCCTTCCTCCCTCCCTCCCACTTTCACCCTATTTCCCTCCCCTATGACTGTGACTGAGGGGGTCCTCCTCCCCCTGTATATGATCATAGGGTATAAAATCTCTTCTTGGTAGTCTGCTATCCTTCCCTGAGTGCTATCAGGCCTCCCCATCAAGGGGATGTGGTCAAGTATGGGGCACCAGAGTTCATGTGAAAGTCAGTCCCCTCTCTTCTCTCATCTGTGGAGAATGTCCTGTCCATTGGTAGATCTGGGTAGGGGTTCGATGTTTACTGCACGTATTGTCGTTGGCTGTCAGCTACCTTTCTTGTACAGCTCAGGTCGACCTGCTGAGGGACAGCATGAGCCACAGTGACTGGGCTCCCCTCCACCAATTAATGAACAAGAAAATTCCCCATAGATATGTCCATGGGCTGATCTGCGAACGATTTCTTAGTCTCTCTTCCCAGATATGTCAGCTGCTAATTGAAGCTAACTCTGATTGATGATACTTGCTACCAGAAACCTGGTGCAGGCTTAAAATCTAAAGAGTATTCTAGACCAAAGGAAATGTTATTTTAACATCCTGAGTTATGAACATGTTTTGTGTCTGAGGTCTGGGGAACTGGTTTTCTATCTCTGCATGAAGTGGAATGTGTATTAGCATCCATATGTTGGCCCCAGCAGAAGAAATATCCGATCACCATGAATTCTCCTAATTTTTAGGGGAATGAGCATGGCTCTTTAATACCAAATGTACTAACAGCCCTTTCCTCGATCCATGGACACTGGCTTGTTTGTATGTTGAAATCACACACTTCCTAGGTAGCAAACCAGCCACTGGGCAAAATGTCCTTGTTCCTGCCACAAACAGAATTTGCCTAAAAATGGGCAACTCAGATGCAGGCAGAGTCGATGGCTGCTCTCTGCCAAGTCAGGGTAAGTAAGTCCTCAGTAGTTCCTGCCCTGCGAACAAGTCTGGCAGAGATATTAGGCCAGAAAGCTGAATGTGAGGTTCCAATGTTATATACTGTATTGGATGATTGGTCAGGCAGTAAACTGTCTTAAGTCAATTTGTACATTTTAGAAGCTGCTAATCTGCACTGCCGGTTCACTCAGGAATTTAAGTGTTATTCCTTCTCAAGTCTCTGAGGGGCATTGAAGACAAGATAGTATAGTTTTACAACCAAGTTTAGGTGGTTAGGGGATAAGATCGTTTTAGATCAAGATAAAGAGGTTAAGCTATTAGAGTTGAGATAGGATAGATATTGAATCTCATTCGGAAATTTAGACCCAACAAGACAGGGAAGACACTTACTTCAAACGGGACGAATGCAGATAGCCAAGTCACTATGAATGTAACACGTATAGAACTCATTATTCTCATGATTGTCACATGGTTCTCCCTGCTGTATGTAGTTTGTTTTATACATGTGTAATAAAATAAATATATTATTAAAAAAAAACAAGAAATCACACACTTCACTGCACTCGGGGAGGTAATTTATGGTATTGCCACTTTAGCAGCAATAATCTGAGTTTGCCAAACGGTTACTGATAGGTCATCAGCCAGTCATCCTGCATCTAAATATTATTTAATAACAAACCAATCCTAGAGTGGCTCCAGTGGAATTCAGTGACTTCAAAACACCACCAGTGACAGCCGGTTAAGGTCATAGCAGTGAATTCATGGCAACTCATGATGCGCTACAGTTCCCTCTGCTTGATGAGGAAATAACCAGGTGATTCACATTGTGACTTGGAGTAAACTATTTAAATAACATCCCTGTGAAGCTCCTAGACCATAGAAATTGCTCTAAATTTGAGCTGCCAACTACCCCCCCACCTTTGTTTTCCAAGGCTTCTCTAGGGCAGCACCAAATATCCACTTGCCTGAAGCAACAAAAGGCTAACTGTCTTAGAATCCCTAAGTCAAAAGCAGAAAACAAAAAATAAGCAAACAAAAAGCCAACAACAACAACAAATCAAAAGCTACAGGACTGGCAGAGATCCCCTTGTCTGTTCTCAGCATTGTCATTCCTAGGTAGCAATGTGTCACTTGAGTCCTATGCCACTTTCTCCTTGAGTGATTTTATACTGCCGCTCTCAGGGAGTCTGTTTCTAAGGTTTTTATTTGTATGAAGATATCAGTAATACTTCCTGGGGTCTGCTTAATGCCTCATTTTAATTTGGTTTACCCTGTAAGACCCTATTTTCAAAAAAGTCATAAGCTGAGGCAGTGGTGGGGGCGAGAATTCCCACATATCCACAAAGTGACTGTTTGCCTCCATGCATTCACTATGCAGGCAGAGGGTAAAGAGTAAGTGTAATTCAATGCTTCACACCTGGTTAGTACACAGGAAACTCACAGCAATTACTATACTAATTATTACTATTACAGAGACTAGAAATACTGAGTTCTTGAACACAGAACTCACGCCTGACATCAGTGATCTCATGTGGTGAGGTGGTGGTATACATGTTTTCTGTGTGTGCAGGTACATATGCATCTATGGCATGTGGAGTCCAGCTAGAGTGCTGTTGTGGCTGTTGTTGCTTGGAAGTTGTCTGCTGACCACCTTAATTTGGAGACAAGGTCCCTTATGGAACCTGGAGTTTGACTGTTTGGCTAGGCTGACCAACCAGGGGGCCTTCAGAACCCTCCTTTCACTGACTCGCCAGTGCTGGGGTTTTGCCAGTGTGTTATGTGGGTCTGGGTAATGAACTCAGATCCTCATGTTTGCACTGGACCAACTGCAGCAGGCACTCAGCCCCTCAACAAAGTCTTTCTGTATAACAAGCTACCAGACCAGTTCTTTAAAACCCTTAGCATATATTATCACTTACAGTGCTCTAAGTCATTGGGTAGTTCTTATATTTTGATTGGTTGACTATTTGTCTCTGACAAATTAGTCAGTTGACTAGGAAAAAGATGGTAAACAATGGCATATCATGGAAAAGTCATCTCTGTTCTGTCCCATGTGACCTCTTATCTTCAAGAGCCTAGATTAGGTTAGTTAATGTAACTAGGTGAGGTTCTACAGCTAAGTGAAAAAATAAACAAAGTCCCAGGTAGCTCAGGCTTAGAACTGGCATGCCGTAACTTCTCACTACAGTCCTTTGGCCCAAACAAACCACTAGACTAGCTTGGGCTGAAGAGAGAAACAAACTCCTGTCTCAGAAAGGACAGCTACACATCTCCATAGCAATGGCCTTGGGTGCAGACTTCAAAGAGAAGCAGAGTATTTCGACAATCTATGTATTGCACAGAATTAAAAAACTACTATCTATCACTATTTTCATCAGTTCGGTTTCCAGCTAAGCTTCTATGTCTGTGAGGATTCATATTTCATTCCAATTTCTGGTGAAGTTGTGTTTGTAACTTATGGCCACAGTGAAACTCAGACTTAGTTTCTTCTATCATACATTCAGAAACCACCTAGAGCATCACCTACACCTACATCATGGTTGGAAGCAGGGAAGTGAACTTCTGCCTAATGTGCTTCTGTTCAGTCCTCTTCAATAACCTCAATCAAACAGCACTCTCTTTCTGGGATATTTCAAGATTTTCTTCTCTTGGAGAGTAAATGGCTTATCCAAGATTTATAGAAAAAGTTGAAAATATGCTATTCTCAGGTCCACTTGATTTTCCTAAAGTATTGTGCTTTCCTTAACCTCACACATTTATTGGCATTGGTAAGGCAAATCTTTCACTTATGTTTTAATTAAAAGTTATGATTTCTAGAGGAAATTCTGCAATGGGAAATTGGCATTTTTATAAACTTGGCTCATGTGTTTTATTGATTGCTATAAGTCTAATTATTGTATACAGCTTTTGCACACTGAGAAATGATTTTTTTATGCTGCAATGCTGTGTTCTCTGGGTTTACTCCCTGCTTATAATGCACTTTGGAAATATAATAAATACACTGGAGGACAAGTCCAAGCTACGTTTGCCTCAACTGCCTAGCAGAGCTCTTGACACCTGTCCAACTATTTTCAGAAACTGCTGGGCAATAAATATGATAGCAACACTTTCATGTGCCCAAATAAACTCAAATGAACACTAATCTTTAAAAAAAAAAAAACCACTGTATAAAATGTTTGGCAAAGTTTTGAGAACTTACTGGCTAAAAACTATTCCTGGCACTAAATGTTTTATTTGTTGGCCTCTGTGGCCTACTCTGTTCTAGGGTAACTCCTATTTAACTAACTAACTTACTTACTAACTAACTAACTAAGTAACCTAACTAACAATATATACCTTCCAACAGTAGTAGGTGTTTCCATGTGTCTTTGTAGAAAGGTCTTTAATGTTACTTCTCTCTCCTCAGAATCCAAGCCTTATAGCCATTGCCATTAGTGTTGGTTCTGGAAAGAACTTGGCAGTGAGATCCAGCTTCTGAACATGCAACACACTTGAGTCACAGAACATGAGGAAGTCAGGCTGGTACAGCCCTCGAACCTTCATCCCAACTGATTAGTCGTCCTCAACGACTGGAGGCACTGTGTTAGACAGAGACGCATGCTGCCTCTCTCTTGCATACTGCCTTCAGTCACTCTGGAAAAATACCACAGGAAGAAAGTAATCCCCAGTCATGCCCAGCCGTGAACCCCGCCAGCTACAGTAACAACTCACCTGGCAAGACATGTCAACTGGTGCATGAGTGGCATGGACTTCATGGGAATAAACAACCCCTTCCCAACCGGCTTTACGACCTGATCCACAAGACAGAATCAGTACCCCAAAACAATTATCGAGCCAAGAATCTATGGCCAGACAGCCTTGAAGTGTGCCTACTATTATGCTGGTAAATGGACATAATATTAAACTGACTCCTACTGACTTACCACCAAACCCATAGTTCAAGCATCTCTTAAGCATCATCTAAGAGGCTTTTACTTGCTGCAAATTATGATTAACACAGAGAGCCACAACCAGAAAAAGTACAGAGAACAAGTGACTACGGGAATGCCCAGCCCTAAAGGGAACATGTGTATCTCCCAGGCTTCTGGGATCATTGCCAAAGATGGGGCAGGAAGACGGTAAGAGCCAGAGGCAGTCAATGATCACAAGGAAACATCTTCTGGACACATCCGGGATGCAGGAAAAATGAACTCAAAGCAGTTGCAACAGAAGGCACAAAACCTGTGCGAGCCTAAGTTCCACAAAATCTCAGCAGAGAAAGGGAAGCTGGGTATAAAGTCTCACCCCAGGCATGGGGCTCTTGCCAAATATTAGCTGTTGGACAAGGGACAGAAGGTTTTCTCTGAGAGTGTGGGCCCTGATAAGCTGACGGCATTCCACTGGCAGACCACACATGCAAGAATATTTGGGCAGCACTAATTAATCTTGAAGAGTTGAAAGGAGGAAGAGGAGGAACAAATTTGCACGGGTAGGAACTGGGTGGATCTTGGAAAAGTTAGTAAGGAGGGGTGAGTAGCCTCAAAATATGTTGTATGAAACTGAACACTCTTGAAGACCTAATTAAAAACAAACCCACTGTGGGAAATTTTAACTAAAAAAAAAAAAAGAAAAAATCAAATTGTAAAATTTGCTGCTGCCCACAACCCTGGATCCTGGTCTTTTGTTTTGTTTTTGCTTTCTTAGTCCATTTGTTTTTAAATTAGAACTACTTAATCTGTGTGCGTGATGGAGATCTTGTTTTCTTTGCAGCAATTACCCTGGGCCTGGTGACCTGTAAAAGGGCAGACCCTTGAACTTAGAAGGTTTCATTTCACTTCTAGTCCTGGGACTGGCTGGTTAGTGATCTGGCTGCCCTCTGGCCCAGCTCTCGTTCATCATTCTTTACCTTCGGCGGGTCACATTAAAAGGCCATGCCCTATGCTTGGGAAATATCGCTGACAAATCAGGCCCATGGGAGAGAAGAAGATCCCTTAGCACCAGTGTTAGACATTTACTCTACCTCAGTAGCTGGGTTCCTCTCTACCTTTTCCAGTGGTACAAACATCTACCCCAAACAGCGTTGCTTTCTTCTGCTTACCAAATGGGTAGTTTTCAAGACGCGCAGTGATAAAATATAAATTAAAGCAACTAAGGCAGAATATAAAGTTTGGAGCATATTTTACTGTAGGTTTGCAAAAAGGGTACACTAGAAACTTTACAAAAAACTAAGTTCATTTTAGTATTATCGTTAATTAATTATGATTCTTTCAGAAATCATAGCTTTTTGAAGACCCATTTGTTCGACTATAAGAAGGAGATGACAACACAAATTAGTATAACATAAGGTAATTCAAAAGTCGTTTGGTATGTGATAAAGTATTGTAAAGGTGGTATTTGCTGGAATGATAAAGTTTTATGAGTTGAACTCTAAGGCCCTAACAGGGGAGGGTTATCAAATATCTAACTTGGTTCACATGGAAGTTCAGAGCTGACTCTGTCTGTGTCTGCCTTATGAATACCGACTGGATTATTCTTCAAGGAAATCACAGGGGCATTGAGTGTTTTCGATTTGGCTTTGGATTATCTTAAAAACAAATGACTGCTTCTTCTTCTGTATCATTCTCACTAAAAGCAGAATGGCAATACAAACTCCAGTCATAAAATGCTGTATTTTGATTAATTTTATTATGTTTCCATCACCTTTTATGTGAACAGATATTTAACAAATGTTTTGAATCAATCTTAGGTATTTGCTTTAGCAATAATTTCATTTACCTTTGATTCTTCCATATTAAATACTAATGTTTTAGGAGTAAGGTCACATAGGGAAAGTCTTGTATTTCCCACATTAAAAGTGGGAATTACATATTTTTTCCTTGCCAAGGTACTATGAAGAAACTATTGTCTTTATAATTTAGAATTATAGAGCATTTTCTATATAAGACATAATACCATCAAAAGAATTTCCCGTTTTCAAAACTATGTGTTGGTCCAGAACAGAAATTTATATCTGCATCTATGTTTATTTATGTATACTTTTTCATAAATATATTCTGATTATGTTTTTCTTCTCCTATAGCTCCTCCACACCTCATGTACCCAACTTCTCTCTCTTTAAAAAACAATCAGGCAAAAGAGAAAAAGGCAAAACAAAAACAAATGAATAAAACTATAGGGGAAAAAAACCCACACACAAACCTCTAAATTGGAAACAAAGCGATAGGAGAAAAAGTCTACAAAAATAGCGCTAACTTCGTTTTGCTTTTGGCTATCTACCTTTGACCTTTGATCATGAGGCCTGCTCTTAAGTGTCGCTAACATACTTAGTGAGACTCTGTTAGAGAAAGCTACGTTTTCCTCTGTAAGTTGGTATTAGTTGCAGATAGCTTCTTCTTCAGGTGTGGGAGCCCATGTTTAGCTCTCGCTCTCAGTGTCAGAACCTCATCTGGCTTAAACCTGGAAGAAAATGGTGTATTTCAGATCCATCACAGCACAAGGATTCAATGATTGTGACAGAATGTGCAAAAGAGCCCAGGGCACAAACAGAAAATCTCAACATGGAAGAGGTGAGAGGCATATACATTCTCATTTCCAGCAGAGAGGCTACTAGCATTTGATTACTTCTGGGAGGAAAAACAAAGTCAGTTTTCTTTAATGATGTGACACCTGGCATGTCTATCACACTGTAGTACATAATATATGCTTAGGGCAGTGAGCCAGCATGAAGTAGGCTCTACTAAAAGAGAGGGGGGGGAGGAGAGAGAGAGAGAGAGAGAGAGAGAGAGAGAGAGAGAGAGAGAGAGAGAGAGAGAGAGAGAATGAATCTAGGTGAGTAGGAATGTGGGAGAAAATCTTGGAGGTGTTAAGGGAGGGAGCTGAAAATTATCAAAGTACATTATATGAAACTCTAAAATAATATCACGTTAGTTTTTTTAAAGTCAATTTAAAAAAAAAAAACCCTTATAATCTAATCTAAGAGAAAGAAATGTTCAATGGTTTTCTTTGAAATTTGAATATAAAATGGAGCACAAACTTAAGATTTTATTAAAGATCAGGAAGAAACTTTTCTGACATCTGCAGGAAATAAAGTATTTCCTAGGATGTGAATATATCCGAATCTAATCCTTCAGTGGCCTCACTAACCACAAATACACTTTGCATTTTATGTCTCCTCCACTACTAAGCAATTCTTCTCCTTAGGTAGTGAGTCATTACATTGTATTTCATTTCATTTTTTGCTTGTCAACAACAACAACAAAAAGAAACTAAATTAGCAAATCCCTGTCTCATTTTAACACATGATAGATAACTCCTTCTATCCCCACTGGCTGTAGCACTAAAAATTTAATCTAAATGTGGGGTCCCTGCATCCTTGTTTCTACTTAACACACTTCACCACTTATTTAAACTGGCCTCTCATTTATTATGAAACACATAACATTATATGAACCAAGTTGGTTGTTTTTAGGAATATATGCATACAATAACAATGTGTGACTCAGAAATGAGTTGCATGTGACACGTAAAATATATCACAGTAACTGAATCATGGGGTCAACACTGATCAAGCTACCATCCTTTCTGTGTGGATTTGCTTGTTTACTTCTTGGAAGTGACCAAAGTAAAAAGACATAATAAAATATTCAGAGCAGAAATCAGGTGAAACAAGGACCGTAGCGTTTCAGCTCAAATGTTACTGTCCAAAGCCTTGGATTCATTCAAATACAACTCACCTGTTCAAACACGTCTGCTCCACCCCATGAAGAGTTCCTCTGAGGTTCCTCAGTGGTCCAGGACCGAAGTGCACCAGCATCCATAGAGGAGGATGGTAACTGCCCTCCAACTCCCAGTCACGTTTCTGACTCTGCCAAAGTGAATTATTTTGCAGCAGTTAACATTAAAAACCACGGCCGAGGGATGGGGTAAATGTTTCTGTGGTGTGAAGTTAGTTCTGCTAAGGGACATGTGTCACCAACTGCCCCAGAACAACTCCAGCTTTGCAGCTGGTCCTCTCCAGAAAGTCTAATGTCTTGCTTCCGCATTGAGTGTTTTCATCTGAGAGCAAGCAGCGGAGGCACATTGTGTGCCACAATCTGACTCTCATGGTCTGACTGTGTGAGCTTTTTTTAAACTAAGTGCCTCCACCTGGTCCACTGCGTCGGCGAGTGGCCACCTGGTGCCTTTTTAATCCTTTGGGCATTCTTTCAGGAATGCAAGGTCCATGATGTTGCCATGCGTTCACTTGAAGGCTTTGGAATGAGCATATAACTTTTCGTTTAACTTTAGATTTTCTTCCGTTGTGGGAGAAACACATTTTTTTTTCCAGTTCCTACACTACCATAAAGTTTGGTTGAGTTAATTTATATAAATTGCTTGGGAATTATAAGGTGTGTAATTGAGAGATGAGAGACAAATTTGGGTCCCCTCCTGTCATGGTTCTATGACTTCGTCTGGTAGATTAGCCAGCCACATCCCATGTGATATGAAGGCCCTGGGTCATATATCTCAGTCTGAGAGAAGCAAGTACTTTTCAATATGATGAAATGCCAACTAATTTTACATATTCCACCTGCTATTCAATCAGTCACCACAATGTAACTATTCAAATTTTAACAAACCCAAATATTTGAACCCACTGTATCATTTCTTCTTAGCCATCTTCGCCTGGTATTCACTTCCCTGAGATTCGAACTCACATCAGCTGCTCGGGCACGTGCTGTGGTGAGGATCAGGTGGACAGCACTTCTGCATCCTGTCTTTCTGTCTCTGATCACCATCGTCCTCACTTCTCCTTATCCTCCTCTTCATCTGTAGCATGGGTCCAGATTTTTCTTACTACATCTAAGAGCTCACAGTTGGTCAAAAGGTCCAGGGCTCGTTTCAAGTGCTGCCACCCAAGTGCAAACACTGAGCAGCTCCAGTACCCTAGTTCCTGCCCCATCTTTACCAAGTCACATGTGATATACTGTATCTATGGCTTCCTAAGGGAGATATTTTCTGTCTGTATTTTTATTGTTTTGTGGTTTGTAATCGATGTTCTTCACTAATTAGTAAAATAAGGCAAAAGATACATGAAAGGCTGACATGAGGAGTCGGGTTCGAACATCACTCACTCCAGATGTCATCTTGCAGAAGGACGCACTACTTCTCTTGCTTCAACAAAAGGGACGAGACATCAGGATGTTTATTACAGGTGTAAAGCCACCCTCAAGTGCTCCCGTTCATGAAAATATCAACACATATGCCTTCTGTTACTTGGCCTGTCACCTCCAATAAGAGGAAATTCTTGGAGTCTACTAACTAAACACCCAGGATCGTTTATAGGCCTTGGATAGGAAACCGAGCACTGAGTCATGCAGGAGGCTTGATCCTGCAGCACAGGGGCGCTCCTTCCGAAAGCGCTGCATACCAAGCACATGCACGCGAACGGCACATTGTTGAGTATTTTTATTAGTCGATGTAATTGCGGCCTGTAAAGAGATTGTTACACAACCTCATTACATGCTGTAAACACTTCATCACATGACATCTTTCCATGTCATAAATACATCAGCAGAGACCATTATGTTCCCTAATGATCTTTTCTTGCCTCCATTCATCATGCAAAAATGAATAAATGCCACAAAGACAGAATGATGTGTAGAGTTTTGAGTGTAGTGCTAATTCCATCTGGGATGTTTCTGCTGGTGTATGGTGTGTTTACATGTGCTGTTAGACAGCGTGAAGATAAGAGCACTTGCTCTTTGCTCCTTGCTCTGGGAACCACCTTTAACTAATGGTAATAAAAATCTGACCTGGCCTAGATGGTTCATAAAAGCACATCTAAAGGAGGAGGGGAAAGAGGAAAACTTAAAGAAGAAGACGGACAAAGGAACTTTTTAAGGAACTGGACAAAGCAACAGTTTAAAATGAGATAATTATGCACTACGTATCTACTTGTGTTCGCTCACGTGTTTGATTCTCTCATACGTGTTTGCAATTAATGGAGAAAAAGCAATAGAACCAGTGGCTTTGCTTACAGGCACATGTTGACTTCAGTTTATTTCTCCAGGGCTACACATTGTTTGTTTTCAATAATAAATAACGCCGAATCCATCACACCACTTCTTTCCAGTATTACCTCATTGATTCCAGGACAGAAACAGATATGCAAATAAAACAAGACTGAACTAAAGAAACCATCCCCAAATGTATTCTATGGAGTCACCTGCTCTTTTGGGCTCTAGAACTTCCTATTGGTAATGAGGAAAATGCCGAAAATGTTTCCAGATGCTACATCCAGCCCAGCTTGGTCCTTGGAACATGAAGGGCACATCAAGAGAATGAAGAAAGGGGAGGCACGTAGCTACAGCTACAGAACAGGTGGGTCAGGTAAGCTGTGTGCTCTCTGATGGAATGCCAAGCACCAACTACCACACCACAACCTGGAACCTCAGAGTGTTTATTATGTATAGCACAGGTGGGAGGGGTTGGATAGCTTCAGTAGGAGCATGTAATTTTATAGAACCAGTTTGGGAGTGGTTTCTTTAGTCCAGTGTTATTTTATACACAATTGTTTCTATAGGTGAGCTGTCTTGAGCTATAAATACATAGGAAGAGAAGTAATGGCTGCTGGTTTTTGTACATGCTGGTCAACGGTTTGTAAACACATGTGCCTTGACAAAGGAAGGCTTTGCTTTTGTGAGCTTGGCCGAGGGGAAAGGCTTTCTCATGGGTAGAAGGATCTTACTTGATCCTTTACATGGCTGGCTAATGTTGAACAATACACATTCACTCAGAACTTTACTTGGTTTCCACATCCAGGAGTATCCTCTAACCTAAACTTCCCACCCATGACAGCCTGCTGAGTTAGTCTTTTAATCACCAATTGAAGTCAAACATGTCATTGTGGTTATATGTACCCATGTAGATGTGTGTCATGTGAATTTGTTGTTTTTAAATGTGTAAATTTTTTAACTCAACACTGTTATTTTCTTTTTTTAAAAAAAATACCATTCACAGAAGTTGAAATTATTTTTTGGCCTCTTAAACCCTGAGAACTTCAATGAACAACTAGAAATACACTAGTAAAAATCTAAGCTACACTTTCCATCTGCAGACCTAGACGAAAGGCCCATGGCAGGGATGTTGAGCTTGCTCTCCTGATCAGAATGTTCTCTAAACCCAACCCTTTAGGCTGGTGAAGACTTCTCTAGGTTGTTTCATTTAATCATCACAACAGTGTGATTAGAGTTACCCAATTTTCAGGTGAGGAGGATGAGGGTGGAAAAGGTTAACAAGCCACAATCATAATTAACAGAAAGTGGAAGACTACCATTCCTACCCAGACATTCCACCTTTGGAGGCCAAGAGTTAACTACTGAGTGTTGCATCTATATTTGTGTTAATGCAGATTATTACTTTTTTCATATTGAAAAAACTCTAGAAATAATTGAAAAAGCCAGGAAAGGGTCAAAATTTTTTATGTTGCTTATGTATTTTCCTCTTGATACTTTTAAATGAGTAAAATATAGCAAAAAATAAATTTTAACTTAACTTTATATAATTCATGAGCACACCCATACATCCACACATATATATCTATACATGTGCAGTGTTATGAGTTTGAAGCATACGAATCAGAACTATAATGAAATTCCCATTTGTGTTCCGTAAGATTAATGCTATGAAGTAACCAGAAAATAGTAAATAGTTACAAGATAAGGAAAACCTATTGCACTTTTGTGGAAATGTGAAGAGATATACTGTGTGATGTCACTGGATGATTCTTGGATGAGATGAACATAAATTGATGATGCAATAGAGAATTCCATCCCTGGGCAAAACATCCCTCTGTTCGTGCAAAACAATGGAAACAAGGATTTTTGATTGTCTGATGTGTGATACCTGCATTTATTTTCACAGCAGCATAGTCAGTCAAAGGTGGGAAGAATTCAAATTCCTATAAACAGGTTAAAGAAAAACAAACATGGCTCTTCAATGGTATATTCTAGTGAGAATTTTGGAATTTTGGTTTCTTTAAAAACACAGAAATATTATAAGACTATGTTGTTGTTTTAATCCGAGGTATGGGGATATGGGACTACTGCATGGTAGCTTAGTATGATTTGCCTTGGGCTCTAGAGGGGTGTGATTTTGCCAGCTGCACCTGGTTTCTGCAATTGTGTAATGTTTGGAATTCTGGGGACTTTTGAGAGAGTATATAAAATCTAGAGCACCGATAGGGGGTTTGGTTGTTGGTAAGTTATTGATTGGTTGTTGGTTGCTGTTGATTGTGGTTTGTTAAGTAGTCATGTACAGCAAAGAAACAAAAAGAAGAAATCAGATATCCTGACAGCAAGATCAAACTTGTTCCATGGAGCTCAACACCCCTCATCAGCAGGAAGTAGTCTAATGATAACAGCGCCTCCTTCCTCCTCTATCTTTTTTTTCTTTCATATCTAGTGTGAGGAGGTTGAAAGGGTTGAAAAGGGGTGCAGAAGGGTGGAAGAAGGAAGGACCCAGAAAACAAACTCCAGCTACTGTATATCATTCATTCTTGACGAGAGAATGAAAATCTGAAATGTACTATAACATGGACAAGCCTTGAAAACATGGTGAAGTAAGTCAGGTGCAAAAGAAAACACCATGTGAGCCACTCAGTTTAGATGAAAAAAAAAAAAAAAAGGAAATCCATAGGCACACATTAAGATAAAGGTTTCCAGGGACTAAGAGAAAGAGAAATAAAGTCTTATTGTTTCACAGTTATCAGATTTCTGTTTGGTAATGAAGAAAAGGCTCAGCAGTGCCTTGGAATGACAGCTACAATGATAGTCCTATACTGCAACATCACTGTGTTATAAATACAAAGGAGTCAACTCTATACTCCGTAAATACTTATCTATTTATTGTTAATGGAGGACAAGCTCTATGGAGCAGGTCAGAGAAGACCTTGTGGAAATGGTTCTGTCCTTCAAACTCAGGTCATCAGCTATGACAGCAGGCGCCTTTACACACAGCCATCTTGCCGACCAGTTATTCACATTTTAAGACAAGAATAATAATAAACATTCTTTGACAATTTTCTTTTTTGTTAGTGTTAGAAGGTGTAAGATGAAGTCTTATTTGCAGCCCAGGCTAGCCTTGAACTCACAATATAGCCAAGGGCAGTCTTAAACTCCTGATACTCTTGCCTCTAGTTCCCAAGGTTTAATAATGCAGACCCATCCCACCCTGCTTAAACTTGGTTATTCTTCAGAAATTTCCACGATTTTATTTTATTTTGTTGAAATCTTGGCTATATAGATAAGACTCTACCAAATATAGAAATTGTGTGCTGCCTTGCACAGGCCACTTGCTGGTCTCCATGCAGTTAATTCTATTGCCACCACAAAGAGAAAACCTTTGCAGCATAAACCTGGGTTTATTCAATATGTTTCATCACTGTGAGTGAACATGTCACAGCTGTGTTTTCAACATATTATAGCTATGTCTGTGGAAGAGAGAAACTTAGAAAAAGAATCTCATCAATGAATCAAAGCCACTTTTATTTCCCATGTACCCCTAAGCTTTAGGTACCTAAGCCACAAGGCTGTTCTCTCAGTCTGCTCTTCTATCCAGACAAAATGAAAGTTTGCCTCAGTAAAATGGAAAATCCTGGCTCATAGAAATTCAAACCCTTGTCTCGTTACATGGTGTCAGGAGGAACAACTCACTGTGTCAGTCCATGAGGGAAGCACTATAAGATTTGATCTCTCTTGTCCAGCAGGTGCAGAAGGCAAAAGGTTAATGATCTCATCAGTAGCTTGACATTTTGATGAGCATAAAATAGGCAGATCAATACTTAAGAAATACATTCTTAATCTCCAGCTAGAATCTGTGAGTCCCAAAGGGACTGGACTCCTCCAAGCTTTTGAACTTGTGTTCCCAGCAGTCTTGAATGCATGCTCATCTTGACTCTTGGTCTCAACAGTGCAGATGACGACAGAAAATAACTTGCTAAATATAAACTAAAAACAGATACCATGTTCATTTCACCATAAGGAGAGCAGTGATCAGCTGTTCCTGAGATTTGTTCTGAAGATGAAAAAGGCCTGGAGGAAAGGTGGGAAACAGCTTTGTTCTGTGCACAAAGGGTCTGAGAGCATTGGCCTTACTAGCCTCTTTGCTTACCTTTGGTGTGTGCTGTACTCCTGAGAATGGCGGGAATGGATAAACCAACAGAAGGAAGGACCCAAACCCTCCACTTGCACACACCCTTCTTGCAGTTTCAACATGCTGTGGGACCTTTCCTGTATCAATGCATGCTTTACTTGCTTCTGTATACAAGGGGAAAATATCTTCTCTCGTAAAACCAAGTCATGCTCCTGTTAGAAACCGGCCCCCTCCTCAATGCTCTAGGAACACTCCTTGGATGTAGTAGCTTCAAGACAGAGGGAGAAGAGGCTCCTCCAGACTGTGTGAACAAGGGAGAAGCAGGTGAGTGCATGCCCACAGACAGGGAGCCTAGCTCTGGATGCTTGCTTTGCTTACCTTTCCACCTACACACCCTAGTAAGAGAACAGCTAAGGATCCTTCCACACAAAGAAGTGTGGAGATGCCCTGGAAGCTGCTGGAACGTTCCACCAGGACGATGTGGTGGAGGGGCTCAGATGCAAAGGGTACTGTGCCTGCTTAATGACTTCAAACTTCTTCCAGGAATTAAGTGAAATATTTTGAGAGGAAACAATATTACTTAAGTTTTATTTGTCTCAGCTACTTGGTTACAACTCCACGTGGACACAATTAATGGAGGAAATAGAGTATTTTATAAGCCCGGGACTCTCTGTCGATCTGTGACCAAGAGAAATTCTTTGCCTTAATCACTATGCATTCCTTTGGATACTTTGGGTATTGCCAAAATAATTATGCCAGGCCTCAACAAAGATTTTGTCTAGTCACTTCCCAAAAGTTATAAAGGTTGATTCTGGGTGTAATTTAATAATGAACTTTGACCTCTTTTGCAAAATCTGTATGTGTGTTTAAACAGTATTTAATGATTTGCTAATTCATGTTAGGGCATGCACATAGGCCCATCCTCATGAACTGTTAAAACCAATAATTTCTGTAACTGTAAGACTGATGGGCACCGTGAATGTCCTGTAAGTTATTATAGGAAATGAATCATTTTGTGAAGTGCGTTTTTCAAATGAACAGCTTTTAGTTGATAGTGAAAACAGAGAAATGCCTCAGAAACTGTGTATACTTAAAAGAAAAGGGAAGAGAACAAGGGAAACAAATAAAAGTATGGGTCTGTCCAAACTACAAAACCAACCCCAGAAAATACTGTGGAGCAAATCCACGCAAAGTCTGCAGGAACAAAAAGCCAGAGTTTCTAGGCATGAAGCTGCCATCCTCTTCTCCAGAGATTAAATTCAAGAGTGAGAGACACTTCACAAAACCCCCAATTATATAAAAACCTTTACAGTTCTAATCCTTGAGAATAAAAATGTTATTTTTTTTCTTCTGTGAAGAACACATACATCCTATATATATTCTCTTCCATAGCCAAAGACCTCAGGTCAAAGAGCTGTGAAGGTGACCAAGATGGGTGAGGGTGTCATTCTAAGAGCTATTCTCAAATGTCACATTAGCCTAATGTGCCACTTAAGACACAATAAGGATGCCAGGCCAGCTTCACCTCCAGAGAGCAGACTGTGCGAACATTCCTAATTTCTGCACAGCATGGCAAAACAAATAATCACTCAGCCTACATTGTTTCTGCTCTGCCCTCCCCTCTGCACCTATAAATATGCTTTATTGTATACATAGCTCTTAGGGTCAAGTATTAATGGTGAGAACGATTAAGAGGGCAGAGGTCAGTGGCTGCTGACTTCAGTGACCCTTAAATTCAATCTAGCATGGAAGGAAAAGAATTAAACATGATAAACTTCGAAGGTGTTGTAAAAACTGCTTTAGCCGTAGTTCAGACAGCAACAGAGGAATGGAAAAAAATAAACAATAAAAACTAACTTTGCGGTCTAATTGCAGCCCAGAGTTGAAGGTGATTTCACAGCCGACTGCCATTCATGATTGCCAGACACTGACAGCGTCCATAGGTCACATGGTTTCTGGGCTGCAGCTGCCTTTGGAATTTTATCCAATAAATAGTGGTATTTTATTTTTTTACTTAGCCCTGTATCCACTGCGGTAAGAGAGGTGACAGAATAGCAATTTCTTCAGCCCATTTGAAATGGGTGTTTAGGGTGAATCTTTCCCAGCAGTATTACTTAATCCCAGTTTTTTGTCCCCTTCCCAAATGAAACCTTAGTGCTCCGTCCTCGCTCTCCTTTCTGTCACCTCCTGTCATTTCAAGTTATTCTCCCTCATAACCCCACTATACACTGCTTTCAAAACACCTCCTGACTACTTTACAATATTATTTAAAACTCCTTTTCCTGAAACTTAAAATGGATTCTAAGGAGCTGATGAATTCAGGAACAATTTTTCACATTTTAATTTGAAATAATTTGAAATCTTTGGAGTTGCAGACATAACTTATAAAAGCTAGGTCTTATATCTCACACGCAGTTCTCAACAGTTGTAACAGGGTGTTATGTCCCATATTCTTTTCCAAATGTGTTTCAATATAAGATACAAAAATAGAAGCCAAGCCCAAATAGTACATATGATATAAGTGAAAAGTATAAAATCATCTTGCCTTACTCTTGTAAAAACCACAGGTTCTTGTTAATCCACCCACACATGTGGAAATATGTTAATAAATTGGTCCACATGCACATAGCCGCATGTACCTTGATTTTCCTTTTCCATGTTTATATGGAGCTGCCTCATTCTATATGTACTGCTACAAAGCACTTCTCTCTGTGGGTTGTCTTTAATTAATTTCTTCATTGGTGGATGCTTACATTGCTTTTAACCTTACACTTTTCATCTCATGAAATGAATGTTATGTCATATGTGTTTGTTAAGTGACTCCTTAAACATGTCATCGAATCAAAGGATGTGTGTGATGTTAAAAACTTTATGTTTTCTTTATATAAAATAAACCGGTAGAATACTTGAGGGATGTGACAAATATGAAACCAAATTTATTATACATAGTTTATTATTTAAAAATGAAAATCATCCATGGTTAGCCACAAATATTCTACTTCTAAAAATGTTTTCACTTTTTAGAACATTATTAATTTTATCATTTGATTTGCATATTACTAAATATAATACAAAAATAGATGTGACATTTTATAATATCCCCAAAATAAATATCAATAACAAGTTTTTCTACAGTTATATAAAGATTTGAATGTTATGAGAATGATCACAATATGTAAACTGTTTTATATACTATACAATTCACTAAAATAATGATTCATTCCTTTAAAATTTATATCTGTGAAATGTTTTAAATGTCAAAACTTTATAATATATAGGTAAATGAAATCAATCAAATATTCTACAGTGTTTTCATAGTGTCTTATTCAACTATTTCGTTGCTATAAACACAGAGTAAACACTGGCAGCTGAGATGTGGGGTCAGTGAGTATTCAATGAACATTGTAAATGTTGCATAAATATTTGCTAGTAGATGGAGGAATCATCCATAGTCATATAAATATAGCTGCAAAAGTTGTTCCTACTAAATATTTACTGTTTCTTTAAGGTGAAATCATAATTCAGGGCATATGAATGAAGTCTTCATAGCTTCTGCCAGAGTAGAGCCTAAGGCAGAAGACCAAAGTCCCCTTAATTCAACATCTCTAATGCTGGATGTTATATTGCTTTTTTTATATTGCCTGTAATCTGCACATATACACTTATCAGTGCATGCATATATATAAAACATACATGTATGTATATACACATATCAACTTTAAATAACTCATATCTGCTTTATTACAATTGCCCATTTTTAATTGAGCAAAAGCAAAGCAAATGGCTTTCATTGATTTTTCTTTGTTTGTTTGTTTGATTTTTGATTATTTGTTTGTTTTTTACTTTTGATATGGGGTTTCTCTGTGTAAGAGAGCCCTGGCTGTCCTGGATTCAGATGAGGCTGGATCCACCTACCTCTGCTTCCCAAGTGCTGGGATTAAAGACATCCACCATCACACCCAGGTAAACACTCATTTGGTTGGTTTGGGGTTTGTTTATTTGTTTGTTTTTTGAAGCTGGGTTTCTCTGTGTAGCCTTGGCCAGCCTTGTAGACCAGGATGGCCTTAAAGTCATAGAGATCCTCCTGCCTCTGCTTCCTGAGTGCTGGGATCAAAGGTGTGCTCCACCATTTTCCAGCAGAACAATCTTAAAGACAATACAATAGGGAATGGAGAGATGGCTCAGAAGTTAAAAGTACTGTTTGCTATTGGAGAAAAGCCAGATTCATTCTCAGCACCTGCATGGAGGCTCCCAACAGACTAAACCTCGAGCTGCAGGGCATCCGAAGGCCTTTCTCAGCTTCCTTGGGCATCACATATGCATGTGGTACACAGATGTAAGTGCAGGAGAAATATGTGTATGCTAAAATAATATTTAAAAACATACCATAAATGCTGCTTAAGTGCCAAATTAGAAAAAAAACAATAACAACAACACTCTTACTGTATAACATACTAAAAACAAAACAGTAAGGTCATCAATTTGGGAGGCTGGAAGATGGTTTAGTCAGTCAACTGCTTGCCTTGCAAGCACCTGAGTTTGATCACTCAGAGCCTACATTTAAAAAGCCAGACGTTAGGGCTGTAGAGATAGCTCAGTGGTTAAGAACACCAGCTACTCATCCAGACGGTCCTGAGTTCAATTCCCAGAAACCATATGGTAGCTCACACCAATCTAGAACGGGTTCTGATGTCCTCTGATGCCTTTTTTCTCCTGCTACGCATGCACACATATGCAAATAGAGTGCATGGAGCAAGAGTGGGACCAGGAGGAAATGAGGGACAGGGCTACAATTGGGATGTAAAGTGAATACATTTTTTAAAATAAATTTAAATTTAAAAATATTTTTTTAAAGCCAAGTGTTGTGGCACGGTGCCCAGGAGACAGATACACGACTATATTTGGGACTCACTGCCCAGTCATCTAGCCTTTATGGTGAGCTACAAACCAATGAAAAACTCTCCAAAGGGGAGCAAGATAGAGGGCATCTGAGGGAGGACACCTGAGGTTGTCCTCTGGCTTCCACAAACACACATGCACACTTACACACATATACCTACAAATATGTAAAACAATAAATGACACTCCCTACACACACACACACACACACACACACACACACACACACACACACACAACACACACACACTAAAATAAGTTATTTTCAAGACGTTCCCTAATCTTCTGAAATACCTTTCCTGGTGGCTGCAGGAACTTTTGTGATATTAGTGTGCATTTGATATGTACTTTTCTATTTGTTCCTTTTGTGCCTAAAGTTCAAAATCACCTTTTTATGTATTAAATTTTTACTTGAATTTTAATGCTAAAATAAATTTATATAATCTCAGCATTTTCCATACAACACAACAATTTTATTTGACTGACCTTCATTTTACATATTTTAAGATATTTGATCACTGCAAAGTAAAAGTTCTATTTTTATCACTTCATTTGCTTTTTATATAAAGAATCTATTGCCCATCCTAGCATTTAGTGTACTTAAAAGGATGTGTGAGGGC
Source organism: Acomys minous (assembly GCF_964271855.1). Classification (NCBI taxonomy): domain Eukaryota; kingdom Metazoa; phylum Chordata; class Mammalia; order Rodentia; family Muridae; genus Acomys; species Acomys minous. Next base: position 15,431,641 of record NC_140485.1, read on the forward strand.
TGAAGAGATGGCTTGGCAGTTAAGAATTTTTGCTGCTCTTTCAGAGTACCTGAGGTCAGTTCCCAGCATGTGCCCACTTGTAAGCCCAGTTTCAGGGAATCCAACACCTCTTCAGTCCTCTGTGGCTATCAATACTCATGTAGTGCACACACACACACACACACACACACACACACACACAGAGAGAGAGAGAGAGAGAGAGAGAGAGAGAGAGAGAGAGAGAGACAGACAGACAGACAGACAGACAGACAGAGGCAGAGACAGAGACACAGAGACAGACAGGAATATAAAATAAATATTCCCAACTTTGCAAAGAATCATCATATTAATTTCCATAGTGACTGTATCTCAATCAAATCCCTCCCCTCAGAGCTCAGAGAACCCCATGGACAAGAAGGTGGAAAGAGAGTAAGAGCCAGAGGGGGTGGAGGACCAGAACAAGGACCTCTAAATCTACTGTGTAAGTCTCATAGGAATTCAAGAGCGAAGCAGCAAGCACAGGGCCTGCAGGTCCCCCCTCTGTCTCTCTGTCTCTCTGTGTATATATATATACATACATACATACATACATACATACATACATACATACATACATACATACGTAGATAGATAGGGATATATATTAACATTTTGTTTAGTATTTTATGGGGCCCCTGAGTGTGTGAATAAGCAGGTCTTTGATTCTTGTGCCTGTTCTTCAAGTTCTTTTCCTTCCACTGGGTTGCCTTGTTCACCTTCAATGTGATAGGTTTTTTTAAACCTTATTATATTTTACTTTGTCATGTTTGGTTGTTGTCTCCTAGAAATCTGTTCTTTCTTAATGGGAGACAGAAGTGGATCTGGATGGGAAGGGAATTGAGAAGAACCTGGGAGGAGTAGAGAGGAGGGATTATCAGGATATATTGAGAAAAGAACATATTTTCAATAAAAAGAAAAATAATTCTCCCCCCAAAAGAGATGTCTGATACTACTGTGAGTTTTATAATTTTATCTCGCTAGAAAACTGAAGTTTTCTTGCTTAGACTATGTGTGATCTTTTTTAAAAAAATAATCTTGTACAGAAAATAATTATTTACAAAATGGAAAATGGCTTCTATAATTCTCCAATCCAAAGTCCTCAGCTCACTACTCTTTGATGTCACTTTCCATTTAACATTTTCAACGCTTCTCTTGGGAGTTAAATTTTCTGTGAGTTGCCTTTCTATTTATTGACAACTTATTTTAACATCAGTTTCATTTTGTATCCCTTTAAGCCAACCTTGAGCAACAAGTTTCTCCATTTTCTTCTAGTCTAGAAGTATTTCTTAGCACCACTTATATGACATAAAAATATTTTGTACATATTTAGTTACTGTCCGTTTGTGTTCATGTTTTTTAATTTTCTATTGTAAAATACACACACATATATGTTTCATTTCTTTTTAAACTATGTATTTTATTGATTCTTTGAAAGCTCATACATGTATACTATGTATTTTGATCATATCACAGCCCCTTGGACTCCTCCAAGATCTCCACTACCACATCTCCCTTCCAACTTCCAATCCTCTTTTTGAACAACCACTCCATCCGTATGATGGGTGTAGGACCATCCTCTCAGTGTTGTCTGTATGTGCATGGGTGTAGGGCCATCTACTGAAGTATCAACAATCTACCAGGGCCCACAGCCTCAAAGAAAACTGAGTCTTCTTGTGACTACCTTGATTTTGTATAAGTCATGTGTAGGCAGCCACTACCTTTGTATGTGAACCTCCTGATGTGGGTACTGGGTACCAGGCTCACATCTTCTGGAAGAGCAGTACGTAACTCTGAGCTGCTGATCCATCTCTCTCACTTTATTTCGATGGGTATTACAATGTTGGTCTTAAAATGTTGGCCATATAACATGAGGGAACAGGGAACTAGAAATAACAATCGATGGCCAGGAAACACCCTCACTCTAGGCAGGTACTGTTGGAAGCGTGTGGTGCCACAAAAGGTTTAAATGAATGGTTACAGCTTATTCATAGACAGTCCTATAGGTTAAAAACAAACAAACAAAAACTATTGAGTGTTATGGTCAGTGCCACCAGGTCATCAGTACCAAGAATGAGAAATAGAAAACCAAAATGACTTCCCCACGGTTGCCCAGCTAACTGAAGACAGGAAAATGAAAATCATCCTTCCCAATGCTCCATTGGGTAGTGATTCGTGTCTTCATTAAGTCCAGCTGTCTAATACAGTCTGTTCTTTCTTCAGACATCATAATTTGACTTAGCAGGAGCTAAGGACAAGCAAATGTTAAATACCCTGACTGTTGGTTAAATGCCCTCACTGTGCACGGAGATCATGCAGAAAGCTTGTAAACTACAGTTTTGGTTCCAGGGGTTCTAAGGAAGCATGGCACTCTGCATTTCTAAGGAGCCTCCACGAAGGGATATTGGGGTGACACATTTGTAATCTTCTGGTTAGCAAAGAGCCACAAGGTTTTTCAGGGACATCTCTCGACTAAGGGACTGTGTATTGCTGCTATGACAGGAAAAGTTCAGATGGTCTTTTTTATATATAAATTTATTTTATTACACATATATAAAACAAACTACATACAGCAGGGAGAACCATGTGACAATCATGAGTTCCATAAATGTTACATCCATAGTGATTTAGCTATTTGTATTTGTCAGACTTGAAGTAAACATTTTTCCTGTCCTGTTGGGTCTAAATTTCTAAATTAAATCAATATCTATCCTATCTCAACTCTAATAACTTAACTCCTTTATCTTGACCTAAAAAGATCTTCTCCCCTAACCAACTAAACCTGATTGTAAAACTATCTGGTCTTCAACGCCCCTCAGAGATTTGAGAAGGAATAAAACTTACATTCCTGAGTGAACCAGCAGTGCAGGTTAGCAGCTTCTAAAATGAACAAATTGACAGAAACAGTTTACTGCCTGACCAGTCACCCAACACTCTCTATAACGTCGGAGCATCATCTTTGGCCTTCTGGCCCAATATCTTTGCCAGACTTCCTTGCAAGGCAGAAACTATTGAGGACTTGCTTACCCTGTCTTGGCAGAGTGCGGCTGTCGACTTTGCCTGCATCTGAGCTGCCCATTTATAAGCAGAATTCTGTTTGTGGCAGGAACGAGGACATTTTTGCCCAGTGGCTGGTTTGCCACATTTGAAGCCATCTCTATAAGGAGGTTCTTTGATGCTCATCATCTTCTTTGAGGTCAGCTGGGTGTTTCCAGGAGTTAACACGTCTCGTTGTCAAAGAAACTTTAGGATTATAAAATGGTCTTTAAGATGAGGGGAGAAAATGGAATTAAAACCTGAGAAGTAAGTGGAGTGGTGCACTCAGGTAGACCTGGTTTTGTGTGAGGGGAGACGTGTACACAACTGAAAAAACTAACTGATTTTCACTGACCACCTCACACGGGGAATGTCAAGGGTCCTGACCTAATTCTGATTTTCTTTTTATTTATTTATTTTTAATATTTTTATTTAATTTTTCAATTTATAAAGTTTTGTTGGTTTATTTGATTTTCTTTTTATTTATTTATGTTTTAATATTTTTATTTAATTTTCAATTTATAAAGATAATTCTGATTCTCTATAAGAATTTCAGTTAGAAACTTGTCCTGGTGTGAGGGTTTGCACAGGGGAAACCCCAAACCCCAGTTCCTCTTAGATCACCTTACTGTACCTTCTCCCCTTCCTCCCCAGCGTCTCTCTAGACCACCCTTAGTGTGCCTTCTCTTTCCCCACTCAGGGACACAGGGGAAGATTATTAGAGGTGTACTTGCACGCACCTTTGACCTGGTTGCCAAAATGCCTCAGGTACAAGAACAAGATAGAAATCTCCCAACATCTCCCTCAGAACAGATTCTCCCCCCCGCCACACACACACACATACACACACACACACCTAAAAGCTACAAAGATAAAGCAGAAGCAGAGCTGGCTTAAGACCAGGTAATTATCTTTCTCTTCCCCTACCCAGCTTATCTTGGTCCATTGAAGAATTTATCTTCATTTTGTTTCTTGTATTTAACTTGTTTGAAGAGGAAATGAACTGCTGGGGCTTTACTAGGGCTGAGGATTTATCCTGAATGGAACCACATGGGCGGCAAACACCAAAAAGACGCTCCATGGCAGCTCAGGATGCTTGAACTCTGAGCTTGTAGATAATGACAAAGATGCTGTTTATATCACGTTGCTTTGTTTAAAGATACAGACATTATCCATGTGAACTGTATGTCTGATAGACATTTTTAACCCACAGGTCAGTATTGCCTGTGGGCAACATGTTTAAAAGAAACCTTAATGCGAGCATTGCTATCATTCTTTTATTTGTTGCTTTCCTGGAATTTTGAATTTGAGAGGGAAGTCTTGGGGGATTTTGTTTGTTTATTTGTTTGTTTGTTTGTTTGGTTGGTTGGTTTTGTTTTGTATTGGTTATGGACAGTGCATGAACCTGAAGGCTCAGGACACGTGACAAGAGGAAAGTGCATTCTGGCCAGAGACCTGGATAACTGTTGTGGTTTTGTGCTTTTATTTTCCCAAGACAGGGATTCTCTTTGTAGCCTTGGCTGTCTGGGACTCACTTTGTAGACCAGGCTGGCCTCAAACTCATAGCAATCCACCTGCCTCTACCTCCCTGAGTGCTGGGATTAAAGGCTTGCACCACCACTCCAGTCTAACTGTTGTGTTTTTATCTCAAGGGAAACACTGTCTAAAGGAGCTTTCCCCCATCTGCTGCAACATGGTGATGCTTTGATAGTTTTTCTTAAGATGGCTGGCTACTCTACCAAAAAGAAAAGAGATCTGCATTCATTCGGCACCAGTATAGCTACAAAGCATGAGACAGGGAAAAGGGTGGTGTGCTGAAGCTTCCCTTGGGGAGGAAAAGGGTCCTTTCTTTACCTTGCAGGAGAAGAAAATGATTGGTCTTAGGTAGAGGAAAGCAATGCCAACATTCAAGTACATTATTTGACAAAGTGTAACCAACTGCACCATATTTGTTATGGTCAAATAATGGAAAGTGAAAACGATCCTTGTAGAACCAGAGGCAAATGTTCCTTATACTACAAGATACACTAACTCTGCAGGAAGTGGTCACCCAGTCCAGTAGTAGCCACTGGACCCATTGCCTGTGGTTCTGAAGGGTTTTGCTGTTGCTAAAAAATGAGAAAGCACAGGTAATAGAGATAGAGGTCACTGCTTCTGTTTTGGTGAAGAAATCTTGTTGCATATTTTCAAAGACCCCACCCTAAGCAATCTACTTCTAGTCAGTTATAAAAAGTAACCATTCCTTCTCTGCATGGTCTCTGGACAGGCAAGACCTAATGACCTCTCAAGCTGGTTATCCAAGGCCAAGGGATGCCTCAAGCCAGACAAATCCTTTCATTACATCCTCGGATATTGCATCTGACCTCCTCTTCTGGAAGTTCGCACCTGTTCAACAGTGAACCTGGTTTGAAATGTCTGGGGCTGGGTCCTCAGAGAACAGAGTTCCATGTGGACATTTCAAAAATCATTATTTTTATAATTAAAGACAGATGAGAATTTCAAAGTGAGAGCAACCTTGCTCATTTAAGTGACAATGAAACTGAGAGTCCGGTAGAAGCCAAAAGTGCCAGAGAGACAATAATAAAAGTAGTGGTGACTGGTCAGTCTGTACTGATGTTCTCTGGCACTGTTCTAAGTCTCCTGTGAGGTGGCTTCATACTTTAGGACAAATAACAAACAGCAAAGATAGCTCTAGGTATCTGTAGAATGGGACAGATGAAGCACAGGCATTCTGAACACAGATTAGACGCCCAGTTCTAAGCAGAAGGGATGGGGAAGGGGCGTGACACTTTCCTGGCCTTTGTTCCTCTATTCATCCCTGGCTGACTTTCAGATCCCTATGCTCAGTTCAGATGAGAGCATTCTGTTCAGGGTCTAAGAGACTTGAGACCTTATTTTCCGCTTTAGTGTATTTCTCAAACGGCCTCATGGGTACTCATAAGCATTGTTTTATTTCTGGCCCATACACTTTCCACCAGGACAGAACGCCACATCAGTGAAGTCAGTAATGCTTCATGGTAACAGTACTAAGCTAGTGGAAAGTATCCGTCTGTTCCTTGAGCCCCGCCTAGACATCTGGTCGGCTTACCTGGAGTTCGTTTTGGGATGTCACAGTGGATCTTAAAGCGTAAGAATATAGGGATTCATAGCTTTCTCTGGAGTTTTCCATGTGGTAAGAGGCTGGCATGGCAGGGCTTTTGGCTTTAGACATAAACAGAAAAAGCCTACAGTGGAGTACATCCCCTACTCGTGTCAGGTGGTAGGAAGAGAACTCGGGGATGTCCAAAAGCAGACTTTGCCACTGACGGACTTGCTGGCAGTCCTTAACTACATTGTGAGTTTTCTCTTAACTTGGTTTTTCCTTTGATATCAAACAATAGAACACTGGTATTAGAGCCAATTTAAGTAATTTAGAATAATTAGAGTCTTAAGTGGGCAGCATATGTTGAGAGCAAAACAGCCTCTCTCCCAGCTATGGTGATGTCAGGGGTTTCAGATTGGGTCTGTTTTTTCTCTCTTTCCTCCTTATGGCTCAACCTTGTGGTGTAGTTTCCCTCTCAGAGCCCAGTTACCCAGCGACTCCTGAAGAGGGCTGCATAAATGTTGGCTGCCACGCACGTTCAACCTTGAAAGCACAGAAATCTGGGATTTTAATTCAAACAAATGTGAAAATGGATTATAAATAGGATCCAGCTGCATTTCTAATAGTGAAGAGGAAAAGAAAAAGAAAAAAAAAAAAAGAGCTGAGCCTGAGATGTAAAGAAAAGGAGAAGGGAAGCGCCTTGCCTCGCCTTCCACAGCCTTCTTTCAAGCTGCAGTCACTGCCTTGTTGAAAGAGGTAAGGAGTTCTCAAATGTTTTAATTATGTTTAATTAAGTTGTCATTTGTACTTGACTGCCTTAAAGTTCTGCCTAATTAAACCAGGCTCCATATTCACATTTACACAGTTACCTCCAGCTCAGCACTTAATAAGGGGGGAGGGCGGGGAAGAGAAATGATTAGCAGAGGCCTTCTTCCTGGAGACTCCCCATCTTGCTGCCAACAGTTGCAGCTTATATATTATTAGCACAAATGTCGGCCAGACCAACCCAGTGTTTCTACAAGGGGTGCTGACAATGACAACTCCCTCCTCGAGCCTCCATAATCATTTTCCTTCTCCTTCAGCTACTTTTTTTACGTAAGTCTAATGTGGATACAGAAAATTGAGAACAAAATTGAGAATAATGATTTTTTCCCCCAGTGCATCACCACTACACAGAATGGGACCGCGTTCCTGGGGCCTGCACATAGGGACTGTAACCCTCTCCATTCAGAATTGTTTTGTTTATCTTTATACAGCTTATGGTAAGTGCCGAGGTCTATCAGAGGATTCACTTAAAGGTGATCAGAAGCCCAAGGGTTCGTTGTGCGCGATGCTTTGCACAACCATAGAGGGCGCTTTCTGTGTGCTACTCAGCCCTGGGCTGTACAGTCACTTTGATGATTCCCCCAGCAGATGGCAGTAACATGTCTTGAGGGAAGGGCTCTGGTTTCTAGTCATGCATTTACCCCGGGGACTGTGCTGATGTACAAGATTGCTCACTGGGCTCAATTTTAAGCAAAGAACAGGCCATAAATCACTGAGATTCCCACCGAATTAAGCACAGGTTTTTGTAAAGTAGAAACACTGCCAATGCATTCTACCATATAGACATAGGACACAGGAGTTTTCCCCCTGACAGCGTCTGCATTTATGAGTATTTTGAGGAAAACCTAACTCAGATTTAAACTATGAACTTGGTAGGAATCCGCAGTCATGTGTACAGCACCAGTTAGTAAATATTATTTCCACTCCTGTATCTTTGACCTCAAGTAAAATGATCTCCACCTCCCCATTTGCTAAACTGAACAAAGAGTACTAGTTGGGCACTGAATTAGCATACAATAGCAAATGCCTCTCAGACGGCTCAGCAAGGAGTCTCTGTTTGTTCGCTTGCACAGACTGTTTGTTTCACCTGCAAGCAGTTCCAGTGTGTACATGTCTGTCCCTTAGTTGTGGAGATGCGACTAATGTGTTGGAGAGGAGGCTTAGGGAGATAGCAGCGTATTTTGCAAACGCAGCCACAGGTTGTGAACTGTGATTCCAAAGCCTCACTGTTTCTCACGGCCAACCCCCTGTAAAAGCTCTGTCTCGGGCTTCCGCACGTATTTTTGGAGTATTTCAAAGTTTCTTCTGTAAATCTTGTAGACAGGAAGGACTGTCCAGTGACACCAGTATACACACACCCTACAGGGCCACCGTCACCCCAAGACCAGCACAATACAAGCCACCAAAGATCCCAGGATTGTTTGCTGACAGGAAACAGATTAGGGGAAGCAAAAGAGAAGACACAATGGGACTGGCACCCAAGGACACCAGCATATAATGCCACAGGTGTTGGATTATAAAATTGGCATTTTAAAGAAGGCAAGTTACCAAAACAAAACAAAACAAATGCAGTTATGTTAGCAAAGCAAAGCTCATTTGCTCCTATCAAATGTATTTTTGTGTTTGTCAGATAAATGTGATCTTTCATGAAAATTCCTCCTATGAATATGAGAATAAAGAGGGAAGTGATGAAGAAGAGAAAAAAAGGGAGCCTTTCCAATGTGCACGTGTTTGTCCCCTTCATTGTGGAGATTCCACAAATGCGAAGAAGAGAAAGAGAGGAAGGAAGGGACAGAGGGAAGGAGGGAGGGAAGGAAGGGACAGAGGGGATGAAGCAAGCAAGCTAAAGTTAAAGTTGGATAAAAGAAAGTTCTAGAGGATCCTCTGAATAACACCTCTAAAAGGACCAGTTCAAGCATGTTATTTTCACCTTAGCTAATTTATTTCAGATAATAAAAAGTACATACATTAGTATATGTAGCCATATTCCCTGCAGCATTATTTTTAACAGTGACTAACTAAAACCACTCTAGGGCCAACTACCAACTTCTTAACTCATCTCTGTCTTGATAACTTGATGACAATAAACATCAGTCACCCAAGAAAGCAACAAAAAATCTACCCAAGCCCCCTTAAGGGAGATGGGGTGCCATTCTCTTAAGGTTTTTTCTGGCTGATTTGGGACAAATAACACCTTTGTAGAGGCCCAAATAACATTTGAGAAAATGGTAAACAAGCTAGGAATAGCATTTGTGGTCCAGTTTCTAAATGTTGAGAAATTCCAGGCTGAATTAGAATCCTGTGTAGGACAGTCTGAAATGCTGGATCATTTGGGATTAGAAGCTTCCTTCCCAGCTGTCCTGTTCTGATGCAGAACAGCAACTGAAGCACTTGGTGCTAGAACATGAAGGATGCAGGATGTCAGTGTCCAGCATGCTGAGAGGAATGCATCCGGTCAGGTCTGATCCAGCGTCAGTGTCTGGTTCTTCTGTTCTGAAAACATATTCATTTCTCACAAGCAGTCTACAGTCCTAAAATTATAAATGTATAAGGTGTGCACGATACACAGAACAATTAAGGCTGACTCTCTGCTCTTTGTATGAGCAGGAAAAAGACATCTGTAAATCTTCATTCATGCCATATGAAGAATGGCGTGTGATAATAATTCATATGGATTCTGTAGACAACAAGAAGCCTTGTCTATGCATAGACATTCATGCCCCAGCTCCAATGTGGTAGTTTTGGGTGACTACTCAGGCAGTAAACCATCTCTGCCATCTTCTCATTTGGGAAGCTGTTAACCACCACTCCTTGTATACTCAGGTAATTAATTTTATTTCTTCTCAAGTCTCTGATAGGGTTGAAGACCAGATAGTTTAGTTTTAAAATTAAGGTTAGTCGTTTAAGGGTTAAGCTGTTTTTAGTTCTAGATAGATGTTTTAAGTTGATAATGATGTGATATGGCAGGTATTGATCCACATTCAGAATTTTAAACTTACCAACCTAGGAAAGATGTTTTCTTCAAGATTGCCAAATACAAAGAGGCAAAACACTATGAATGTAACATTTATATATTTCCTGACTGTTTTGTGATACTTCTTGCTGTAAGTAGTTTATTGAATATACATGTAATAATATAAACCCAAAGAAAGAGTTTAAAAAATGTTTGGTGAAATAGGGAATCTAAAAAAACAAAACTATTACAACATGATATTGCCATTGCACATCCTACCTAACCATCAACACCAAACATGTTATTACAAGACATTGTTGAAGGCCAGAGAAATTATAAATAGGAAAATTCCATTACAAACCAGTACTATTTATTAATATTGTCCAAATTTAATTTTAAAAGAAATTCATCTGTATACTTTTCAGAAGGTTTCATGTCTTCTATATTGAACATTTATCATTTTTATAAAAATAAAGTGTAAAAGTTTCAAAATGCCTCAAATTCTATAATGTATATTCCTCATTTCTCAAGCAAGACCCTGAGGATTCGAGATTCTCATTACAGTACCTTTTTGGTTGATCTGTGGAATTATTTGTACTGAAATTTTTTATCTTCGTATCTGTCGTTTATTGCTATGTAACAAGCAACCTCAAACTTTGTATTGAAAAAGAATAAAAATAATTGTATTATTTTTCGACTTTTAGGGAGCTTGGTCAGTAGTTCTTGTCTGGGGTCTCTGCATTGTTAGTCGGATGGTAGACAAGGCTGAGGTAACTCCCCCATGGATCCCTCACTTACTTACTGAGTGATTTACACAGGCTGTCATCTGGGAAGAGCTCTGAAGCTTCCTTATCCCATGACAGCAGGAGTCCAGAAGCAAGCATCTCAGTGGAACTAGAAGGCATTTCATTTCCTTTTTTCTGACCCAATGCTAGAATAGGGATCCTCACTCTTTGAGTAGCTAAGCACTCATCTTTCAAGAGAACAATGGTGCCTTGATCGATGTGGTGATTATCAGAGTCTACTTGGGCATTTTAAAGAACAGTTATGTAATGTGCTCTTTGAATACATTTTGACAAAAAAAAATTAAATACCAGTAATATAGTTGTACATAGGGAAAGGAGAATAGGACAGATAGATGCATTCAAAGAGCAGGTCACCAAGGAAAAGCCTGTCAGAAGCAGCTGGGCTCTGGAAAGAGCTAGAGCATGTCATCAGGGTTCCCACATCATTGGTTTTTTTTTTTTCCTACTTTTGCAGGCCTGCCCTTGCCCTCAAGATGCCCTTCAACTGTTAGGAATCTCATTCAGGTATTGCTTAGCTCATGGGAATCACCAAGTGTGCCCCAGTTCTCCCATAACTGTACATTTGGCAGTGGGGGAGCAGAAGTTAAAGTTTCCACCGCTTCTTGCCAGTCATGCTGGACTCTCTGACTTGGGAAGGTCCACCGAGTTCTCAGAATTGCCTTAGCTCCACAGTGCCTAGGAAGGAGTCTACCCTCCCCAGCTTATCTTTTGCTTTTCTAACCTATCTCTGTTTCCTAAGAGTCCCTCCTGTTAGGCTGAATTTACAAAGTGGACCAAACAGAAAGGAGCTCAGAGTGCTGCATAACCCCACCCTTGCTGAAATGGAAGGTCAGAGAACCAAAGAGAGTGAGAATCAACCAACTCTGCCTAGCAGACCGGTTTTCAGTTGGCCTTGGTATTCCTACTTACAACTTCCAGCTTAGGCTCTGAGAATTGCATATAGAGCCTTCTTCCTCACTGAGGCCTTATGCTGTGTTGCAAATTAATAGTCACATAGTCAAATCTAAATGTTGTCAATTCCTGCACCAGTTTCTTCTGGTCTTTGAGTCCTCTCTATGATAGTCTGTTCTTTTCATTGGTGAATTGTGTCCTCCTCCTATCAGCAAAGACAGTATATAACACCGTCTTCTTTGGGCTCTCTTTGATGTGGGACTATGCAGCTCAGTTGAGCATTAACCTTTGTCTCTGATAGAGATACTTAGGAGAAAATGGTACACTATATTCTGCTCCAAGAACAGGGACTATTTAGAATCTCAGAGAATTCCCATGTGCCCCTGCAAAGTCTCTAACCACTCTCTGCTCACCTCTCTCCACACCCAGCTGTAACTTGAACTTGCGTGCCTTTGGGCTCCTATGATCCATCTACCTCCAACACGACTTAATACTTGTTTGACTTTCCTCTAGATGTGGATTCTTGGAAACACCTTTGGACATATATTTTATTTGACAGGTGATTCCAGGAAATACTGATAAGGTTGTGTGAACGTGAGACAAGGAAGTGAAGACACTGAAAACCAAAGTGTGTCATCAAGACCATTGCAGCTGTGGACAACTAAAACTTTTTTTTTCTAGAACTTATTCTTGCTTGTGGGCCATGGTTTTCTTAGCTACCAAAGAAGATGCTGAAGCTTTGGGAAATCCAAACATGGTGCGCTGAAGGGGTATGCTCTCTGCAGGGTGAATGGCAGCCCTTGAAACAGTACTCTCTGCTTGTTTTAGTTGAAATTCAAAAGTACAGATCGGATTGCCTCCTTTGGTTCACAAGGTTGGCTGACGTAATGAGCATTAGGCATTGGATGAAGGTCATCTAATATTAATTTGTCTGTCCACCAGTTTCTATTCTGTCAGGAGCAGATTTGGGGCTTGCAAAGAAAGTGGCAAGGCCTTAAAAAAAAACTTGTAAATGTTTCAAAGAAACAGCTTCCTCTGCTCCAATGGCCAGCCTAGTGTGCTTACTTTATGTTTTGGTTATGGGGTCACCACAGTCAGTATCCACTCTATGCCTATTTGCAGCCTATGTAATCACCCAAATGCATGGCTATGTAGTATTTTGCAAAGTTCTCATTGCATGGTTCCCTGGGCAGAACTTCTCTCATATTTGCTGCAAAGATCATCATTAAAGAAAACAGCATTTTAACTTAAAGAATCATATATAAGAGAATCATAACATTTTGAAATCTGGCTTTGAGAGGGACTGGAGTACACTCTGGTACCATAATTCCACTGCATTAGGAGATCTAGTGACATTAGATCTAGAGGTTCCTGACTGACAGTGTAGACTCAGGACATTTAGTGATTCAGTACTGGTGGAAGAAAATACTTCATTTCCACAAAATAGAAGGAACAAACCAGCTCATACAAGTTGTCTTCTGACAGTCACACAAGCACCATGACCCCTGAGTGTGCACACTTACACTCATGTGCACACATACACACACATTCATTTTAGAACAAAGAAATTATTCAGAATATAAGAGAATAGTGTATTTTTATACATAACTTAAAGTAACTAATTTTTGTGAAGTTCATTTTTAAAACAAGGAACCCAAAACATCCATGTTCACTGTATTATGAGGAATCTATATCATAAATGTAGCACAAAATTTAAATCAAACTTCTCTACCAACAAACAATATGCCTTTGGGATAGATCCTGGATGGCCTAATAATTATTATATTTGAGTGTAAGACAGAAAACTGAGATTGAGAAAGGCTGCATAAAGAACCTCTGTTTGTCATGTTTATTTCCCAAATTTCAGGAGCCTGTTTAACGCAGGCATTCTCATGTGTGCCTCTCCAAGTATATTTTTTTCCCTGAAGGGTGGCCACACTGTCCTATGTGGCATTTTGCATCATTTCTTGGCTAATATTTGGAGTGCCCATTTTGAGCTAGTCTGATCCATTCTCATAATGTGTATATTTTCGTGGAGAGACAGAAATCACATATAAATGTGCAAGCAGCCTAATTGCAGCTAAGTGTGATGGAAAAAGTAAGGAGAAAACAATGTGTAACAGAAAGGAGTGGGACGAACGGGCAGCCAGAAAGAGGCACTGGGGAAGACTAGTCACCTCACACTGTGGTCACCCCGCATTTAAAAAGCTGAAACTTGGCGGTAGTAGTGTACACCTTTAATCCCAGCACTTGGAAGGCAGAAGCAGAGAGATCTCTGAGTTCAAGGCCAACCTGGTCTACAGCCAGAGATACAGAGGGAGAGCCTGTCTTGAAAACAAACAAACAAACAAAAGCCAATACACATTTATTGCTCAATTAGGCAGAGTGTCCTGCAAGCTCAGAGATTCCGCATCGACCTGCCCACTGTGTAATGGCTCGGCACTGTTCCTCAATATCAGCACACTTCCAGCCTGACAGCAAAAGCACTGTAGACTCACATTGGGAAGTGCATCTTCTACCTGGGAATCACACTTATACCATCACCTCACACTGGATAAAACAAGCTGCCTGCTTGCCTGTCTGACCCCTGACACACACACACACACACACACACACACACACACACACACACATACACACACATACACACACACACACACACACACACACACACACACACACACGTGGCCTGCTTCTTGCCACCCATCTCAGGTCTAGAAGGAAGGAAACTACAATTACTGGCATGTTCCACCTATTGCCTTAGGTCATCCTGACACCACTGGGATGCGCCCTGCAGGACTGAGGCAGAGAAGGGTAAGGAGCCTACAGAGGAATCTCCTAGGAAGGCAGAGAGCCCACACTGCATCTTCCCCGAAAGAGACTAAGGAGATAGATTTCCCCTTATGCATAGCAGAGAGCCCTTAGAGAATTTCAAGCAGAGGACTGACACTGTGTGTGTGTATGTGTGTGTGTGTGTGTGTGTGTGTGTGTGTGTGTGTGTCTGTCTGTCTGTCTGTCTGTCTGTGTGTGTGTCTGTGTGTCTTTGTGTGTGTCTGTGTGTCTTTGTGTGTGTCTGTGTGTATGTGTCTGTGTGTGTGTCTGTGTGTGTCTGTGTGTGTGTCTGTGTGTCTTTATGTGTGTACATGGGCACACACACATGCGTGTAGAGGATTCCTTCTGTCTCAGCCTCCTAAGTGCTGGGACAGTAGGCATGCACCACCATGCCTGCCTGAGCGTATTTTTTAAATCACACACACTTGCCTATGCGTCTCCCTTTAACCTGTCAAGTCCCAGCTCAAGGAAGGCGCCTTCACTTTGAAGTCTCCTCTCCCTCTCTCAGCCAGGCTTAAGCAATCCACTCTCCACGTTCCCTCTTTTCTTGGCAACAGAGCTCCATTTAATCAATCACCTTGTAGTATAATGATAGGTTTGCCTGTCTTGTCTTCATTCAAGCATGAAGTCCCTGGGGCAGGGATCGTATCTTTTTGTTCCTTAGATCCCTGGGATACCTACAGTGCTGGACTTTATATGTTCTTAGAATAAATAAATCCTTTGGGGTCTTTCTTCAACAGATTGCCCAGACATTAACAGTTCTGTAAGTCAGGAACACTCAGGCTGGGGAGTTAAAGGGCGTCGTCCACATGATAGAGTGGGTACACTGGCATCCAGCAAATCTGAGTTACGTTTCCTATGCAGAAAGCAGACAGTGGTAAACGTCGGGGGCAGGGTCCCTCCTGTGTGGTCTGCCTGTATTCCTTGTTCAGTAGAAGGCCATCTCATGGAGACATGGAGACACGCAGGTTGTAATGGTCTATTTATTTGGCCATGTCTCTGGATAAAAATTTGAGAGAATTTCTAAGTGAGTTTCAAAGCCACAGAAAGAGGAATGTAGCTTGGGTCATATCCTTCTACCTGAAAGACTCAAAGGAGCTGAGAGTCCGGAGGCCCTTCCTCTCTTTTTGAGATGAACTCAAGGTAGTAGCACTGTGCTCCCCTTCTGGTCCTTGGAATGACACACTCAGAAGGAGGAGGCAGGGCATTCTCCGGGCAGGGCCATACATCGGAATTCCTCTCATTTCGTGTTCTGACAGATCACCTGCTTGCTGCCATTCAGGGCTCCTGTCTAGTCACTTAGTATTTTGCTGGAGGCAGGATTCTGACTCACTCTTCAGGGCTTTTTATTGTTCCCAACCCCCAGTGTTTGCTCAGTATCTTGCCCTGTGGTGAACCAGCCCTCTCATCCTAAAAATAGAAGAGGGGGAGGAGATGAAAAAGAAAAAGAAGAAAAAGAAAAAAAAAAGAAGAAGAAGAAGGCAAGTTTCCTTTCCTCTGAACAGCCCGGGAGAAGTGGGCACATGGACTAAGGCTGGTTGTCCCCACACCCAAATCAGAGTCAAGAATCATGCCCCCACGACTCTGGTAGAATCTCACACACAATTGTTTTCTGGTTGCACTTTTCTTGTTTGAAAATACCTTATAAACAGCATCATATTCCTATGTTAACAGTATTATAAAAACCCGATCATAGCCACTGTCCACGTTACCACCTGTAGAGAATAGAACAGAGACACGAAAACATCTGTGAAGACATCCCCCACGCCTTTCATTGACTTGAGTGGGGGTGGACTCCATTACTGCCTCTGGCTACTTACACTCAGCCCTCAGTGCAGTCTTATCCTGTCAAGCGCAGGTTCAAAAGACGGCACGTTTTTCCATCCGAAGATCTTAATTATAAAACCTGTGTTCAACTACAAGGATTCAAATGGAATCCTAAACCTAGTTTCTGCATCACCA
>NC_140485.1:15450542-15665542 GCF_964271855.1 Acomys minous
GGTCTCTCATGGAACACAGAGCTTGTTCATTTAGCTAGGATGGCTGACCAAGGAGAACCCTGGGAAAACAAGAACTTAGATTCACCGCACTTTGGTTTTTAATGGACAAGGTGCAGGACAGCGGGAATGTCTGGACCTTCAGTTTGAATGATGGCTATCAAGCTACACGCCTAGCTGATGGTTTTTCACTACAGAGGCAAATATTAGTAAGAACACAGAAGAACTTGTGAGTAGTAAATGAAGCAGCGTAGTCAATTGCTCCACAAGCCTGTTTGCAAGGTAGCCTCCTAGAAGATGACTTTTTGCTGGACTGGATCAAAAGTAACCATTTCACCTAACATAATAAATGGATCATAAGGGTTGGCACCAGAAAAACATGTACAGAAGAGAAAAAAAACATTATAAGAAGTAATTCCTGTGACTTGCTCTCTTTCCTTACCTGTGTGCATCCCACACAACCCCTACCTCTGCTATGACACCTCATTTCACCCTGCGTATTGCCCAAGGACCATTTCATCACTGAGCTCTTGACACAGAGCCAAAAGAAGGAAGCAGAAGCTCAATTAGTCCCCCAAATCTCCATCATCCCTTCACTAGTCTCTTTCTATACTCCTCCCCCATCTCCAAAATGAAAGACCAGGAGAATCTCATTGGAAGAATCATTTAGTCTGTGTACAGTGGCCACCATTCACAATTGTGTGCTAGAATAATAATTTTACATAAAGCATGTAGGATTCTTAAGGAGTAGTTAGAGTGAGATCATAACCCTATGTCAGGTGTGCTACAGTAGTCATGCTTTACTGATGCTTCACATAGAAAGATCTAGCTGTCGCTGTTCTAGCTGCCTAGGTTTCAAATGGTAATGAGCATAAAGGATGTTCTGAGTGTACACTTCTCAAAATCGGCAACTTTTTTTTTTTTGATCTGTGAATGTTAGTAAGACTGTGAGTTGTAAGCCATGTTTATAATTTACAGATATGCACCAGGCAGTGGTGTCCCACACTTTTAATCCCAGCATTTGGGAGGCAGAGGCAGGTGAATCTCTGTGAACTCGAGACCAGCCTGGTCTACAAAGCAAGTTCCAGGATAGCCAATGCTACACAAAAGAAGCCCTGTCTCCAAACAACAAGAATTTAAAAAAAAAAAGACAGACAAGCAACACTTTCATTAAAGCTTAAGGAAGAATATAATGTGGTTTTTCTTTTCACCTGAGTTCCTGACCCACCTGGTCTTCTACCATGGACCCTTTGGAAGATTACAAAACACAAAACCTTTTTCTCTTTACAAACATGCCTATTTTAAATCCCCCTTGATAGTTTTTACTACATGAGCTCAGCAGGCTCTGTCTCACCTCCTGGGCCTGAAGAATGTCTCTTCACTGAATGATGGGCTCAAGCCACAGCTGTCAGTAAAATTTTTTCAAAAGGTTGAGTGAGAAGCACCAGTATGCTAAGTCACTGTATGACAAAACACCAGCTATAAGCAACATAAATAAGGACAAACTTATTTTACTTACATATTTAGGGAGTTCCTTTCAAATAACATGGCCCCATGATCTTGGGTAGAGCATCTTGGTGACAGAGCCTTTCAGCATGGCAGAAGAGATCACCTTAAGGTCGGCAGGAAGCAAAGAGTAAGGCAGGAAAAGAAGAATTACCCACAAAGGCCTGCCCCAGTGCCTGTCTTCCTCTAGCTGGCTGCCACAGCCTGAAGTTTCCACAGGTTCCCAAACTGCACTCCCAGCTCGAGAACAAGTGTCCAGCTTACAGTCATGGGAGGGACAATGACGTTCAGCCTGGAACGATCACGAAGCTGGTAATGACCAAGTTGCTTGGTGGTCTTCTCCAGTTATGTAACTTAGTGCTTTGGTAATAACTCAGACTCCAAAAGACTTGATACTCCATCTTCAGGCAACTAGGCTGAAAGAAGCTTACCCAGTGCCCTGTCTACAAAAAAAAAAAAAAAAAAAAAAAAAGAAAAGAAAAGAAAAAAAAAATACTGTTACAGTGAAACCTGTGCAAAACCAGGAAGTACAAAAAGACAACTTCTTAAGGGAAAAAGTGCTTGAATATTGCAAAGAAGGGAGATAGAGAGGGCTGGAGAGATGGCTCAGAGGTTAAGAGGACTGTCCCTTCCTCCAAAGGTCCTGAGTTCAATTCCCAGCAACCACATGGTGGCTCACAGCCGTCTATAATGAGATCTGGAGCCTTCTTCTGGTGTGTAGGCAGACAACTGTGTAAATAATAAATAAATCTTAAAAAAAAAAAAAAGAAGGGAGAAAGAGAATTTTTCTTTTTAAAAAATGGTAAAACAAGATTTTAGAGTCTTAAAAGTGGATCCAGGAGGGAGTATTAGAAATAAACAGAATTTTTCAGGATTATTTCAACTTTTTGTTAAAGCGTCCTGTGTACCAGCATTCGGTTCTCAGAAATGACAGGGCTACACATCTACCTCCTTAATACCAAGACTAGAGGGCGGAAACACAACCATCACTCAACTCAAAATTACACGCCTTATCTCAGAGGAGTCCATAAAATTCAGGCAGCTTCAACTAAAGGGTCAGCTCTCCAACACAGTGTTTTCCAAAACGACTATCTTAAACAAGTATATATGTATATATATATATATATAGCTATGCAAATTCCACGTTTCCTTTCGTGCTATTTTCAGGTTGTTTTTCAAATTAAACATTAGGCTGTGTAGGGCACAGAGGATGCTAGATTAAAGGGCCCGGCTGCATTCCACAAGGTTTGGGTTTCCGCATTTGCCTAGAAATAGATTCTTCTCTGGGTGGGCCAGGTAAAATGCAACAAGTTATTGTTACCTCACTTCCCTTGGCTTGTAAGGTGGAGGAGCTAGATGAAAGAGAAAAGACGCCAAGGGAGCATCTGGGGCAGAACAGGGAGAAGGAGATGCTGAATTTGACCCAGAGGTCAGACGGGAGCTAGCAGCGGCCTTTTCCAACTGGCATATATAGAACAGACAAAGCACTCAAAACAATGTGGTTTACAACAGTGTTTGCCTGTCACACGGAACACCAGCAATGGTCTCCTGGAGATGCTGACAGGCAAGAGCAGAGACCCCAGGCCGTCTACTCACCACTGGCTGTCCTGTACAAGTGGACTTCTGGTTGTATTTAATTCACTGACAGTGAGCCTTCGCCGAGAGCTGAACAAGAAGCTTAGCTTTGCATCGTAATAGCATGACTCAAACAAATGTGCCACCACACGTCTCAGGGCACCATCTACAGATAGCTCATTAAGGTATTCAATTTGGCACATCTAAGAAGGTAACGCAGCAGCAGGGTCCTTCCTCTCGGGAGGAACACGCTTCTAACTGTGCATCAAGACGACAGCATTGTACTAAGAGAAAGGCGATTGAAGAGCTCAGATGGGGACTTGAGGCGTTAGGCCAACATTTGACTTTTCCCTCCCAAATCAGACCAACCTGGTTTCCTATGAGATGGGAGACATGTTGACATAGATCACAGACCTTATGGTTAGCAAATTGAACACTAGCTGGAAAGAGACAAGGACTTTGTGCCTCTGGAGACAAGTAGCGTTTCCAAAGAGCCATTCCCTCTATCTCTTGTTATAATTTATGCTGTGATGAAGCCATAAACCAGTCATCATGACAACTTTGTTCTTTCAACAGCTGTTACATCTGCTAGTTTAACTTCATGCCATATAGTAATAAGCACAATTGCTATCAGGGGATAAGTTGTGTGGAATCTCAGTTCTCTGTGCTGACCGCTCCAGGGGACAAAGCCCACTGTCTAACACTCTGTGCTGTCAGCAGCAGCTCTAAGGTTTCCCACTGGCTCCTGCAGAATGACAACCTCATACTTTCCATGGTCAGACACAGATCCATGATCGACATCCAACAGAGACCCTGGGTCAGGCTGATCTCCATTCTGTGACAAAATATCCAAGAAAACCAGTGAGCCAAAAACATTTTTTGCATGGCATTAGGTGTGGGAGAATAATAATAGTGAGAATATGTGGTAAAGGATGCGGCTTCCCTCAAGGCAACTGAGAGAGAGGGGCGGGGAGAGAAAGAGAGAGAGAGAGACAGACAGACAGAGACACAGAGAGAGACAGAGACAGAGAGACAGAGACAGAGAGACAGAGGGAGAGAGAGAGAGAGAGAGAGAGAGAGAGAGAGAGAGAGAGAGAGAGAGAGAGAGAGGCAGACAGGGTCTGGGGATAATATCTAGCCCCCAAAAATGCCCTGTCCTGTTTTGTTAATAAGTATACCTTCTTGATTTAACATCTCATTCCAAGTCACAACTTTCCAGCCAACTTTGACATCTCTTTTTTCCTCCTCAAGTGATTAGACACGCTCTTCAATGCTCTCTGCCCGAAGCACACTTCTTAGTTTCTTTTCTCCATCTGTGCTGTGCACACGTGAAGGCAGGTGACATGACACGCTGGGCGTGGCCATCACCTTGCTAGCCTTTTCTACTTTCAAAGGGAGAGGGTGGGTTTCTTAGCAAAGTCAAGACATAGCATCTCTTAGCTGTTAAAAATAAGTCAAGATTACATGTAAATCTTGTTCCTACACAGTTTCCTAGTTTATTCCATCTCTTCCCATCCCAACAAAAACCTCCCTAACTTCATAATAAGAGGACCTGGCACTTATAGTCTCCACCCCACATGTGAGCCTGGCAGGTGTTCAAGCTGCAAACATCTTCAGAGTCTGCACCCCAACATCCCCCAAATCTCACCATTTCACCTGAGCTTCTGGGTCTTTGACTGCAAAGGTGCAAATGGCATCTACCAGTCCCTGCCATTACCCTGCTGGTTCATGAGATCTATGAAGTGCATTGAGCAGTTTGAGTGCATGCTTTTTAAGAGGTAGATTTTAGATTTTAATGTGAGATAAATTTAAATTTGAAGAAAAGTCACAAGAACCATAGAAGGGAAAATCTTCTAAATGCACTTGGTAGAGATGTACTAGATACTTACATGTTGTTTCACTTGCCCCTTCTCCATATTATTTCCTGTTACACACACATACACACACACACACACACACACACACACACACACACACACACACACCTTTTCACACCCTTTTTGTTGCTTAACATTTAAGGGGATATTGCATCATTTGACATTTATTTCCCAAGAACTATGTCTCTGTGTGAATCATTAATCCAAATGAAGATGATGGAAGACTGGAAACTCAAGGTTTCATCAACTTCCCTTCCATGTTTTCCTTGATTGTCAGCAGCACAGTGGACACTCTGAAGATCAACGAGTCTCAGTGTTTATCATCTCTTCAGACGCCCATCATTCCAAGCACACTTTCTTAGTTCTCTTGAATTTGGAACTATTTCTGCTTTTCTTTGAAAATTATGACTGCCCTCATAGTCTCAATTGATTTGTATCCTACTGATAAGGCCTCACTATGTTTGTACATTTAGAGGAAGAATAGCAGAGAAGTACTTTTTTTTTTTGCTTCCCAGTATATTCTGTTAGGGTCATCTGATGTAGGTTTTTCATTTTTAGTACTCATTTAGAAATAGACCCTCCAAAGTTAGACACTAACTTATTAACCAATACCCTGCTGTGAAAGAGCAGGTGCTTGTACACACACACACACACACACACACACACTCACACACACACACGCACACGCACACGCACACGCACATGCACACACATGCACACACGTGCAGTCAACAAATCAAGGAGACTCAGTCTTGGTGGGGTTCTTTGTTCATATGTTACAAACCTGCATAGTGTGCTGCTATAGGCAATCTTATATGCAGTTATAACTTAATGGTTGGTATTCATGGATCTGAGCATACCTAAACATAGAAAAGGGAGAGTGAAATTCTAAGGCTAAGGACCATATCTGTGTAGTCATTGTTGACGAAACACCCTTTTTTTTTTTTTTTTTTTTTTTTTTTTTTTGGTTTTTCGAGACAGGGTTTCTCTGTGTAGCCTTGACTGTCCTGGACTCACTTTGTAGACCAGGTTGGCCCCGAACTCACAGCGATCCGCCTGCCTCTGCCTCCCGAGTGCTGGGATTAAAGGCGTGCGCCACCATGCCCGGCCAACAAAACACCCTTAATACAGCAACATGTGTTCATGAATGTATATTTGTATATCTGTGTATGCAAACGTCTTCAGCAATTGCGTTTTCATTAGGTGCCAGAGAACTAGTAGCTCCTAGGGGCCCCAATGCATTCCTGACATACACTCATTAAATCATATCAAACTGCTTCGTCATACTACCAAACTCAGAGCAAGCAAGTCACCCCTGGTCTGTTCACATATCACAGGACATTCCAGGAGTCCCAAGTTCAAGATGAAATACAATTTTATTATTTGTTCTTTCTAGAGCCTTCTCTCCCCATCCTCCCCTCCCTCACTCCCCTCTCTTCTTTCTCCTATCTCTCTCCAGTTGTGAATTAATTGGGGTTCAACAATTGAAGTGGAAGACCACCTACAGCTCTTTAATTATGCTGTTATCGATATGAAGTGCCCTCTTCACATCATGTCCTGGGGGCTTAGCCAGAGAGCTGGCAGAAATACTTTAGAATGTTCTGGAAACTTTAGGAGGTGGGGCTTGGGAGAAAGTTGTCACTGGGTGGAAACTCTTGTGGGCATACTGCCCCTGGCATTTCCCTGCCTTTCTCTCGGTTTCCCAGCTTCCATGTGGTAGCAAAGGCCCTCTTCCTGCCATGGTGTCCTACCCAAGTATATGAAGGCAAGCAACCATAGACTCAATCATCTGAAACCATGAACTAAATAAATCCTCCCTTCACTAACCTATTTTTTGTCACAGCTATAAAAAGTAACCAATACAGGGGGCTGGAGAGATGGCTCCATGTTAAAGGCAATGGCTGCTCTTCCAGAGAATGCAGGTTTGATTGCCAAAACTCACCTGATATCTCACAATCATCTGTAATTCCAGATCCAAGATATTAAATGCCATCTTCTGGCCTCTGCAGACACCAGGCATGCATGTAGCACACAGATATACGGGCTGACAAAACACCTTGCATAAGTACACATAAAAAAAAAACTTTTTAAAAAGTTGTGTGTGCGTGTGCGTGTATGTGTGTGTGTGTGTGTAAAACTTTATCAAAATAAAGACACAATGAGCTGCCATTGGATACTGTCAGGAAAAAAAATCAATGACAAAACTAAATGCTGGAGGGGAGGCAGCAGACGGGAATCCTGTAGGTTGTTGGTGTGGTGTACACAATACAGTCTCTTGGCAATCTGCTTGGAGGTTTGTCATAACACTAATCATGCAGCTACCCTACACCTCAGGCCCTGCATTCCTGATATTCATTGCAAAAGAACGAAGACCTAAAAACAAAACAAACAAACAAAACTGCACATAGCCAATTGATCTGCCAGTTCCATAGCCAATTTATTCTTACCCTAAAACTGGAAACGGCACAGGTGTCCTTTAATGGGTGAGTGGTTAAATAAATCATGGTGATATGTGACACAATAATACTTAGGAGTGAAAAAAAAAAAGCTAATATACACCATGACTTGACACGATGCTTAAGGAAGAAAAGACACCACCAACAGGGTGTGTAGTGTACTATAGGAATCTGACCTTTTATACTTCTGGATTGTAGATATAAAAGGGGGACTAGTTGTGACTAAGAGTCAGAATGGACTATGGAGGGAAATGCGGCAGGGAACATAAGAGGGAAGAAGGATCCTATCATGGTGGAATTACGACCCCACTTAATTCTGTTGGTACTGATATTCTGGGTGTTCTATTTTACAGTTATAATGTGCTAACACTGGGAGAAATTCAGAAAAGGGAAGAAGAACACAGTACATGGATAATATATAGGGTTTTTCCGTATCATTTCTTACAGTTGCCTGTGACTGTAATGTTACTTTAATGAAAGTGTTTTATCATGACTGCTCTATTTCAATCATGTTTTGCCTCTTAGTTCTGTCTTAAAGGCCAATGCAAAGTTCAGAAAATCCCAAGGGAAATGGAGAATTGCTGAAATGACAGCAAGATGTCTGCCCTGGTTCCCAGCACTCAACACAGTGTCATGAGATACAGGTGATGCTAGCGGCCTTTTTAAGAAGACAGTGGGCTTTAGAGATGAACACAAGTGCTCCCAAATAAAAGCCTTAAAGCCGGGGCTGCTTGTGGCCCTCTTTGCAGGTGGGTGCTAATGAAGCTAAGTACCTTGCTTCAAGGCTCTTCAGTCTTCTCCTGAGATGCCAAGTGCTCAGAGACCAAAATCCTCAGTTAGAAAAGCAAAGATCCAAAATTGTTGCCAGGCATAGTTTGTGTCAAAAATGTGTAGCAAACAGGACTTACCAAGAGAGTCTTCTCAGTGTGCAGAGTGAGTAGGCAGAACTTCTAGAAAGCAGTACTTATCAGACTCAAAGAGAGCACAGCATGCATTATTTCATTTAATGAATGTAGGGTATTTGGAAAACTAGGTCATTATCCTGAATGTTTACAGAAGGAGATGAAGTAAAACAATCAAGGTAGGGACAAGACCTGAGGCTGAGAGTGGCCTCCTCTGTCCTTGGGCTAAATCTAGGGCTTAAAGCTGCAAGTGCAATGTGAAGATGCCCCAGTGAAGACAAGGAGTGCCAAGAGGCACTTATCTGGGAATAGTTTAACATAGAAAAACACTGGAACAAATGTTCAGTCAGCTATTTACAACAGCTAAAGCTACAATGGCCACAGAATCTGTCAGATCCTTGAATTTAATCGCTATTGTTTTAGGATGTACTGTGGCTTAGATGTGGCTCCCAGAAGTTTGAATGTTGGAATACTAAGCTGTGGATATGGCATTGCGGAGAGGTTTGGGGGGCAGCCCTCGGAAGAAGTTCTTGGGTTTTGAAGGCTCAGCCTATTGAAGGGACTAATGTTTGGTGGTAGTACGTACTCGGACTGGGTTAGGTACCAAGTGAGCCACTGAATATAAAATACTCATGCCCCGTATTATTACGGTTGGCCTCCTGCACACACTGGTCTTGGTCTGCTGCATTCCACCACGAGTGGAAGCCGCCCACAGCTTGAACAAGAAGCCCAGGCACAATCATTTACTCTTGGACTACTGAGCCAGATAGCCATGGGTCCAAATAAACTTCTATCCCTCATAACCCAGGCAGTGTTAGGTACATTACTGTAGTAACATGAAATGAATAAAGACAGAAGACATCATTTTAATAGCTGACACTTCTGAACATTTAACATAGATGTTCCTCTATTCTTCTTTGATCACAACTTTCACCTGAATTTGAGATAATTTTAGTAGTCTATTTCATGAGCACTTACAAACCCTAGACCTCTGGTTTAGATATGGTTCAGCCTTATATATTTTTCTTCTGTGAGCAGAGTTGTAAATAAATAATTATTTTATCATTGCTGTTATAATTATCTGTCCCTATCTGTTCCTAAGTTTTAAGAACTTATTTTATTCAATTTCTCAATGGTTGCTTATTGTTGAAAGTCAAAGCTTAATAGTTGAGACAAACATAATAGCCATAATTTTCCTTGGAAAATAAAAATGTTTATATTTACTTTTGCTGAAATTAATTAGTTAAAAAGAATCATAGTTTATATGAACTAATAAAATAAAAACAATTCATCTGAAGCCATTGATCAAAGAGGAATTTAAGTATTTCCAGACATTTTGAAAATTAAATTATTAAACACAATATATCACTATGTTACAGCTATTTCCTTGGTACTTATTATATTTATTTGAGTGTTTATTATGTTGGTGTATTTGGTTCATTTTGGTTTTGGTTTTGTTATTTTTGAGACAGGGACTTTACCATGTAGTCCAGGTTAGCCTGAAACTCATACTGGTCCATCATCTGTCCCCTTTGCGCTATGTATCCATCACCAGCATAGCGCTCCTTCTTTTTTAACATTTAAAACATAATTTTGCTTTTTGTTCAAAGACAGGGTTTCTCTGCACAGCCCTGCCTGTCCTAGTACTCCTCTGTAGACCAGCCTGGCCTTGAACTTAGAGATCGACAAGCCTCTTCCTAACAAGTGCTAGGATTAAAGGTATGTGCTCCCACCTCCTGACTGACATTAACAATTTTAAATCAACTCCTTTAAGTTGCATTTAGTGTCCTTTCTTTATAAGCATATTTATTATAAACTTATAAAACCAAGTGTTTGTGGCATAGACATATTAACCTTTTTCTGCTAATAGCTAATATTTACACAAATATTTCAAACTTATACCAGTATACCCTCATTTCCTTCCCATCATCAACCTTAATTACTTTTGTTCATAGGAGAAGTTAGCAAATTAAGTCATGGTGGCCAAGCACAATATGTAAGAACACACCACAAGGAATCCAATTCACCCAGGAAGGAAAACATTGGAGCACTTGAAATCATCTGCAAGCATGAAATAAGAAATTAGCAGATCAAAGAGGAGTCTAGTTACAAGGTCAGTTGAGCAATTAATAGGCAAAGAGAAAGACTCTCATGGAAACTCAGAAGCACGCATGCGTTATCCCTTCCTGTGTGGAAACTGTTGGGCGCATGCTTGACAATAACGCAAAGAAATAGAAACGGTGCCACTTTTGAACAATGCAGCTGGTAAACAGTGCCCTGCCACATAAAGATAGCTGATTCCCAAGATAATCCTGAAGGATTGATGGTTCTGGAAATCAGAAACCAGGAGCTATTAATACCACTGGTGAGAGTCTTGCAGGAACACTTGGAGGTGTGTTCTTCTACGAAATAATAACCAGAGTTTTGTCAATAGGTTAACCATGATATTTGGAGAGGGCATTCAACTAGAAATACTTAAAAATAGTACATGAATCATTTGGAGCACAGTTAAAATGCTACAGGAGGGATGACAGTAGTCTGCACCTGCAGTAAGAAACATGTAAAGGGTTTCAACAAGAGTTTGTTTTGAAATTTTTGCTTTTCCAGTGAAATTTTTCATTTATCTCTCTTTTTTTTATTCACAGAAGAATTTGCTGCTTTGAGGATTGAGATCATAGGCAAATGACCAGTTACCTAACATATTTCCCCCATCAAATTCCGAACCCTGATAACTGTAGAAAGGCAGCTGAGCTCACAAAGTACAGACAAGGGTGTACAATTACCTTTCCCTTAAGTAAAGAAGCAGTGTGCACTTTTTGAGTACATATAACATGCCTGTACTTAGTTACTTTTCAACAACAGAGACAATATTAAAGATGAGTGATACAATTGTAAAAGATGCTCAGAAGGAGCAGTGCTATTTTTTATGAAATGTGTATCATAGTCCAGTTGTAGTCTGGGGAAATCAAGGTTATCTTAAAAAAGAAAACCACTTAAGAACTCAAGCTTGGTTCTTAAAGAAAGGCCCTGATTCACTGTGTCTTACATGGTCGCTGGAGGATAAAGCTGGGAAACTGAGCCCTTGATTCTAGAAACACCACAAGAACTCTTGACAGATGGGCACATGGCACATTATAAAATTCTAGTCATATACTTCTGTGTGATTGTGGTTATAGAGTGAGTTAGCATGAAAATGGCATGAAATGTGATGAGCAGGTTTGAGTGACAGTTTCCAAGTTTAAGTAATTATGCTACGAGATGACTCAGACATGGGAATTCATGGAAGGACATGGAGATGTCAAAAATTGCTCCTGGGTTTCTGGCTTACCTACCAGGTTGGTGCCCTTTGATGATATGAAAGCTACCAGAGAGAATGCGAGCTGTGACGGAGCCACATGTGTGATATCTAGCACGATGTATTTCAAAACAAGAGGGGGGGCATTGAAGAAGTGGGAGTCATGAATACGGGAAAGGCCCCTCAGTCCACAGGCATGCATGACATAAACTCAGGACAGAATGTGGATCTTAAATAGTGATGCCCTGGGCATTGCCCCAAAGCATCTCTAGCAGTCAAAGTCTTAGCAACATGCTTCTAAGCAGAAATTGGAGAAGCAGAAGAAAAAGCATCACAGATCAAAGGGAGAATTTGATTCAGCCAAAAAGCCCCAGAGTATTTCCCAATGCCAGTGAATTCTCTCAATGGCCATCGAGACATAGGGCTTTCAACTGCTACAAATAAATAACGTTTTAATGGTTTAAAACTTTTCAAGAACTGCTAACACTTCAGGTGAAACCAGTAGTTTAAAAATAGTCTAATTTCTTATCAAACATGGCAGCAATTAGTTATCTAAAACTACTTAAGTTAATTAGATGGAGATAAAATTCAATCAAAATGCAATTATTCAGCTGAAATAACCACATTGTCAATGCTTAGAAGTCACATATTTCTATTAGCTACTTACTTTGGTGTTGTGGGGCTTTCTCCAAGGAGATGTGAATAGATATCTTTTCATTCTATACAGGCCACTGAAAACAGACCAAAGAAATGATTCTACCCAGCCCCAGCATAGTGAAGCCATGAGCTTACTAGGGTTTGCATACAGGAGCATAGATGTGGGGTTAGTTAGAGAAATAAGGGTAACTCCTTCACCAAAAGATCTGCCCATCCAGAGTGACAACTCCTGGAAAGCTCATCTCTGTAAGAACTACTGCCTCACACACTACTGTAAATGTGTTCTTCTTCTGCCCAAGAGACACTTCTTAAAACTCTTTCTGTTCTCCCACCACATTAACTAGTCCAGGACTTTCTAATTCAGTCTACTTGAATTTTTAGGACACAGTCAAAACATTGACAATTCTTTGCCAGAATGCAACATGAATAGCCTCTTGCCGGATTCCCAGTGCAGTTCATCTCCATGTGACACCTCAAGAACATTGGCTCTCAGCATTTCAAATGGGACTCTGATCTTCCCAACCTCATCACGTTTCCCCTAATCCTCTTGTCATAGCATTCTAGGCTGTCTCTAGTCTGCATCTCTAAATTCTTCCAAATTCCTCCCACAAACAAATTCCAGAGGTTGAACTATCACATGATCTGGTCTATTCCCAACAATTTGTTTCTTATAGCATTTTTCTGTTTCAGCTATTTCTTGCAATACTTTTGCCATAACACCTGACAGAAGCAATTTAAGAAGGAAGAGACTTACTTCACTTGCTTTACTGCTTTCGGTACATCAGCGATGGGGATGTCATGGTGGAACAGCTAAGTTCATGGTATCAGGAGCACGTGGCAGAGGCTGTTTCACATCATGGTAAATTAAGTATCAAAAACGCAACAGAGAGAAGACCAAGAGCCAGTTACAATCTCAAAACCCTGCCCAGTGACGACCTTTAGACAGATAGACCTCACTTCATATTAGTTCCAGAGAATACTAAAATAGTGTCACCCACTGAGGATGTCTAAAACATGAGCCTGTTGTATACCTTTCAGATTCAGACCATAACCACAATGATGAAGGGAGTTTACATATCTACAATACCCATGGCAGATCTGTTTACATGAGGTGTATGGTTCAATTCTGGGCATTTTTCTTGTCCAATTCATTAGAATGGTCATGCTTTCACAAGAAGACGTACAGATAACCTAATGTCCTACGTACAGCTCCAACTATTGACACTGGTGTCTCAGAGAACAAATGCCTTTGAGATGAGATACCAATGACCAGTGTGAATCTCCTGCACATGCCTGTCCATTGCATCAAGTGTGGGTAAGGTGCTTTTAACCCATTTAACAGTGTCTCCTTTGTGTCCACAAGGAAAGTAGTATTATCTCTGTCCTAGGAGAGTTCACAAAGACAACAAAGACAGCTAACCTGACATGAGCACTCACCACTGGTCATATACTGTGCACTGAATATATCATTTAATTTTTGTAACGATTGTATAAGGAGGACCTTAGAATCAGCCTATTCTACAGAAGAAAGCATAGGAGGAGATTTTTTAATAGAGTCAATATATTGTAGAATAGATCAAGTTTCTATGCCTAAACTGACAAATAAAAAGTATTTTATAAAATTTTAATTATAAAATTAATATAATAAACATCATTGAAATTTGAATGAAGGGAATTATGGTTTGAGTGAGAATTGCCACGGTAGTGTAACATATCTGAATACTTGGTCCCAGGTGAGAGAAGTGTTTGAGAATTAGAGGGTATGGCCTTGTTGTAGAGGTATGTCACAGAGGGTGGGATTTGAAGTTTCAAAATCCCCAGCCATTCCAAGTGTGCCCTTCCTGCCTTGTAGTTGTGTCTCAAGACGTAAGCTCTTGGCTATTTCTCCAATACCATGCCTGCCAGCCAGCTGCCGTGCTTCCTGCCATGCTAACTATGACGTCTTAAAGTACAAACCCCAAATAAGCACTTTCTTTTATAAGTTGCAAAGGACATAACATCTTATCACAGTAGTAGAAAAGTAACTAAGACAGAAATAGTCTGTTTCCTGGAGGAAGTTGAGAAATATAATCTTAAAGAATATCTGGAAAAAAATCTGGCCCCTTGCATGCTTAAAAATCATTTATGTCCAGGGGTCCTTGTCAAACTATGGCATCAGCCAAGGACAATACATGCAGTAAACTTTGAACCCCTACTGAGATCTAGCCAATGGACAGGGCATTCTTCACAGTTGAGTAGAGAGTAGGGAGTGACTTTCACACGAACTCTGGTGCCCCATATTTGAGCACGTCCCCTGGAAGGAGAGGCCTGGTGGCACTCAGAGGAAGGGTAGCAGGCTACCAAGAACAGACTTGATACCCTATGAGCATATACAGAGGGAGGAGGTCCCCCTCAGTTGTAGTCATAGGGGAGGGGAGTAAGGGGAAAATGGGAGGGAGGGAGGAATGGGAGGATAGGGATGGGATAACAATTGAGATGTAATATGAATAAATTAATACAATATATTTAAGAAATCATTTATGTTTAATGAGCTATAAGCTAGTGATAAATGCATATAAGATAACATATAAACCACATGTACATCAAAAGGACATGCAGAGAAAAGAAAAACAACTAGTACAGGTGGGTCACAAAGAACTTTTAAAGCAGATTGCTATGTGATCTCTCTCTCTCTCTCTCCCTCTCTCTCTTCCTGTCTGTCTGTCTTTCTGTCTCTCTCTGTGTGTCTCTCTGTGTCTCTGTCTCTGTCTCTCTCTCCCTCTCTCTCTCCCTCTCTCTCTCTCTCTCTCTCTCTCTCTCTCTCTCTCTCTCTCTCTCTCCCTCCCTCTCTCTCTCTCCTCTCTCTCTCTCTCTCTCTCTCTCTCTCTCTCTCAGTTTCTCCTTTATGTTGCCTCTCTCCATTTCTGCTCTTGCTTTCATCCACATATGTATAGAAGATGTGAG
Source organism: Acomys minous (assembly GCF_964271855.1). Lineage (NCBI taxonomy): Eukaryota > Metazoa > Chordata > Mammalia > Rodentia > Muridae > Acomys > Acomys minous. The sequence continues at coordinate 15,465,751 of NC_140485.1, forward strand.
GCAGGCCCTTTCTTACACCATTAACTGTGTCATCTATAAATCTGCACTTCTTAGCTTGCCTAAGACTGTTCCAGTGTATATTTAATGTCCAATGTAATTATAACCTGGGCTCTTTTCCCTCCTCTCAAATTTTTTATTTGGAATATGAACAATATGAAATTGTTACACGAAATACTTAACTTTGTAGATCAAGGAACAAAGAATAGAATGATAAACACTCTTGTCAACATATCCACAACTGAAACCCTCCCAAGGGGAAAAATATGTTTTAAAATTTCATCACTTCTCCTTTGTGGGGAGGCCTGGTGGCACACAGAGGAAGGGGAAGCAAGCTATCCAGATGAGACCTGATAGGCTATGGTCATATGGTGGGGGATGAGTTCCCCTTTTGTCAGAGTTCTTGGGGAGGGGAATAAGGTGAAAGAAAGAAGGGGGATGGGAAGGTACAAGTGAGGGGCTAACGACTGGGAAGTAATCTGTGTAAATTATAATTCACAACAAAGAAATTAAATAAATAAATAAAATAGACCTTCTTTTCACACAAGGAATTCCTTGCAGTGTGTTGCTTTCTACAGAGTCAGAGAAATTGGTGGTTAGCAATAGGTGGCTGGATGAGGAGTAAAGGGAATGCCAAAGCCCCTTTGAAAGAGTGAGCTTTCATAGATGTTCTGTCCAAAAGGACCAGACTCGGGTTCCTCAGTTGTTCTCTGGGAAAACTCCCATCCAGCTCCGGGAGGCCCTAAGTGAGGCCCATTAGATTCATGCGCTTCTCTTTCCCTAGGAGTTTCCATCCAGTATCCTTCCCACAGGCAGCTTAGCCACCATGTTCCTACTGGTTCCCTTACATCCCTCTGCAATTTTTTCTTCCTCTATTATCTCCGTCTCGGATACTTCACGATCTTTTTATTACTCCCAAGAGGCAGAAGGAAAACTAACATGGTTCCCAATGCACCTTACTCTGCTATATCCAGGTTTGGTGTAATACATAGCCAGGTCCTTAGATTGCATCAGCTTTTCAGGCCCATCCCCTCTGTGTTCTCACATCTCTTGAGCCAAACACATGCCTTGTCTTAGACTTGATTTTCTTCAAATCACACTCCCAGGCAAGGTTTGGGTTCAAATGCTTTAACTGGGAGGTGATCAGAGGAAGAAAGACAAGAATGGATGTGCGGAAGTAATTTGGAAACAAGAAGATTGCAAGTTGTCCTCCGGACAGTGGAGCCCATGTCAGTGCGGCCTCTGGAAGGCTTCACCTCACTTGCCTCAGTGAAGAAGGTGGAGTATAGGAACTTCCTACCATCTCTCATCAGCTGATCCTGTGACCTCATGTGGTTTCACATCTTGAGGATGTGCACTCAGGGCCAGCATTGCCTCCTACCAAATGGTTCCTTCAGAGTCACAAGAAATCTTTAGTGTGCTCTAAAGCTCATTTAGAAATATCCAAATGGGTCAGGCATCATCTGACTTCAGAGACACAGGACGTAGTATCAGCCTTAGGTTGTGGCAAGGAGATATGCCTCTGTCCAGACACCTCCTTTCACCTTCCATGAAGCAGCAGGGCTGAAAGTGATGACTCGGAATATGACAATAACAGTTTTTCTCGGCACAAATTCCATCAGCTTTCTGAGGCTTTATGGCAACACTTCAAAGCCTCTCTTGGCTTCTTCCCATCTCTCCTGCATGTACCCTGACTTTCCTTTCCCATACACAATGCACTCCCCACTCATAGGTACCTAGTTTTCTCTACTGAACCCCTTCCTTTACAGGTTCTACCCCTCTGGGGATTTGAATGCGATTAGTCTCTGTAGACTCAGTGTTTGAACGAGTGAACCCTAGCTGATGCAACTGTTTGGGAAGGATTTGGATTTATGGCCATGGAGAAGGAAGTGTGTCACTGGGGGAGGCTTTAGAGTTTCAAAAGCATGCCCTGTGTGCTCTCTGCCTCTTGCTTGTGGTTTTGAGATATGAGCTCTCAGTTGTAGCTGTTGCCATCATGGACTCTAACCCTCTGAAACCATAAGCCCAATTAAATACTCTCTTCTTTGAAGTGCCTTGATCATGGCGTTTTGTGTCAGTAAGAGAAAAGGAGCTAATACATATGTCTTCATTAAAATTTCAGTTTACCAACTTTCTGCAGTGTCTCCTCACTCCCAATAATAGGTTAATCTGGGGGTTTTTTTGTGCCCTTCAGTGAAATGGGTATAGGCTTTTGATAGTCTTTGAAAGAGATCCTTGAGTTTAGATAGAATGTATCCTGTGCTTTCCATGACTGTGGCCACTTAGTGTGTGCCATAAACTTTTTTTGGAAGTCTGACATATCCATTTACCTCCTCACCAAGTACTGTTTGTTTGTTCTTCATCTTGGTCGCTTATTGTGTGGTACCAGGAGTGAAGGTTGCCTCATGTGTACAAGACAAACATTCTAATTATAAGGGCTATATCCTCAGCCCTTGAATACTGTTTAAACATACACAATAAGATGCATAAAATAACAAGGAGAGAAAATTATTGAAGTATATTGGTTGCACATGTCTTTAATCCAGTCAGTCGGGAGGCAAAAGGCAGGCAGCTCTCTATGAGTTCAAGAAGAGCCTAGTCTAGATAATGAGACAGTGTCTACAAAAAGAAAAAGAAAAACACTGAAGTATACTTAAATTTTTGATATAGATATACATCACTAACATAACAATCAAAGAACCATTTGAAGTAGTGACATATGTGACAACAGTATTATCTAGCAATTGCGACATAAAAATATACAAATAAACACAATACACAATATAACAGAGTTTTACTCTGATACTAAAAGGAACAAAATCTAACCGTTTCCCAGAGAATGGGTGGAACTGGACATCACCAGATTAAGCAAATAGATCTCTAGAAGACTAGGGTGACATGTTTTCTTCCATAAGTGTAGTTGAGATATATTCGGAAGAAAGAATGTCAAGGGAGAATTCTAATAAGAGTAGACAAAGGAAACAATGCAGGGGAGTGGCTGAAGAAGATGAGGGAAAATACTGGAAGGGCGGATATGATAGGGTTGTACTCTGTGCTTATATGGAAACATAATTTTGAACTCTATTCATAGCATTAACATACATTTTAATAGAATATATCCTGATATTACTCTTACCATGTTTCATTGTCAGTGCTTTTTTGTTGTTAAGACAGGGTCTTACTATGTATCCCTAGCTGCCCTGGAACTTGCTGCCTAGACCAGGCTGGCCTTGAACTCACAAGGTCCTCCTACCTTGGTCTCCCCTCTAGAGGGATTAGAGGCCCTCTGCCATGATACCCAGCCCCTTCCATCGTCCACCTTTGTAGCTGAAGAAAAGAGTGCTAAGTTTTCGGTACGGCTTACTGAAATCAAATGTATAACTCTCTTTCCCAGTCCATGGCCCAAAAAAGTGTTTCCACAACTCCCCTAAGGTTTGGCAGTCTCCAGGTAGGAAGCTGAGCGGCAAGCAGGCTTCCGGTAGGGCTTGCTGAGCTCTGATGAGTGAGTTTGCTCCTTCTCAGTGCTGAATGGCAGAGCCTCTGGCCTCAATTTTAAATTCCTGTCTCGGAGTGTTCATCATCATGTCTACAAGGTCGCCATGGTTCCCAAGGATCACCAGCTTGGGAGAACCATAGAAATTACCAAGTCTCTTCTGTGCTAGCTGATTCCCATACCTCCATACTGCAAAGCCTGCTGCGGACTCCACGGTGATATTCTCAGTCACTTCGAGGACTTCGGAACTTTTCATCAGGTGACCTCAGAAACAATCCTTACCTTTTCCTCTACCCTGTCCCTTCTTTGTTAATAAGACTACCTGGGGGAAGCCTTCTAACTAGCCAGCCTTCTGGAGTGCTCTGAGACTGCTAGCTCTCTCTTTCTCTCCACTCTAGCTATAACGTTATTTGATATGGAAAGATGCTCACTCCAAAATTTGTTATCTACTTTGGCATATGACCAGGTTCCAAAGGCTGCTTGGGATCTTGTCTCAGATATCTGTTGTCCATCTACTTCATTTCAGGGCTGGGCCAGCATCTTGCTTTGGCTCCGTAGCCTCTTCCATAGCCTGCCAGGCTCCACCACACAAACCATCAGGGGCAAACCAGATGGAGAGGGGCAAAATAGTGTCTCAGGGGATTCTATTGCTGTGATGAAACACCATGACCAAAGCAACTTGGGGAGGAAAGGGCGTACTTGGTTTATACTTCTATATCACTGGTCATCATCAGAGGCAGAAACCTGGAGGCAGGAGCTGATGCAGAAAACATGGAGGGATGCTGCTAACTGGCCTGCTCCCCATAGCTTCCTCAGACTGCTTTCTTATAAAAACCAGGACCACAATCCACAATAGGCTGTGCCCTCCCCCATCAATCGCTAATTAAGAAAATGTCCTACAGCCCAATCCATGGAGACATTTTCCCATCTGAGGCTCCCTCCTCTCTGTTGAGTCTAGAGTGAGTCAAGTTGACATAAAACTAGCCCACCCAGATGAGAACACTTCTCTTCTCATCTCCCTTTCCTCTAGTCTGTGACCTGAACAGAATTCTCCCTTCATGCCCTCGCCTGACCCTCAAGTGCTTCATCACAGCTGCTCCTGGATCTTGCCTCTGCAGTCTGATGAGAGGCAGTGGCCCAGAAAGCCATGCCACCTCTTGTCAGTTTCTTTTAAGTCTTTGCATACAAAGAAAACCAGTCTTTTCCTCAGATACTTACACACACACACACACACACACACACACACACACACACACACACCACCTCACCCAACGAGCTCAGCATGTAGCCTGTCATCAGGTCCTGATTTCCCTCTGGCTACAGAATTGCCTGTGTACCAGACTGCCAAAGCTGGAAGACTTCCAGATCCAGCTCTCAAAGCTGGACTTCATGCTGCATGTGGATTTTCTAAAGGTTTGTCTTCAAAAGCACACCCTCGGGTTCCACATATGTTCCTCAGATAGGGAAGGGAGCTTGTTGTCTTTCTGTGGGCTGTGGCTACTGACAGGGATGCTAACATGCCTAGACAACATGAGCTGTGCTAGCAGCAGGCTCCCTGCCTCTGGTGGTAAATCGGTGTCCAGTGCTGCGGGGCAAGGCTCTACCCTGACCCCAGTGTGTGCCAGTGTGTGTGTGGTGGTGGTGATGAGTTTCATGGAGGGAGCCTAGGAGCACTGGACATGGTAAGTGTCAGGGCCTTGGGTGGGAAAGCTTGTAGTATTAATTGTTCACAGGGCTCTACATGGCAAATCTTCACTGCCAGACATCACAACAGACATCACAGACTCGGGTCCCTTCTGAATCCTGGTGCATAAATAAGGCAGGCACTCTTAAAGGCCACTATATAAGACTGAAACCTGGAAGCAAATTCATAATTTCTGGTATTCTCGATCTTGTGGACACTTTCTATTTAAGATGGAAGCAGCAGGCCCTTGGGAGGCAGCACCTGCCCAGGGCAGGGAAACACTGGAGGACGTTCCAGACAGAGAACATGAGTTTGGAGCTGGTTCATAGCATGCACAGGCTCTGTTCTCTCTCCAAATAAATTGCAAGAGTGGGAATGACAATTCACCTCAGGGACATTAAAAGAACAGTGATAGAAATAAAAGATGGTGAACTCACCCACAACTCTAGCCCAATCTGTGTCTGAAGTTGATTACTTCCCTGTAGGCTTTTTGCCTTTGTTCTTCCTTAGCCAGGAACTTTTATTTCTTTTTCTTTTCTTTTCTTTTCTTTCTTTCTTTTTTTTTTTTTTTTTTTTTTTTTTTTTTATGAAAGATGTGTACATCCTCTAAGGGCTGGGTAAAAGCTTTACTTTCCAATTCCCCTTGTCCACATGGGCCTTTCTCATTCAAAATTATTCATTGTCTATTTGAGGGTCACACAGTGACTAGAATCTTCACCAGAAACGTTGTTGACCCTCATGCTGCTACAGTGGGCTAAATACTACATAAGTGTGGATTAACTCATTCAGTCTTCAAAAGAAATCCAATGAGGAAGATCACTTCAGTAACTCCTGCTATAATGTTGTTGAAGTTTGTCCCACAGAGATTTGTGTACTGGCCCCTCAAATAACAGCGCTAACAGGAGGTCATGAGACCCTGAAGAGGTGAAACCTGCTTAGAGGGAAGATAAGTATAGATCGCCTGCTCTCCGATGGAGTTAACATCGTTATCCTTGGACTCAGCCAGGTGTCTCCAGAAAGTTGTTTTAAATGAGACTAACCTAGTCAATTCCCAGTGTCCTGGCCTTCCTATCTCTCCATGTTGTCTCCTCCTCATACACGCTATTCCTACCACTGCTAGTGTTGGGCTCATGGCGCACCAAAACCAGCCAAGCAAACCTCTTCATAAAATTATCCAAGCTGGGATATTATGTTGCAGGACCAGAATGGAGGACAATCCCGCACTACACTAAAGGAAACAGAACTATCAGCCCTCCTTTTTCCCTACTGTATCCCACACTGGCACACTGTGTCTTTTACTAGACACACAGTGTGTTCTTCGGTCCTTGTCCATTACCTCACATGGGTGACGGTGCAAAGGTTAGCTGGTCTAGACTAGGACCATGACCAAAAGAAACCTGGGGAGAAAGGGAATTATAGGGGCTACTGGTTGTGCTCCATCATTGAGGAAAACCAAGGTAGGAGAACCCAAGGCAGGAATCTGGAGTCAAGAACCATGGAGAAGCGCTACTTGCAGGCTGGATCCCCATAGCCTGCTCAGCCTGCTTTCTTATACAACTGAGGACTACCTGCTGTGGCGTGTCACCACCCACAGTGAGCTGGGCCCTCCCACATCAATCATCAATCAAGAAAATGCTCGACAGACTTGCCTACAGGCAGTCTGAAGGAGGGAGTCATTTTCTCAACTGAGGTTCCTCTTCCCAGATACCTCCAGCTTGTGTCAAGTTGACAAAAGAACCAAGCGGGACACCATGATTAGAGGAAAAAGTGTTAATGATTGATTACTCTAGGAACTTCTCTGTTCCCAAAATTTCCCAGGAGCCCTCTTCGAAATTACCTTTGCTTATGAAGAGTTTTGTCTTGCTTTGGAACAAGGTTGGGATTATTACATTCAATTCTCAGGCATCTTGGAGATATACTTTAAGCTGTCCTTTTTGAAATAAGGAATCTAGAGAAATAAGTTCATAGCCAACAGTTGGTAGTGCATCCAAGATTACAGGACTCCATCATCAGCCTCAGCCTTCTGTATGGAAGGAGAACAGCAGTCACCCAGGCTTGTAGAACAACCTGCACCTAACTGCCCGTTCATAGACAATTAGTCAGAATTTCTCATTCAATCATTCCAGTTCCTCCATCTCCACAGGCATATGAGTGCAGCTCAACTTTATGGATGCGAGACCTGTAACGTTACACGAGGTCTTACATTTAAGGACCCTGCTGCACATGACAGCACATGCTGCACTGTCACCATCTTCACATTCTTAATAATTCTTAAACAATACAACGCCTCTTTCACTTTGTGCTGAACACCAGAAACAAGGTGACCTGGTGGGGTTATCTGGAGCCTCCAATTGCAATGAATGGTTTGGACCTGTTGCTCCTCTGTCTTGACTCTGCTATCACAAGGAGCCCCCCCCCCGAAGTCTAAGCTCAAGATCTTAAGACCAGAACTAAATCATGTCGCTAGGTTGAATAGATCCCATGGGACCTTCATGAAAATCCAATTCTACTATGATAAGCTGAGAGCAAACCTGTTGGATGAATCTCAGAAGCAGTGATCCTGCCCAGGGAATTCGTTTCCCTCTCCCAGGCTACACCATTCTTTTTAGGAATAGAAGGATGCAATTAAAATGTTACCAACGGGCTAATGAAAGTGGCTGTCCTTCGTTTGGACTGTCAGTTCTCCCACACTCACGTGTTACTTCCTGCAAGTCTTTTATTCCAAATCATCTTACACATAGAAGAAATCATTTTGAGTGAATAACTATTTCACCCCATGGATAACATAGAACAACTTTGCAGCTATTTTTTTTAATCACAAAATAGCCCCCTGATCTTTTTACTCTTTGCAAATAAAACAATTAACATAGGGTCTTTAAATAAAATTCAGGGCAAGGTAAGGCCCACATAAAGGACAGGACACAGGACAGTGCTATGCACACTTTCACTCTACCCTCGATCCTGTTTGAAACACTAAGAAAAAGGTGCATGAAAACAGAAGAAATGTATGGGGCTGGGAAAGGACTGACTTTTTTACCCTGTGAGATAAGAGAGACTGTGACCTCTATAAAGGTAAGCTAATAGGAAACTGTAAATGAGTTGTGTTGCCACATAGATCTATCTGAAAAGGTTTTATTAAAAATGCCTCCAAAGTATATTGCGTTTTCTATTATACCAGGTGGGGCTAAAATGAGGGAGGGAGTTTATAGAGGAACTGCTGAGCACAAGTTTATTAGCATGCTTGTTCCCTTGCTTGTAATAAGCAGAGAAGTAAGACTTATTGGCTTAGTTATTTGAAACATGAACACTTCCTCACACACCTCCACCATGGAGCAGGGTGAAAGTTCCTGTCTGCCATTGGGAGGGAATGTGAAAATGCCTTAGTACAATATCAGGAAAGCTAGCTTAAGTCCTGTTGTTTACGAAGCGATGCCACTGTTAGGCAGCATCCTTTTTTCCATGGACTGCTGAGAAGAAGGAAAATTCTAACTGAATGTGGGATATTGTTCAAAACTCTGAGACACACACGCGTGCAGGCAGCTTTGAAATGAGTCACAATCACAAGAGAGATAAGACACACAAGATGCCAAGGTAATTTGGAAATGCAACATGGAAAGGGGGAGAAGAAAAACAGAAGCCTTCTTTTATGTTTCTTGCCCTAAGGGAGACATCCAAAGCAGGTATTGATTTAACATGCTCGGAAATTAGTTATGATACGGATACCATACAGCTAACCACATGTGAGAGTGAAGGTAGATTGTATCACGGAATACAGGAGTCTTCCTGTGTAAATCCCATCAGGACCAATAGGGAGTCATTCATACATCCAAATCCCTGTTGGTCCTTCGCCTCTTTCACCCCAGACACAGACACCCCTGTTCTGAATGATCCGTGTATTTATCTATTTCCCATAAATCACAAATTTAATAAAAATAATCCACTAACATGGCCACTCAAGACATGAATCATGAAGGCCATATGTATAAATCACATAGCCCTCAAAAGCATTTATGATACAGCTCCTTTCATGCAACCGCCCCTATGTTTGGGAGAGCTAAATCATAGGGGGAAGGAAAAATGCAGTCGATAAAAAGAGAAAACCAGTGGTTCCCGAACTATTGCACAAAATGTCTAGATCCGCTGGCCTGAATGGATCCCCTGGAAATTTAGCCAGGAGTAAGATTTTTCAAGGGTCTACTATATTCAGCACGGCAACTAGGTAGGATAATAGTCCATGATTTCTTTAAGAAATCTTTCTAAGAAGAAGAAATTCTAATAAAGAAAAAAAGGATAGTAGATTCAGAAGAGTAAAGACAAGAGACTTAGTGGAGGCCAGAAGTATATACGTAATGACAGTAGTGTGTTGTGTAGAGCATGTACTGTTTCTGATATATCCAGCTCCACACAGTCCTTTCTAGTGAGTAATTGTTTTTCATTATCTCACTCCCTTGGCTGAAAAGAAAGCCAATTACCTATGACAGTAGTGCTGAATGATTTGCTGTAGGTTCCGAGCTTGTCTCCTACAGCTCTCTGTCCTACGGAACTCCAAGCAAACTTCGTAGCTTGTATTAATGAGTATGGTTCTCCCACTGGGTAAAAGAAGGTGCTTCACAAATGTCATTGGCTTCAACAGCATAGGAACATGTGCTCGTCTGGCCTACACTTCCTCTCTGACTCTTCATGCCCGAAGCATCTACTGCAGTGGTTCTCAACCTTCCTAATGCTGTGGGCCTTCTATACAGTTTCTCATGATACGGTGACCCCAACCACAAAATTATTTTCGTTACTACTTCATAACTGTAACTTTGCTACTGCTGTGAATTGTAAGGTAAATATCTGATATACATTATTTTTGATAGTTGACCCCTGTGGGGTCACAGCCCACAGGTTGAGAAACACTGAAGTGATTTCTGAACTGATTTTCTTCTTACATTTGTCCATTTTATGTCTCCTCCTGTGCATGAGGACTTTGTCTATCCTATGTTATTATAGTGTCTAATATTTATATCATAGGTGCTATGTATATATTGGTTGTGTAACTACTGGCGTGACAGCATGTAGCTAAACACACGGAAATAGTTTGGTGTAGTACATAAACTCAGTCATCACCATCTTTAGGGGGTGATTCTATATGACCCTTCCCTACACAGCCATGTTCAGTGACAGATCAGCCCAGAAGTGTCAGAGTAATGAGAAAGGACCATTTTTTGCTCTTGAGATCCACATGTCTTGGAGAAAACTTGATGATGAAGCTACATTGCATTCAGCTCCTCCATGTACTTAACCCACAGTGTGTAATAAATACCCTGAGTGTTAAACCAAAGAAATTCATGCACAAGACAGAAACAAAGAAGAAGCAACAAAAGAAACTAGTGTTAATTTCTTAGCCATTAATTTAAGGCCTCTGACCATCTGCCTCTCCTTGTGACCAGCTAATTATAGGAACAAATTGGACATTATAAGGAGTGTAACACATTGGGGAAATGAGAGATGGGTCTGTATTATGGGTTTAGAATGTTCCATGAAGCTCAAGGCTGCCAGGTCCCAGGTCAGAGAAGACAACTCAGGCTGCCTCACCTTACCTGGTTTACAGAGCCTCCTAGGAACCTTTACATGGAAGCAAACACTTACATCTGGCCTCATCAGAGAAAAGGGGGCCTCATATGAGGGTCTGTTCAAATGTTGCACCTGCCCTCTTATGTCCTCAGGCTCTTCTTCTAGTTCCTGGGGCCTCAGTTTACCCACCTGTACATATTTCCTGAATTACTTCAAAGAGGAGCAGGGAGACTTAATTAATGTTTGTCAAGCACGTCTTATATAAAAGGAATCACATGCGGTAAGTTCAAAGTACTCTTGGCCCTGTTGTTTCTTTCATGTGTGCTTAGGAGATTTTTCAGCTTTGATAAGAATTTGGAAAGAAAGAAAGGAAGGAAGAAAGAGAGAGAGAAAGAAAGAAAGAAAGAAAGAAAGAAAGAAAGAAAAGAAAGAAAGAAGAAAAACACCATTTGCTCATAAATTTGAGTCTGTGTCTTCTCATTACAATACTGTCTGCACTCTCTTTGGTTATCACAGGAAACTGAATAAGAATCAAACAGTTACTTTGGTGAAAAGCAGCATTAATTCTCTTTGAAATGTGAGACCTTTCTGTTATCCCTTACCTTTTATTACATTTACACACATACACTTACACACACACACACACACACACACACACACACACAGAGAGAGAGAGAGAGAGAGAGAGAGAGAGAACAGTGTCATTATTTCCTTCTCATGCCTCCGTTTTTACCTTGTCTCCCCTCTTTGGGTCTTTGCACTTTTAACTTCATTCAAGTCTCTATTGCTTTCTCCACCCTGGCAAATTTCAATCAGGTGATCTTACCCTCAACAATAAAAGACTTATTCTTCACCTTATTTTTCTTCTTCTTTGCATTAATCTTCTACTCAAGTGCCCTATGGGATTCTCATTACTTCAGTCTAAAATCCAAAATTATGCAATAATGTTCAATGTCTTTCATAATATGGTCCCCTTCTATATCTCCAGCTCCTCCAACAAGCACAGCATTACTTTAAAAAAAAAATCTGAGTATACTTCTGATATGCTCACGGACTGGAGCCTAGCATAGCGGTCTTCTGAGAGGCTACAGCCAGCATCAAATCCAAACAGATGTGGATATTCACAGCCAAACATTGGGAGAAATATAGGGAGTCTTGTAGAAAAGTGGCAGGGGCGGAGGGAGACAGAAGAACCTGGAGGTGACAGTAGCTCCACAGGAAGACCAACAGAACCAACTGACCAGACCCCAGAGGGGCTTGCAGAGCCTGAAGCAGAAACCAAGGACCAGGTGTAGACTGTACCAAGACCCTCTATGCAGATGTAGCAGATGGGCAACGTAGGCTCCATGTGGGTTCCCAAGTAAGGGGAGCAGGGGCTGTCACTGACATGGACTTGGCTACCTGCTTTTTGGTCACTCTCTCCTGGTTGGTCTGCCCCACCAGGCCACAGGAGAAGAAGACATGTTCAGTTCTGTTGGGACTTGATGAGCAGGGGTGAGTGGATAGGGGGATTTCCCCCCCCCCTTTTCTGAGGAATGGAGAAGAGGAGGGGATAGAAGGAGGGAGGATAGAGCCAGGAGGAGAGGAGGGAAGGGGCTACTGTCCTGTCAGGATGGAAAGTGAATTAATTAATTAATTAATTAATTAATTAATTAAAACAAAGGAAAAGGGAGAAAAATTCAGGATCAGCACTCTAGCTGTGAACAGGGAGCCTGACTCTTCCCCCATCATCTAAATGTTGGGGTTCACTTTCTGTGTGACGACATCCCTCCCTGGCCTATACACACCCATCTTTCCTAAGCTATGCACTCTTGTGTGCTATCTGGCTGAAGAATAGCCTTTTTCTAATTTAACTCACCTCAGTCTATGAATTCCCCAGGGAAAGTGTTGGTGATGCTCTCTTCTCTGTGTCCCCCAAGCTGTGGCTGCTCACTATATAATTAGAATACATACATATGGAGGAGAGATGGGTTCATGGATGTTTACAACTCAGAGCTTTCAGAAGCATCCTCTTTTCTGACTGAAACTCAACAATCAAGCAAAGCCTGAAGGGAACCAGTTTGTTTGTAGCTGGACAATTCCCAAACCCTTGAGACAGGACTGGGTATAGAACCTTCTGATTATTGTCGAAAATTTCTAAGATGTAAATTCTAGCAGGATGTCACCATGTTTCATTTACAAGCCATAAGGAAGACAGAATAAGCCATCAGCTCATCAGATCAAGAAAGAAATAGATGAGATTAATTCATATTAATCTTCTAAATGATTCCAAGGTGTGGCCAATCAACCCAGGAAGGAAGAGAGCTAGAAGCTGGGTGGCAGCTGTGTCATTGGGCTGCAGTGTCTAATGTGGCTGATGTTATTATTTCCTGGGAAGTACTTGGTTTTACAGATCATGGATTTCACTGGGGATGAAAAAATAAATAAAAATCTCCTGCAGGATAAGCAAGGTTATCAGTCCTAGGCAAACAGCTTCCAGTTGTTGGTGAACATAAGATTTGGAAAACACAGACCTACTGTTCATCAAAAGTCAGCAAGGATGGCAGCTGGAACAAATAACCAGTCTGTTCACCCTATCTGGTCCAGACATCGTGAAGGAAGATCTGTGCTTGGGAGCAGGTACCTACATCAGGCTATTCAAAGTGTGCCCATTTGCTTTTTGAGAGTTTTCTTTCTCCTACGTCTCAAACTATTGTATAACAAATTATTTATTATTAAGTTGTAGTTGTTCTTCCATGTGCCACTGTTCCTTATGAACATCCATGACAATAAGAAGAGAAAAACAGAATGGGACAGGGGACGAAACAAGTCAAGTCCCCATCTTCCTTTCTGGGCTTAATTTCTTCTAATTCTGTTTCTCAAGTTGTTGATTATTTTCATGAGTTTATTTATAGATTTTAGTTAGTTGTGTTTTAATTTCCTAAGGCAAAAACCCTCCTAGACTACAACCCCTTCTCCTTTTATTTTCAGGATGACCTTCCCTGGGGATCATTCTGAAGATGAATGCAGCTCTGCCAAAGGTCAGAACCCTCTTAATAAAACTACTGACAAACCCACAGTCTCCTGTGCCTCCTCTGTGCCTCCCTTCCCCTGCCCCAGATTGCCATCAGGTCCTGCGTTCTGAGGAGGTAAGCTCTGAGTCATGATAGAAGAAGGGCTAAATTGTGGGTAACAGATAAAGGCAAGTCCAGAGGTGCTAGCCTTTGCTTTAATCATTTTACTAGAAAGCACACAGGAGCTCACAATCTACTGACATCCTACCCGAAAAGGAAGGAATTAAAAGAGAAAGAGAATCACGTTCAGCATCCTTAAGGACCATGACAGTGTTACACCCAGGAAAGTTTGTCCAGGTGATGTTCCCACTAGTGACTCTTCATGGGGGTCTTTTCTTCCTACTTCTGACAGGATATGCCAACATATGTTTTCCACATAGTTGAGCACCTAGATTCTTACTCTTTACCTTACACCTTCAAAGAAAGTATAAACATGTACCCCAAAGTAGGATTCTGAAACCATTGACTTGAGCCAAAAGAGACACTAGTGAACAGTCTCCCACCCTCAGCACTTGAGTTGGGTTTCTGCCTTTCTTTTAAATAGAGATGTCAATATAGTGGTTGCCTTTAATAATTAATAGTAGTAAGGTCCATCTTGAACAAGGATTATTTAACCAAATCTTAGGATTTCCATGGGTAAAAGCTGAGTATTGTTAAATGACAGAATCCACACCGTTTCTAAAGGTTAACAGGTCCTTAACTGACTAGGAGTTCCAGAGCAGATGGTCAGTTAGACGTTGTCCCCATACAAGTCTTGAGCACAGAGATTACCAGTTCAAAAGAGTACATCGCCTGTTCATATGAGCCAGACCTCTGAGAAAACTCTAGATGCTCAAAATATATTCCTACTCTTTGAAATGGGAAGATTGCATTTGCCATTAAATCTTTGCTGTGAGTTATAAAGGCAGCTTCTTAGCATGCATTGTCTTTGGAAGCATGCCTAGAAAGCCAATGCTATAGAACCCTCTGGAGTCTGTGAACACCTACTACCTGACACAGAACACAGTGTAAGGAAAGGAACCCGAGCCACACAGGTTCAGTTTTTCAAGAACAGTGACAATTCCTACTGTCCTGTCATTCTAGTCCTGAAAAGAAAGATGGAAACCTCTTCTGGGCATGGTGGGTTTGAGCCCTGGGTATTTATGCAAATATTCTGCAATATTTGACAATATCAACACATGTCCAGCATGACTTAGCTTTATACCAAAGCGTGAATTTCTAATTTTAGTCATGTGCTCCTCCAAAGTGCCTCTGTAATCACTGAGCCCTAGGTAACAAATTTCACTGACATTAGCAACCAAATGTTGAATTCTTCTATACCACCACGCTTAGCATCCAACTGTCCCCTCTTCAGTCTCCTAACTTAGTCCATACAATATAAGACATGTGTTTGTGGCATGCCAGATCAGCCATAAGGAGCTCCTAAGAAGTAAGACTCTGTTTTGTATCATCCCAGTGTGTGGTCTGGCTCTGTGACCATGAGGTGAGCTTCAGGATGTCTGTTCTGATGTGCTCTAAGATTCTCAGTTCACAACCATGTGACCTAAGTCATCCTGTGTCTCTGCTTCCTCGTGAATAAATGTGGACAGTGATGGATGATCCACGTGTTGAATCATAATGAGGATTGAAATGTAGTGACATGTGTGAAAATTCCCAAGATGAGCACCTACCATAAAGTGTGGTCTTAACACTTAGAAGGTCTTTGTATTTCTCATATGGTTAAGAGCATTTAAACTTTGAGTTGATAAGGACACTAGAAAGTAGTAAATATGGGGGAGGGTTGAAAAGAATCTATCTTTCCCAATTCACTACATCATTTATTCTAACATTTCTACTTAGATCTATCAGAAACTGGTCTAACTAGTAAAGTACATAAACTATGAAAATATTTGAACACCTTTCCTCCTATGTCCTTAGCTATAGTTTACATAACTTTTATTGTGCTTTTCCTATCTTACATCCTTTTTTTCAAAGCTGCACACTTGGTACCCAATCTTGCATGTGATATTTATTTAGCACCATACCACAATCATGTGTATGGCATAGCAGTAGCCGTAGATCAAAGCTTTAAATTACTCTCTGCTTATAACATCATGATGGACCCTTGAGGTTAGTATACTATTACCTGACCCAACCAGTGGTCTCAATTTAAAACAAGTTCCAGAAAAACAACATGAGATTTTCCATGAATACTGCAAGTTAGTTCCAGAACCAAGACTGAAATCTCTCTAATGCCTTGTTCTTTTAACTTCCTCACTACGAGAAGACCATGTAAGTAGAATGCATGCGCCAAAATTTTTGAGAAATGTCTGGTAGTTTCAATGAGAGTGCCCCCACATGTTTGAATATGTGGTTTCCAGTTGGTGGAATTGTTTGGGAAAGATTAAGAGGCATGGCCTTGTTGGAGGAGGTATGTCACTGGGGGTGAGCTTTGAAGTTTCAAAAGATTCATGACTTTCCCAGTATGCATCTCTCCCAGCCTCTAACTTTCAGAACAAGATGGGGGCACTCTGCTGCACCGGCTGCCATGCCTTTGCTCCACTATTAGAGACTCTAAAACTGTAAAGCCCCAAACGAAACACTTTGTTTTGTAAGTTGTCTTTGTTAGGGATGTCCTATCACAGCAACTGAAAGGTGCCCAAGACAGAGACTCCTGAGCATCTGCTTTTCTCCTTTGATGTTTCTGTATTCTGTGTTCTCAAAGTTATTAAGCCATGCTCATGAGTTTCATACAAGGCAATTGGAATGTTCCCCCCTCACATTATACAAGGTGTGGTTGATATCAACTGAAGCTTTGAGACATTACAAAGAATGCTCCCCTCCCCGCCAAAAGGAGAACACCATTAACTGTTCTTAGAGAACATCAGCACAGTGTCTCTAAGTGTCTCTGATGAGACTCTCAAATGCACAGAGTTTTCATGGGCTTAGGGATCGCCTTCAAAAACTCTCAGGGCACAGACTGGGAAATTCATAACCAGGTGAGGAGATTTTTCTCCTATACAGTTCTTTGCTCTCAAATACCTGCCTCTGTGGTTATTCCACACTCCTTGCTCGTTCCCCATAAAATGATCAGAGCAGTAGCTGTGTTGCGTCTCGCTGCCAGCTTCCATGGGCTTCCTTTAGGGGAGCAGAAAGGGTTTTGTCACTTCCTCCCCCATCAAGAGAGAGCACCTTGACAACCAGATCTGCTATGATCACCCACTTGCAGTCTAGACAGCAGCCTAAGAGAGGGGCTAATGCTAGGTTTCAGCAGACAGAGCAGCATGTTTGTCATGACTCTTCTGCCCACGGTGATGCCTTTGATCTTGATCCCGGCAAACCACAGCCATTGACAGAGGTAGAATGTGCTTCAGCTCCTGAAAAGCCCTGATGGAAATTCCCTTCACTCTCTTTTCCCTTCTTTCTGCTGCCACTGATTTAGCTGCACTGTTCAGCCCTAAATCCATCTGCAAAGCCAGCATTAGAGCTGTGCCCAAAGCCAGTGTGAGTCATGTGGCACCCTGCTTTGGCTATCGGGGCATGGCTGACCGGTTGGGAAAGTACACAGTCCTTTCCTTGGCCAGGCACCTTAATCATGGATTCCAGACCCAGCAGTCCTTGTTTGGTTTTCCCTGGGAACAGGCTGGACTGTGATCGGGTCCTCAGAGAGAAGCAATCATGACTAAACAAGCAGGTGGTTAGAAAGGTTTGTGATGAACAACAGCAAATGTGCTCAGGCCCTCTGTGGTATGGGAAGGAATGTGCTTGGCTGAACCGCCGCTGTCACCACACTTCAGCGCCTTACAAACAAGCCCCCGTCCCTGGGCAGCGCTGTTCCTTTTTGTTCTTGGGTGTTTCCTTTGTGAAGAACAGAGTAACTTTTGGAAAAGGCTTGCCTGGTGCACAAGCCTCAGATGAAGGCAAGTGGCCCCCAAAATTGTGGCCAACTCCTTGGAAGCCATGGCACTTTAGAGGTTTCTAACGTGTCTTTGTACAAAATAAAGGAAAATTCAATGAAGGCTTGAGTTCATGAAGCCTAACTTGAACTCAGGGCCCTTGGCTCCCAAACAGGAAGATATGCCCTGAGCCCAAGGGTCAACAGGTAAACATAGCTTGTATGCTCATGCCTAACAGTTTTAGATTGTTTTGTTGACGTTCTTTCCTTTTTTATTCATTTTCTTTATTACTACATATTAATTATACCAAGTAATGGTTTCTTTTGTGGCGTTTTACATGTGCATGTATAAACTTTAATTATATTCACTCCGTTGCTCTTTTACCACCCCTGCCATGTTCGGGTCCCCGCGCTTTTCTTTAATAGTCCCTCTTTTATTTTTGTGACTCTCCCCACCCCCAGATACCACTTACAAGAGGGGATACGGCAACTTTCCTTTTTCAATCTGTTTTATTTCCTCTTTCAGGATGATTGTCTTCTTCTATTTGCTCCCCTCCAAATGACACATCTTCATTCCGCTTTGGAGTAAGTAAGATCCAGTTGCTCATGGCAATCTGGACCCAGAATATCAACAGCTGATGCTGTTTCCTAACCAATGATGAAGACATCAAGTTCTGCAGGACCCAAATGACAGGGAGCTACGCACATTCAAATCTCTTCCATCTTTCACACAGTCAAGACTGCCTTGCCTCTTCTTAAGCCTCATTCTAGGAGAAAAGAGAAACAGTCTCATTTATCTCTGTTAGGCCATATTTTCTTCTTTCTAAGAGAAGGAGGCACAGGGTGGGAAGAAGGGATAAAGAGGAGGGAATTTGCTTGATGATCAAAATATTTGCTGAAGACAGTAGTTGGGAGGAGGTACCCTGGCAGCTGGCTTCAGAGAGGGAGGAAGGCTATGGCATCTGCTGGCATTTTCAGAGCAGGCATGTGGCAGAGTGGAGCACAGGGAAGCTGAGGAGGCTATATTTGACAGGTGTCTGGCCCCAGCCCCTGCTAGCCAGGGCACTCATAAGCTTTGCTCTGCTTGGCTCTCTTCTGTGACAAGTTGAGAACCAGCTGCTCTCTGCTCCTGGCTTCGCAACCCACAGCCTTCTCTGCCCCATTTAACTGAGGCCTTCCCAGCAGGGAGCAAGCTTGTGTTCTAGCCAAAGCCTTCAATGTCAGAATGGGAGCTTATGGAGGAGGAAAAGATACTGCTAAACTAAGTGGAGTGGGGGAGGCTTTGGACAGAAGGGGAGGCAGAGAAGGGAGCCTTGCCATCAGTGCTGCTGGCAAAATCAAACAGTTCCACAGCCTTGACACTTGGGAACCCTGTCTCCTCACTTAGCACGGGACATACCATCTGTCAGCACCGTGCCTTTCCGAACCATCAGTACATTGGTCTGCAGAATTCCCCATCAGGACACCTTCTGATTGGTTGTTTCACAGAGGTCACATACAAGACATCCTGCATGTCTGATATTTACATCACAATTCATAACAGGAGCAAAAGTATAGCTATGACTTGGCAAAGAAATAATTTTATGGTTGGGGTGGGGGGGTGGTGCTACCATGACATGAGCAACTGTATCAAAGGGCCACAGCATTAGGAGGGTTGAGAGCCACTGGTCTTCAGGCAGTGTCACTCAAACTCCAATCATGGTGTCTTAACCAAGGGTGAGGTTTGTCTATGAGCAGGTGCTCAAGGACCAGGTCCAGCCTTTCTCGCTTCTGCTACAGCCGAACATAGACTCCAGGGGAGGAGTTTGGGAAACAACAGCTATCAGGTGCTCAAGAGTCTACATACTTGAAACTTCTGAATGTCACCCCCTGAACACCTGTTAAAGGATGCACATTAAACAAAACAAACTCTTCATTTCTTCCAGTTCTCTCTCTCTCTCTCTCTCTCTCTCTCTCTCTCTCTCTCTCTCTCTCTCTCTCTCTCTCCCTATATATTTTTGAGTCAGAAAACACCTCTATCAAAAGCTTTCTCACAAAGATAAAAAGTCACAAGTGGTGACGCTGCTGAGGAGGCAGTGAGGAATTCACCCATACACCATGCTTTAACAAAGCAGCTCTCCACCTGTGGGTTGCTACCTCCACAGGAGGCGCATAGCAGATACTTACATTATAATTTATAACAGTAGCAAAATCCCAGCTTTGAAATAGCAACAAAATAATGTTATGGTTGGGAGTCACCACAACATGAGGAAGTGCATTACAGGGTCGCAGCATTAGGAAGGTTGTTGAGAGCCACTGCCCTAGTGTCTTCCCCTTTGTGATCCTCAGCAGGTCGTGTTTATCTCTTCAGATCACCAGTGTCCTTCAAAATGCCAAGTCTGTCGTGACTTCTTTTAA
Organism: Acomys minous; assembly: GCF_964271855.1. Taxonomy (NCBI): domain Eukaryota; kingdom Metazoa; phylum Chordata; class Mammalia; order Rodentia; family Muridae; genus Acomys; species Acomys minous. Next base: position 15,485,805 of record NC_140485.1, read on the forward strand.
ACCTCATCCAACAGCTTTAGCTCCTCTCAACTTGTAATGGCTCTCAGCTGCTGCTCAATGCAAACTAAACAGTCGTGTGGGTGTTCTCTGGCCACCAGCCTCCCCCACTAGATGTTATTCTTTCTCTTCCCATTTTTAAAAATTTTTATTAATTTATTCTGATTACAACTCAATTGTTATCCCATCACTTGTATCCTCCCATTCCTCCCTCCCTCCTGCTTTCACTCTATTCCCCTCCCCTAGGCCTATGACTGAGGGGACCTCCTCTCTCACTATATGGTCATAGGCTATCAAGTCTCACCTTGGTAGCCTGCTTATTCTTTCTTTTTGACACTCTTCATCCAGCTGGATCTTGGCTCCAGATCACCCTTCGCCCTGACACTTTCACCTGCACTTAAAGATCTAATTTACTTCTTGTGGTTGAGATGATGCATAGAGTGTCAGAGAACCAAGGGATTTGCCCAGCTCCACACTACTGATGTGTCAGTGGACAGCGAGAGTCCAAGCATCTGAAACTGCTTGACTGGTGCCCCCTCCTTTTCTATCCTGCTGCCCAGCCAGATCTGCAGTCCTGATTCTGGTCCTCATTTACACAGATTCTCTTCCTGGGTCTTCTGACTATCCAGTGTCCCCTATTAAAGAAATTCTTGCATGGCCTCTTGTGCCTAAGATTTATTTCCTTGTACGGATATGTGCTTGTGCCTGGCAATATGTGTGCAGGAGCACACGGAGACCAGAAGAAGGTGTCAGATTCTCTGGACCTGGAGTTGCAGGTGGTTGTGATCCACTTGATGTGGGGTGCTGGGAACTGAACCCCGGTTCTCTGAAAGAGGCCAAGTGTCCTTCTTTAATCTGTGACATCTTCTAGCCCTGTATTACTGCTTTCTAATTTGGTCTTCCAGCTTGTTCTTTCTCTTTGAAACTCAAGTGCCTAAGATCACTGACCCTGGTCAACCCACACGAGTTCACACTATTTGCAGTAAACTTCTAGTGACAATCCTTCAACGTTCAGGTACTTTCTGTGAAACTCCTTGCCCTTGCTCAGGCATCATTCTCTAGCCTTGGACAAAATCCAGATATGCGTAAGTGGCAAAATGCTTATAGAAAGGTCTTCCAAAGATCTTGGAAGTTTCCAGAAAGACTTTTGTGGTATGTCTTGGCTTAGCCAGAATCAGGAAGTACAGGATCTGTCACAAGGAAACTACTTCTTGCACAATTTCCAACATCCCCCCTCCCCCTCCACTCCACCCTGAAGCCTTCTTTGAACCACACATTCCCACCCTTTGCCCAAATATGGGTTTCTGCAGAGTCAAAACTTTTGATAGTTCAGACAAGGTTCAAATGAGCTGCTGAACTCTGGAGACTAGATGTGAACCTAGAGTTTTGCCTTTTGCTCATCCCCAGCGCAACAGGCTGGCTGTGTCAAGGTACTTTTGATGAGAGTGAAAATCAACAAGATGGAAAAGCGTCAGTCAACAAACAATTACAGAATGACTACTTAGGAAACCTTACCTGGTTATGACCAAGTCTCTCCATGATAACACAAGGCAGACAATTATGTCAGCTTGTATGTTGTTGTTTTGTTTTTTAAGAAATAAATATTGAGTTGTTTGTTTTCATTTTGCTCACTTGCTTTTTAAAATGATGCTTTCAAAGCCAGGGATGACAGAATTACTGACACTTTGGAAGCCAATGAACTCTGAACTATATAAAAATATATATATAAACATAAAGGAATTCCATGTGAGTGGGGGAGGGGCTAACATTTCAAGCGGGTTTGTCTTAGAATATTCTTTCAAAGGCTTCCTTCAGCAGACACACTTGATTGCCCTTTTTGAATTGCATTCAATCATCAGAACTTTGGGACTGATTTGAAAATAGTTATTTTTTCTCATGAACTTGAGGAAGTAGGGGAAGCAATTAGATCTTGTGATTTTTAAGGCTGCACTGAGGATAAGGTAAGAAAATATCATAAATTTTATTTCATGCTTTCTTGCCAATTGACAGAAATGTGCAGTCCATATGAATTCATATAACAAGGGTGGAATGTTGGAAAAACCAATAAAGATTTTGTGGTCTGACCTATAATAAATGTAGTTTGATTTAGAGTCTGTTTTTCACAACATGGCAAAATGAATCATAAAATAATGGGCCCCGAAACTCCTGCATTTTTAACAATAGCCTGGGGACAGTTTACGGTGTAATGAATTGTAATTAACCCCCCTTCAAAATCTTTTATGAGTATTCTGCCAATTAGCTCCGCATGCTTACTAATGACTCATGGCCAGTGCGTGTCTTTACAGAACCCGGTGTCACAGCACACATCTCCCTGTTAACTCAGCACAAGTGAGCAGCTGGGTAGGGATGACACAAGTAGATCGGAACACCTTCAGCAGCATCCCCACCTTGCTAGCCCAATGGGCTCAGCCATCACCCTTCCAGCCCACGGTAACCACAGTGGCTTGTGGTGTCAGAATACTTTGGTTTCTGATGGATTGCAAGGAATGCTTCCCTCCCCACGGACACATCTGCTGTTACTTAGCACTAGTGCATATAATGCTACTAATTGTGGAGCCATCTTTGTTTTCTTTCCTTCGCACTCTGGTTAGCATTATTTTATCTTTGTGGTTCATGGATTTCTGCCATTGACAACATAAGTCCACTCTAGAGAAAATACAGCAACCAAAAGGCTGTCTCCTTACGTTGATTCGCATTGGATTTGGCAGGACCAATTGCATGCTTCCTTTCCTACTGGTTCTGACCTTGCTATGTCAAGAGTTGACTTTTTCTTTGAGGAAAGCAGAGCTTCCACTGGTTTATGAGCTGAGCTGAGAGGACTACAGCAAGGACTCAAGACCTGCTTACAGCCCTTGTCCTAAAAATGTTAATCGCAGACCATTTCAAACTCTGTTCTTTAAAGGCCAATGCAAGAAATTTAAAGAGAACTTAGGAAACCCAACTAATAGCGGCAAGGGAGCTATGCTGCCATTTCAAGTCTATCTGAAAGAATGTTAATGAAATGCTCTGATACCATGAAAACATCAAAGACAACTTTTTTAAAGTATCACACCATCATGCGGAGATGTCCCGGAGAATCTAAACTGCACAGAGATTATCTTACCATGAAGCCTCAGATGCACGCTTCTACAGGGATGGTGATTCTAATGGCAGAAAACCATTGTTGAGTGGAAAGGGCTGGAGAGGGAAGTGTCCTGAGAGAAAAGCTAAACAGCCCAATGCCTCATGGGTGTTATTTTGATGGGAATGTTAGTGTCAGGTGACAGAAGAAGAGAGAAGATCTCATTGCACTGCATGGAGCCTTTAGAATGCCAGGTTTTATCCCAACAGAAAATATCCTCTTTGACTAAGGGGGGGGTATTCTTTTCCACTCTACCTCATATCCCACTTTCCTCACCCTAATGCAAAGAATCAAAAAAATGGGAACATACTTTTCCATTGCCAGGAACAACTGAATAAAAATGACTGCAACTCCAGGTGGTATAACTTTTAATGAGCTATCATCATACAGAGAAGTGAGCAAGGGGTTAGGCAGCTCCTGCCTTGGCGCTGGTCCTCACCTGATTTCAAACAGAGGCTGAAATGCTAGTGAGAACCAAGGTATAGCAGGAGCTTACTCAAGTCTGAGGATGCTGCATGTATGCCAGTAGTCTATGGCCCATGAGGAGATTTTCCAGTGTCTACAGGGCCTCTCTTCCCTACTGGCTGGTCCATGGCTGTGCTTGCCTAGTCTATATGTCTGGCAGTATCTCTAATTTATGCTCTGGATTCAATTTCTTCATCCAGCAACTGATGAATGTTGAGCCATCTTGGGCTATGTCTCTGGAAGATTTTAATTGAAAAAAAAAAAAGCTGTTATAAGCTAGTACTGGGCAGTGTAGGACTCTGAGAGTAGGGAAAACAAACTAAAAAAAAAAAAAGCAAGACACGAGGACAAAGATTTTTCAGCCCTGCTGGCTTCTCCACCCATTGAGTTTCGACTGAACAGCTACTGGACAGTCTGCCCTTAAGGGAGTTTATACATAAGCTGTTCTCTGATTTAATGCAGGCTGGTTTTTGTTGTTGTTTTGCTTTGCTTTTTAGCATACTCTATAGCTCACTAGTAAGAAGGGGAAAGGACCCAAGGCTGGATAGACACCCTAGGTCTGAAGCCATCCCTACCCTAAGACAGCTCTGAAGTTTCTGATCATCTATAGCTTGTTTTTTGAATGAAGCAAGTATTGTGTAATACTCCTTTGCCACATGGCTGTCGGGACTAATCCATATACACACATGCTTCCAAGGAGGGAATTCTGGATAAACGCCTTCCCTTCTTAGTGTGCTCTGACAGATAACAGATTTCCTCCTAACTCTCAGAACCCTGCATTAGTTTCTTCCCATACGAATCATTTCATTGAGCAAACAACCTTTCCGGTTGATAAAGGGTACTTATACAAAGATGTCCCGAGTTTTTCCAAATGTACAGATTCCTGTACACCCTCTATGACTCAGCCAACAGCTATGTATGTAAGCATTTAAGACACGACTCAAACCTATTAGCATCCTGGTTATTCATGCCCTTTAAATCTTTTTTAAAAAAATAATCATGGGTCTGCATACTTGTTTTAAATCAACATTTTCAAGTAGCTAACCAAGCTTGTGAATTGAAATTGTGGTTTGAAAATAGAGTAAATACTACCATCCTATACCTGGATTATGCCTTACATATTAATGCCATAGCAGGGTCACAATGAATAAAACTCAGTTCCCTATTTGCTTTTAGTTTATCACAGAAGAGCCGATCTGTAAGAAACAGTGGTTGCCCAGGCAAGCACTTGTCTCATTGGGAGCATCTACTTCCCATGGGTATACTTGGGTACCAACCCAGCTTGGCCCTTAATGAAAGCTTTTATAAAATAAATTGAATAAGGACCTACATTGCTAGGATTACGCAGTTTAAATGTATCATCAATAATTTCCCATTCAATATTCAGAAGTAGAACCAGAGTTGAGAACTATCAAGTTTCTATTTAAGTGGTTCCCTCTGGTTTGGATTAATACATAGTTTGTAGTACTTTGGAATTTACGAAAATTCACATCTCAGATTTAATTGCTGGTATCTGAACTGCTTGCAACAGCGGCGTTTCTTATCTTGATATTCAGACAACTACAAGAAGCTGATATTTAGTTGTACTCCACTCTTCTAGGTGGTCTCATTCCTTTCTGCTTGTTCTGTATCTTGCCTGGGGCAGGGTGGGGTGGTGAGGAGAGCCAGGCCGCACACTTCACAGAGCTGCCTGCTTTTCTACAAGCCACTTCAAGGAACTTAGGAGAGTTCTGTTGGGCAGTGAAGAAAAGCTATGATGACAGAAAATCTCTAAGCAGTAGCTATGAGAACAGAAAGAAAGAGTAAATTGATCCCCAAAATGCTATGGATTATTCTAAATAATGTTGTAAAATCTTGATTAAAAATACATATCTCTTTCCAATTTGAAATGGAAGATGGATCTCAAGAATGCAGTTTACTCAGCTACCTTTTAGTGAACAGGAAAACAATAGTATGCTTGAACATATTTTGTTTGTTTTTGACTAATAATGGAAAGCATATATATATATATATATATACATATATATACATATACATATATAATGTTATACATATATGATCTACAGAGCAAGTTCCAGAATAGCCAAGGCTACGCAGAGAAACGTGTCTTCAAAAACAAACAAACGTTAAATTATACTTTGCTTGCCCTGTTCTAGCCCTCTGCCTTCTATTCTTTCACAAGGTGTTTCAGTGGTGCCGTTAAGGTACATTCCCTTCGTATTACATTCTTCTACTTCATGTGATTCTGTTCAAGGGCACACTATATAATCACACCATATAAATACTAAATAACCATATAATCGTAAACCATATTTTATGAGCCAAATTTGGCTTAATATCAGACTACGTACATTTTAACTCAAAGGGTGTAGACCTTTATCCTTCCTTCCAGGAGCTTAAAGCAAAATGAAGAAATTAAAAAAAAACAAAAACAAAAAAAAAAACCCTACTCCATGCCTGAGACTTGCTAACAGGAGGGAATCTTAAAACCAGTTTGGTGAAGGTCAGCCAAGTAGTCCCATCATTTACAGGTCAAGAGGGGTGTAATTAGTGGAAAGAGATAAGGCTGGGTGTGTGCTTTGTGAGGAGATGAGAGAGCAGATATGAGATTCCTACAGAGGTAATGATAACGCTAGAGTGAAATTTACCATTCAAGCAGGATATTCTTACATCTTATATTTAATGTATTGTATTTAGCATACTCTATTAATATCACACATGAGTGGTCTAGAAACAAGTACCTCTGTCTGACTCACATCCTAAACAATACGGGCTTTCGATTTAGGAAGAAAGATAAGGTTATCTCACCCAAAATCTTCACATAAAGCTCCCAACCTGAAAATCTCCTGGGGAGAATTATGATTTCGGGATCTAATGACGAAAACAAAGACACAGCACATAATCTAAATTAAAAATTTTAAAGACATACAACAATGGCAACATGTTCTACTTTAGGATCTGGTGAGGTCAAGACCTTTGAAATGGAGAGACTATTAGAGAAGGGGAAAAAAATGGAGTGGCCACTCAGACAGGAAGTAGGTTCTGTACCAAAGACTGATGGGTTCATCCTCGCACTGTAGCCGGTTAATGAAAGCTTTCCTGACACCTGCTAGGTATTTGGCGCAGCGGAAGGAGCTGTGACCTTTCCTATGATCCTTGCTTCATACTTTTGCATGGAGGTGAGAGAATGGACATGAGGTTCCTGCAGAGGTAGTAAGCACGCTGGAGCAAATTTTACCACTCAACTAGAGTCTTCCTGTAGCTTCTACTCGATGTGATTTGAGCACGTTCTGTGCTAGCACACAGCGGCTCTGTTGTAGGAATCTCCTGAGCATCTTCCCCGCTCCTCTGCCATTATTGAAGCAGCAGCTGGGATGATTCGGAAGCCCTTTCTCTAGTTTCAGTCCCAAAGGCAAACTTGAGAATTATATTCCCATGGTAAAGACTAACTCAGAAGGTGTAAATGCCGAACACAAACTAGGACTTGTTTTCAAGAGTTGGCTCTAACCTTTTACTTCTGTATAGCTTTCTATGCTGAGTTTAACACACAAATCTGAAAAATTGTGGCAGCAACATGTTTGAGCAAGCCACAGATGTGGGTGAAAAGAAGACTAAGAGAATAGTGAGGAGATGTAGCCATAGTTAAATTTTACCCAACACCCACACTACATTAACATGGCCCAATAAACCAATTTTCTTACTTATGGATAGTACTTCTACTACCTGCAATAAATGGGCCATATTATTTGGATCTGCTCCAACTTATAAGGGTAACTTCTTCTTATCAAAATGATTAAATTATCAGTTATAAAAAGAGACAAGTCTTAAAAAACACCAACAAAGAGACTTGATACCCTATGAGCATATACAGGGGGAGGAGGTCCCCCTCAGTCACAGTCATAGGGGAGGGGAGTAAGGGGAAAATGGAAGGGAGGGAGGAATGAGAGGATACAAGGGATGGGATAACAATTGAGATGTAATATAAATAAATTAATAAAATATATTTTTAAAAAACACCGACAATTAGAAAACAATCAAAACAATTTGGTACTAGTTTGTGGAAGGAACTGCTTCTGAGGAGGGCATTGGTGGAGTTGGCGAGTTGAAAGGAAAAGGGAATGTACCCTTCAGCCAGAAATTGTTTCCTAAGAGAAAGATGGAAAGGAATTTGGCCCTTCTTTTCTGTTTGTGTATAGCTGAGAGATAAATGACCGTTACTAACAATACAACTGGGCCAGGGAAATGTGTGGTGGCATACCCCACATTTCCCACAATGCCTAACTCTGAGCAAGGTCAATATTGTTACAGCTATTGTCGCATTGTTGCTGGCACTTGGCTAGGCTAAAGCAATCTAGAACATGCCTCACACAACTCTATTTCTGCATTTGCTTCTAGTTCCCGGAAAACTATAGGGCAGAAGCTAATGTGAGAGAATAGATAGTAGGAGACCCATAAAGTGGAGGACAGAAAGGAAATTTACAAGAAGTTTTGAGGTTAGAGGTTCTAGAAGGCCTCATGTTGGAGTCACATATCTTCTGGTATCCTGAAAGGAACAGACCAAAGCACCAAAGCCCAGACAATGTAGAAAGAAAGCCAGATCCTTCTCACAGACTGAAGACACACATCCAAGCCCACTGTATGATTAGCACGAAGGACTTATGAACAAACAGGGCTACAATCAAAGAAGACCCACAGCCCTCGTCTTCGTGAAGGGAACAACTTATTGCACCTATCCATGATGAAACAGGCATCAGTAAGACCCACTGAAAGGACTGCATCACAATATTTGTGTTAAATCTTGCAAAAATCTGCACAATTCGCCATTCATGTTTTTCATAATAACATTAACGCATAGGTTTGAATTACAAAAGATAACATCCCTGGATTGTTATTATTATGAAAATAAAGCAGCATTTTAAAAAAAATTGCTGGCATTGTAGCTGGAAGGCAGAAAGTAAGTGTGACTTGAAATGCGAGTGGACAGAACAGAGCTGAAGAAAAAACGGTGAGAAAATAGAACACTGACGTTAAGAGAACTGGAGAGACATGTTGATATTTAAAACTAAGGTAATTAAGAGTGATATAAGAGAAACAGTAGGAGAAAAATGCAGACATGTTGTTTTGACCTAAGCTGGTGGTAAGAGTTAGGGTACCAAATCATCTCAGCTTCCCCAGAACTTTCCCAGTGTTAGCACTAAGAAATGTCTTGGGAAAACTGTCCAAGTTTAGAAACAAACTCTACCAAATCCCCTTAGTGGAGTGGGAGATAAGACAGAATTAAAACAACAAAGGGATTGCCCATTCAACAATGACTTAACCATGTTTCTCAACAGGAACACAAGCAGAACTGAAGTCAAAGAAATGGTAAAAAGCATTAAAATCTAGTTCAGCTTGTGAAGCCATGTGTGGCGGCCCTGAAACCCTAGCACTGAGGAGCAAGAGTCAGAAGGGTAATGAGTTCAAAGCCAGGCAGCTACAACATAAGGAAACTGTGCCTCAAAACGTTTTTTTTTTTTTTTTTTTTTTTGGTTCAGGTTGTGTGCTTGAGGTGAGGTTACCCATTGAGAAGAAGGGCAGGGAGAGATAATGTTTTAAAATATATTCATAGTCACATTTCCACACTGACTTGTAGCTTCTTCCAGATTCTCTCCCCCACCACCCCTCCCAAATTCAAATCCCTCATCTTTAAAAAGAAAGAAAGAAAGAAAAGAAAAAAGAAAGCCATTGATGCAATCAGCGCTGAGCATGCGTACATGGGTATGAGACCAAAGACCCGGAACCACATGCTTAAGCCAAGCCTGCTCTTTGTCCTCTAGCGTCATCATCTGTCAATACCTACTCAGCCGGGGCTCCTGGGTGCCTCTCCCATGCGTGTTAGGATGTTTGCTGGCTTGATCTTGTGAAGCTTTTGTTCGGGTAACCACAGCTGCAGAGAATTCATGGGTACAATGGTTCTGTCATGTCCTGCGTAGCTCTGCTGTTTCACCCGAGTCCTCCCCTCTTATAATTTTCCACCCCATGTTCCGTGATGCTCCCTACCTTGAAGGGAGCAAGTGTGATATAGATGTTCCATCTGTGGTATATCACTCCATCTGAGTGATGTAAGAGAAACAGTAGGATTATGGATGGGAGGTAACTCGATAGAAGTTATTGGAAGTGGATGACATGGGATTGAGGCAGGGATCCCATGCCTGCCCCACTATGGGAGGCAGTTTAGGGGATTGATATCTACCCTGCCCCAGGTTAACTAAGGCTATTGTAAAATATTACAATGTATGTGACTTAATTGATTGCTAGCCAGGCCTACAGACAATACAGGTAATATATATAATTTTAAAAACAATAAATATATACATTTATATTATTACACACAAATAAAATAAACTACATACAGCTGGAAGGACCATGAGACATTCATGAGTTATACAAATGTTACCAGCTTGATCTCTTAATATCCTGTGATCAAAGAGTGACATGTCTTTAGCAATGCCCTCATACCATCAACTTCTGTTGGACAACAATTTTAGTAAGTTTCCTGGCAATATTTTTAATAATAAGATAAACAAGATGTCAAACAAATGCCTAATCAGAAGAAAGCTATCTTAGTACATACATTTTAAGGTTATATGGAAAGTTAAAAAAAAAATGTAGAATTTATTTTTTTTCTAGTTCCTCAATATATAGTAAAACTTGAATTTAATAATTGAGAATAAAGAAAGAAAATACACAAAAATAAGAAGTAGAAGCATGCATATAACTGATACAAAATATTTATAAGAAAAAATTTTAAGAGCTCATATCAAAGGTATAAAGTTTTAAACATAATTCTGTAAAAAGGCTTCAGAGAAGGTTGAAATTGTTGGTAAATGAAGCTTTTGTAATAGAGAGTAAAACAGAAAGTAACAACTGATCAAAAACGCACAGAATAACTGAACCTGGGTTGCCCAGTCTCAATGGATACACCCACAACAAAACCCCTTCACCCAAGGCTTGAGGGACATCATGAAAGAGGGGGCAGAAGGATGATAAAAATCAGAAGACTGGGAAGTCTGCTATGAGAGTGTGTCTCCTAGAAATAGCAAGCAAGAGTCATCCTTGAAACCTGAACAATATGGCTGCCTAAATGGGACCTGAACAAATACAACACCAAGGCATGTTAACATCGAAAAGGAAATTCTCATGAGGTCCCGCCCATAGACGAAGAACTATAGCAACTAAGGGATGTTGAGAGCCAGCAAAGTCATCTTCCCTCATGGAGGAGTAGCCTAATTGGTTAACCAATACAGCAGTCAATTCTAAAATGATGTGCACACAATCATGAAGAGCCACAGCAGGTTGTACCTATATATACATGGATATATATAGCAAGAACAATTAAGAAGAGGATGCCAGAAAATTGAGAGGGAATAAAGTAGGGAGGTCAGGGAAGAACTTGGAGAAGGAAAGGAAACAGAGGAAAATAATCTAATCATATTTTAATTTTAAAAAACTCATTTGAATTATGTAAGCAGCAGGTTCTAATGGATATCCATTTATATCTAATATATCCATATGTCTAAATCTAATATATATTTTATCTATATACATATCCAATGGGTATATAAGAGTTTTAAAACCACTAGGCCAATGATGGCTTCCAGGTACTGTAAGATATTCCTGTGGACTCCTAAAGGACCACATAGGCATGACATGATGTGTCCACTTTCTCCTCAGGCTTCTCATGACTCAGTCTGGCATTCTTTGGTCATGTGCTTGTCAGAAAGCTCATCCCATTTACAAGTAAGCTCCAGACACAGAGAGAATTCAAGCTTCGATGGCCAACACTAACACTCATGCAAAATGAAAGTAATACTTTGAGCGTGGTGCTTATAAAAACCTCAGAGTTGAAGAGGACTAGATGGGGGTGGGGGTGGGGGGCGTACCCAGGAGAAAGGATGGGAGGAAAGGGAAAGTTTCTAATTTTCACAGCAATTTATCTGAAATACTTGGCTCCGATGTCACCTAATCTTTTTTGTTTTGTTCTGTCATGTTTTGTTTTTCATTCTCTGGACACTTTTGAATCAAGCATACTATAGTTTTGACATCTTTATTCTGCAATATCTGTTGTAAGCTCTGTGATTTAACTATGTTGTACTGGAAATAACAGACAAGTTAAGGAAATATGTTTGAGAGATGCTAAGATTGACTGTGGAATTACAATGACTCAGTTGGCACCCATTGGGGAAAAATTAAACCACGCTAGTTGTTATGGGAAATGTTTAATCTTCTTAGTGTCATCCTTCTTTCTGGGCTGATGTCTTTTAGCAATTTATTTGTACTTTTCATGTTTGATCCCAAATGTGAGGTACTCTCAGTAGCTGTCCTTGTCTCTCCTTGTTCATTTAGTGTATGACTGCAATGCTTTTGACATTACATTTGTCAACAGAATTGCTACCACTGAGCCAGTGTAACTTAGTCTCTACTTCTGCCCTGTATTCTATTACTTTTATTCATTTTGCTCTACCTGTGCTGATCTCCTGATTTACCCAATGATGGTGTTGTGTGAACTCTTTCTCTGGGGAGACATAGAGAAATGAATCCCATGCCCAACCAAGATAGAGTATCAATGACAAAGCAAAGTACAATTCTACCAAAGTCCAACATGAGGAAGCAGTGAGTTTGTTACAGTGGGCTTACTTAAGCAGCACACATGAAAGGTTACTTACAGGAGTGTGGATGGTTCCAGAGCAGCCAAGCCGTGCAAAGCTCTCTCCTAAGCACTGATGATGACTTTCCCACAGCTGTATATATGGGTTTCACCCTTAGTTAATACTCCACTTTCTATATTCCCAAGCATCTTCGAAGATCACAAGACCACATGCCATTAGGTCAGAATCACATACAGCCCACTGAAAGGTGCAACACAGGAGTATCTGGAATCTCAGGTGAAGGTCAAATGACCCCCTCTAGCTGTCCTTTTCTAAGGAAATGTCAGCAGGTTTCAAGCTTGAGGCTCTCCAACATCAATCCAGAGTGCTCTAATGAAGGCAATGGCCGCTCTGCTAGCAGGATAGCACTCTGGACAATTGGTGGGTCTTTCCCCATCAGATCCCAGACAGAAGAGGCTCAACACAAGAAACTGGATTAGGAGCCACTTTATCAAATACAGAGTAAGGAAAGAGAAAAGTCTAAGCATCTTGAATTTACAACCCATGAGCACATGGGACACTGAGGCAAGAAGATGACCAGTTCCAGGCCACCCTGCATTGTACAGTCTCTAAATAATTAATAAAGTCATTGGAAACAGCAAAGAACAGCAGGTAGAAAATTAGAGTAACCTGAGGTGAAAAGAAATCCTGAGGTATTTTCTCATTACCAAAGAGGAAAAGAAAGAAAAAAAATCATGAAGGAAATAAAGATGATGTGATTCTGAATTACAAAAAAAAAAAAAAAAAAAAAAAAAAAAATTTAACAGCGGTTATTTTTCAAGCATTTAGATCAATTAGTCTCACAAACCCAGTAGTCAAATGGATTGCTTCATATATCCAGAAAAAGGTTTCTACAACATATCACATACGTTCAATCAAAAGAAAAGAACATAGCACAACGTTGGTACAAGTGCAAATACAATTTAACACATCTTGATGAGAGCCTATGTTGTTAATGAGCACACTTTCTTTGCCTGGGTTACATCAGTCTACCCTGATGGGCACATATCCATGGTATCTAAATAATGTTCAGAGAAAGGCATTCCTGAACAGAAGAGAAATGGATGTAGAGAAAGTTGTTTCTCCATGAGTCCCCAGAACAAATCATGGCAGATGGGGGAGACTTGGGTGTGGTTAACTTATAAACAGTCTATGAAACCACCATGCATGCATTTCTTCATGCAGTCATCAGTCAAATTCTGATGGTGGGACATTTTATTTCCTAAAATCATGAGAAATATTTTAAATGCCCATGAAAAACCTTTGTTTCTCTAGAACAACACATCTTTGTGGAGGCTTCATTCAATATGTTGATAGCAAATTCTTTACCTTTTTCTGTCGCTGTAGACAAAAAGATACTATGTCTTATTTTGCCACACTGCTGTCTGATAAAATTTCACTGTAGAAATAATAACAGATTAGATAATATATTCATTAGATTATATATTCATTAACCTCATAAAATTTTCTCATGTTTTCCACAAATGACATGGAAATATCTGGTGGTGGCGGACAGGCTCCTGAACCAATGTTTACATGTTTTCAGAGACAGAGAGGCAGATCATGTAAGTAGTGTTCCTCAGAATCCTAGAACTTAACTTTCTTATCTTTTCTCCTTTTTCCCTTTCCATTTTAATTTTATTTCCTTTTTCCTTCTTTTCCCCCTTTGTCACTTTCTTTCCTGCCTCCTATTTTCTCTCTTTCCTTTTCTTCTTTTCACTTTTCTTCATCTTTAAACCTCAAGTTAATGGCTAGCCGGGATCCACCAAGGTCATAAAAAGACCAAGAGTTTATTTAAAGTACAACCTAAAAGAAGGATTCTAAATAAGGAAATCATGTCATCCTGAAATTTCATGCGAGCTTTCGAGTGCATCTTTTAATTTTTGTTCCAGGAGCCAGATGGATGGCTCAGTGAGTGGATAAAAGCACTGGCTGTTCTTCCGGAGGACCCCAGTTTGGTTCCTAGCACTACATGGTGGCTCAGAACCATCTACATCTCTCCTTCCCTGGGATCTGACATTCTCTCTGGCCTCTATGGGCAGCAAGCACACACTTATTTGGTGCACAGACACACCTGCAGGTAAAATGCTCGGAAGAAGTATAACTAAAAAATGTTTCAGAAAATGTTGTTTAAAGTTTTTAATACAAATAAACAAGTTAAAAATAAAACTATATCCCCAAAAGGGCTCTAAATAAATAGTATTTGCTATCAGGAGAATATAAAGGGCAACAAGCAGATGCCAGACAGAAGAGGCATTCCTAACTAAATGTATTCTGTCTGGTGATAACAAAAAAAAAACTGTACAAGCCCAAGTGAAGAAAATGAATAAACAAATGAAAAGAAAAAGCAGCAATAAAAACAAACAGTAAAATTCCAAATCTGCTAATCAGGGGGCTCAGGACATGTTCTTTGTAGGTAGAAAACCTCAAAATTGTGAGAAAAAAAAAAACCCTCCAGATTTCAAGAGAAACATGGCAGGTAAATGCCAGACTATTTCAGCTTGGAGCACGTTAATGAGGCAAATCCTCCCTGAATGATAGCATATACTCACAAATACAGGATTTCTCTGACATCTCAGGGATCGTGTGAGAGAAAAACCTCTTGCACGTGTAAGCGAGACGGCCCCGGCTTTGAGGGTTTTATGGGCATTGCTTTGTTTCATGCACAGGTCTGAAAGTGGGTGGAAGGACTACCTCACTCTGTAGGTGAACCGCCTGGGCTCAAACGGTTGACATAATTTGCCTGAGGTCAGGGTAGAAGTGCATGAGTATGGGTTTCAGCAGCCTCGTTGCACAGCTCATAGCTGTTACCACAACAACATATTTGGCCGTCACCTATGTTCCATGAGGAATCGGTAACAGACAACTGGTGGTTGTGCCTAGAGGGCTTTGCGGAGGAAACGCTGCCGTTTCGTTTGTTCTTGATTTTATGATATGGAAGGCTGGGTGTGAAACAATGTTTTGAGTGCTGAGCAAATGGATAAATAAAGTGTATCTGCATCTGTATAAGGTAATAGAGAGCTAATGAAATATGAAATGTCAAGTAACATCTGGAAAGGGCTGTAATAGTCATATTTAGTTTGTTAGCAATCTAAGGAGATGATGCTCACTTTGGATGCACAGAAAAAGTAGAAATGAAAGTTCCTACTTTGAGATGGCTCGATCAGTTCAGTCATTGTCATATCCAATTTAGAACAAAAGCTTTCTGCTCTAATTTTAACATAGTTGTAGACCACAATATCAAAATGGGTTATTGTAGAAACTTCCTGAACTAGATACATATATAAAAGAAGTTTAAATAAAGTATCATATAAAGGAGTGCCATATTGCAGCTATACTAAATAAAACCCACAGTACAGGGGCTGGAGAGATAGCTCAATGGTTAAGAGCACTGACTGTTCTTTCAGAGGACCCAGGTTCAAATCTCAGCACCCACACCACAGGCAGATGACAACTCTCTATAACTCCAAGATCGGACACTCTCATACAGATATACATGCAGGCAAAATATCAATGTACATAAAATATAATGAAAATAAATAAAGTTTAAAAGAACGGTACCAGGAACGAGTTACATCTTTTTGAGTCATTGATCCCATAGATTCGCCCCATCCTGAAACCTTTTGAACTACTGTCAACGCTTTCATTGAACTGTTGTCAATGCAACACAATAAGACCCTGTTGCTGAAGACAACACATACCAAGGTTATAAAATATGGGGAAATCTATCTGGTACAACTGGAAGCTTCACCACTACTGGCTAGCTAGCATTCATAGTGCTGGACAGTGCTATACACTCTACTGGAAGAGAAAACCCTATGAGCTTATAATAATGACCAACCCTCTAGATACACCCACTAGTGCAATAGTGAGCTGAATATGTGCAACCAAGCATGTTTTGATTACTATTATGCTGTTAATGTGACATCACAATAAAACAACTCCCGCTGATGTTCCTATGGCAAGAGATCAGTGCATCGTTGGGGATGTTTTTTCTTGCGATATGTGGTAAAACTGCAACTAAACAATATGCAGAGAGTGAAAGGATTTGCAGTGCTCAGCAGTAAGTGTGATGTCTGCTGTTATCACTCGCCTCCCCTCAGGGATCAGGGAATTATATGGAAGACAAAGCTGAAGCACTGTAGAGCCTGAGGTGGTGGACAGCTGCACGGAAATAATATTTTCCAGGCATGGAGGGCAGATATGCATCTGAACTCACAAAAACTATGACAGCATGAGCAAATCCCATATAAGCTCATGTCCGACAAATAACTGACTTGAGGGGAGGAGGGTAAGTGGGCACCAAGTCCTATCCTAGCCAAGAAATTATTTGCAACTAATAGTCTGGGAGTCCATGAAGCAATGGTGGGTCCATCAACCACACTCCAGGGCAGAGCACAGGCTCACCATGAGTTGGTCAACACAAATCAGACAGGTTTTGTTATTTCTGTTTTTTTTTTAATCAATGCTTTATTTATTTATTCACTTTACATCCTGGTCATAGCCCTGTCCTTCCTCACCTCCCAGTCCTTCCCTCCCTCCCTCCCTCCCTCCCTCCCTCCCTCCCTCCCTCCTTTCCTCCCAACCTCCTTCCCTGCTCCTCAGAAAAAGTGAAACTCCCCTTCCCATCCACCCCAAAGAAAGACAAAACATAAAGTTGGATGGATAGGAAGGTAGAGAAGAATCTGAGGTCAGTTATAGGAGGGGGAAAATATGATCAAAATACATTGCAGGAAATTTTCAAAAAAACAAATAAAAACATTTTAAAAATAATATACCTGCTTAAGAAAATATAACATTTTAGATATAGATGGTGCACAGTTTGGACACTTAACTTTTCTAAACAAGCAGCATCATCAAGCCGGGCGTGGTGGTGCACACCTTTAATCCTAGCACTCAGGAGACAGAGGCAGGCAGATCTCTGTGAGTTTGAGGCCAGCCTGGTCTACAGAGTGAGTCCAGGACAGCCAGGAAAGCCTGTCTTGAAAAAACAAAAATAAGATAAGCATCATCAAGAAGCGTGTATCTGTTTTATTGATGGCTTAACTATGCTTGTATTTTCAATTCTTCATTCGATAGAGTTGTGACCTAAAGCTCAGAATAGAACCAACGCTTAATTAGCTTAGATTGGAAGTCCATCCCAGCTGGCGAGTTCCCTTCCACGTGTCTGTGGTTTCCATCTACAAAGTAACACAGTTGCTACACTAGAAAAGCCTCACACCTTCCTAATTTTTAATCAGTTTGGGCTGAGATTCAAGGTCTTAGTGAAGCTGGAAGTCAAGTCCCTCTCCCAGCCTCAGGTCGGGTTACTGAGCTTCATAAAAGTCTGGCTTCAAGACCCATGTGCTGGGTGGGGGTGGGGGGTGGGGGGGTGGGGGGTGGGAGGGGGACAGACATCAGCTTTGGGGAGGTGGGACTGACAGTCCCTCCCAGATGTCAGAGGATCATCTCCCCTGAACAGCCATGATTTACAAGAGTAATCAATAGGTGAGGAATTCTGTGGTACGGCAGTTTGCAGAATCCCCTTCAGGTTGCCCGCTGGATCCTTGTGGTCAGATCCAGAACGCAGCCAGCAATTCGAAACCACAGTCTGCAGACATACTAAGCCTTCATCTTATGAAGACAATGGCCAATTCAATTAGGAGCCCTGAAGTTCCAGGGGAGCAATTGAACAATTATCTGTGATTGGCCCTTCTGCGTGGGGGACACATTCTTTACCTGCAGTCAAGGGCTACTCAGAAAGGTGTAAAAATCTTTATTGACTCTGAAAACATCAAAGCAGACTCTTCTATTCTGAGCTGAAAAGCCAGACCCAAGCTAGCGGCTAAAACGTCAACACCAAAAAATGAATTGAGATTTATTTTAGTGAAATAAAGGAAAGATCGTCCACCTGTGTCCCCTAAAAGAGTGAGTGATATGCATTTAACCCAAAGAGCATAATTCCCACACGTGGTTTGCAAATGTCCTTTTGTAGGTAAAGAAAGAGACCACAGGGAGGAAAAAAACCAAAATAGCATTTCTTCCACCATGCTTGAGGGAGTGAATTTATAAAGAAAATTAAATAAAAGTAAATGGATGGGAATGCCCTGTCTCTTGCAGTTGGAGCACAAATAGGGTTTGACAGTCCTTTTACATAATCAGAACATAATTAAGACTCCACAGAGTAATAGGAGACAGACAACCTGCAAGGACATTTTGAAGATACTCTATGTAACTGTAAAAGATCAAAGTGAGAAAGTGAGCCCTTTTAGTGGCTCAATGTAGGGGGTAGAGGTTGGTGCATAGCCTGGGAGTCAGGGCAAGCTCTTACTCTCTGGTGTGTGTCTAGCAGAATAGAGACATTCCTTAAAGGCACCAAGATCTGATATTTGCATAAGTAAATGAAGAAGTTGGATGACAGAAACCTCAAAAGTCCTCTCTCTTAGCTCAGGTGGACTGGTAACAGCAGCTTAGAAAGCACTATAGGAAGCTCACACCCAGGCAAGTTTCTACAGGACTTCTTTCTTGCCCTGCCAGAAAAAAAAAATATGAAATTGAATGTTTCTATTTTTGTGAGAAAATGGAAATAGAGGTGGATAGGGTACAAGGAGTTTATCCTGTTTTAAAAAAACAAAACAAAAAAAACCCACTTGTTTTAGATTTCAAACCCAATTGAAACCCCAGCTCTCCGAGGGCTGTGACCTTAGCGGTCTACTTACCTGACCTTTAGCACCAGGGGCTAGGCAGCAACAAGGGGGGCTGAGAAATCGGCTTCCTAAACCAGTCTTATTCCCTCCTACTCCTGCTCCCTCTGTGAATTATTGCTCCACCTGGCACCGGGAATATTATTGACTCTGGAGCAGAGAGCTTAATTTTGCAATAAATTTTACAGATCGCTAACTGAAAAACAAGAACAAAACTGAACTACCAGGTAGCTGAAACCGCTGACTCTTGCTGCCCCTTCCTGCCCCTGGGTAATTTATGGCAGCCAAGCTGGGCTCCCACACCGCCACTGCCACTTTGGCAGGGCTGCTCTGCTCACCGCCGGCAGGGCAGCCGGCCAAGGAGAAAGCCATGTAGCTTTGCCTGTGGATTTCAAACCACACTGCGCATGTTGGAATTCTTAGAGCCTCGCCTGTAGTCTCAGCCTGGGGGATCTCAGAGGAAAAACCTCAGTGGGAAAGTTAGGGCACAGTCAGTTGTGCTATTTGTGCAACGACAGGGGACCAAGACACTTACGGTGTGTTCTAGGCTTCCGGGTCTATGTCTATTTGCGTGACTTTCATTCCATCTCTCCTGTGCTTTTCGGTTGAAGATACATCTGTGGAGTGTTCACTAGACAAGGATGTGCTACAGCTAAAAACTAATGAGGAACACAGTATCAGGCTGTCAGTCATTGCTCTGAAACAAAATACCCTGAACCTAACGCTCATGAATGTGACTAGCCTAGGAAGACTTTGGTTGGGATAATGTGGCTCTGTGCCCAGGAACCTCTCTGCCTCCAGCAGGTAAGCCCAGACATGTTCCTGTGAACACGAGCAGAAGACTTAAGAAAGACAAGCTATAAAAGCATGTCTAAGCCCTTGCTAAAAATCAAGATTGCTGCTACCCCATTGGCTAAAATATGACTCATGGTCAAGGCCAAGTGCAGGAGAGCATAGACAGACATGAAAGAGTGGGACCCTTAGTGCCAAGCAACCAACCAGGACACCTCTGAGGAACTTGTAGCAAGGCAAGGGAAACAGGTGTGT
The DNA here is from genome assembly GCF_964271855.1 of Acomys minous. Taxonomy (NCBI): domain Eukaryota; kingdom Metazoa; phylum Chordata; class Mammalia; order Rodentia; family Muridae; genus Acomys; species Acomys minous. Next base: position 15,505,826 of record NC_140485.1, read on the forward strand.
AAGTGCCACTTGGATAATGACAGAGGCTGAAATAATATCACATGGAGAGAGGGGCAGCTGTCATGAGGCTTGGCTGGGTGGGGCACTGAGGCAGGAACCTTCGTCTGTAGGATGCAGATGTTGATCCTTGAAGGGTGTGTAGGAGAATACATGGGGAATAGCATGGGTGGGAACTGAAAATAAAGGAAACAGTTTACAGAAGGCAAGGGGTTTGTCGTATGAGATATAATGCAAGACAATTTCCGTCCTCACTGTCTCTGTATCTATGTCTGGTGACCTTCTAGAAATGTCATCTCTCCTTCCCGTTTCCTGATGCTTATTAGCCCTCTTCTTTTCCTCTCCTTCCTTTTCAGTATCTAGTTGACTCACCTCATTTGCATACCGACGACCTTAGCTCTTCACTGGGTGTGAATAGATGACTTGCTACGTGGTTCCTCTAAAATCTCTCTTGTCCAAATACCATTTCTGATCCTGACTTATGTCTCCATGCCTTCTAGGCAGATCCCTAAGGGTATACCGCAAGGACTGTTGGAGCCTATTGTCTTTCGCTCTGCCTGACTTAGCCACTTCCGCTCAGTGCATGCTTGTACAGACTGGCTCCGCCTAGCCACGCATCTGAGAATCCCTAGCTCCTATTTTGTGTCTCCCTTTTTTCTATATGTCAGCTTTTGTTTTTGTGTTTGTTTTTCATCAGGGTGATTACATACCAGACATAAATGATGCATGGGAAGAAAGAGCTCTGAGCTCAGCCACAGAGGGGTTCCGTCCCACATAGTAGCTCACGGTACTGGAAACTTATGTCTAAGATAGTGCCTGTCATAGCCAAGCAGGCAAGAAGCAGAAAACAGGGAGTGGTACAATCTTCTATGGCCTGGCCCCAGGGCCCTATTTCTACTAGCTAGGCTCTGCTTCTTGGTTTCCAAAGCCTCCCAAAATAGTGCTAGCGCCTGGAAACAGTGCTCAAAATCAGAACCGGTGGGAGGATTCCCGTTTCTAATCATAGCACTCTCATTATACTTTATAACCCTAAGTCCTCTTGCTTTGGATTCATGAACAGCTTCCAGCCCCTTCTTGAGGCTCTGTCATGGCAACCCCAGCTTCATCCTTTGTTACCTGGATCCCTGTTATCTCTCAGCTGCTCTGACCCAGCACCCGCCTTCACAAGTTTGTTGTCCACCAAATTCCATGTATGACTTATCTGAAATGCAAATTAGACTTATAACCCTTCTGCTTAGAAGCCCTCTGAGGGTGCTACTTTCTGTCTTTAATACCCCTCACTTGGGGCTGGTGAGATGTCTCTACAGGTAAGGGCATGTGCCACCAAGCACGATGATCTGAATTCAATCCCCAACATGCACATGGTGGAAGGATAGAATCAACTCCTTAAAATTGTCCTCATTCCTCCACCTGAGCATCATGGCATACAGATAGATAGATAGATAGATAGATAGATAGATAGATAGACAGACAGATAGTTGTGTGTAAAATATTAAAAATAATAACTACTCATTTGGAAAAAAAGCTTAATTTGGACAATGGATAGTTTGGGATGACATCAGTGGCTTTGAATTACATAGAAACAAAAGCTTCATTTTCACGGGAGCTATGAAACAAAGCCAATTTTTAAGATGCTTTTTCTGATAGTAACTTATATATTTCCCCCGACTTCTTTAGAACTTAAAAGGATCAAAAATCATAAAAATAAAACTGCCACCATGTGTGGTGTATGTCTGTAACCCTGGCTCTCAAAACGCTAAGGTAGAAGGACCACAAACTGAGGAAAGCATGGGTTACATATCAAGATCCGGTGCCCAAAACCTAAGGATTGCCTAGATGGGGTGGAGCACACCTTTAGCCCCAGTGCTTTGGAGGCAGAGCCAGGTAGATCTCTGAGTTCAAGGCCAGCCTGCTCTATAGACTGGGTTCTAGGGTAAGCAAGCCTACACAGAGAAACCTTGTCCTGAAAACATAACAAACGAAAATAAAACTAACGAACACCAAAGGGCTGGGAATTACTTATTGTTCAGTGATAGAATGCTTATCTCGTCAGCACAAGCTCCTACGTTCTGTATTAACACGGTAGAAAGAAACAAAAAACAAAAAACAGATGACAAAAGAAAGCAACCAAATTACCACCATCACTACCATATCAACAAACAAAATAAGCTTCCTGTGTGACTCTTGCAGCCTAACATTTATATAGCATTTAAGTAAATACATAAGCCTTTCATAGTTATCTGTGACCTAAAGCAAAAGTCACAACATAGAGATCAATATATTTCTGGAAAGAAAATCTGAGCATCTAGCCAAGAGATCTGCTATTCAAATTGTATATATTTTGAATATTTTAAAAAGTGGATATAAAATTCCAGTGATTTTTTTTCCTGAATCATTAGGAAGACTTGGGACCTTAAGACTCTTACCTACCTTAAATCTAATACAAAACAAAACAAAACAAAAACCTGAGGATCTGCTTGATTTTATTTCCTGAGCTATTACTTAGTTAGCTTCGGTGGGTGAAGTTTGTCCCTAAGTCAGTTCTCACTAAGGAAACTGCTTAAACTCTGATCTAGAGCAGCTGTCCAAGACAGCATGTTCTTACTTGAACTTAAGTTGATTAAAATAGAATAAAATATAAAATACAGTTCTTCAGTCTCATTAGCCACAGTTTGAGTAGCGATTCTATTAGCATACATTCAGCATCTCGATCCCTGAAAAATGTTGTCCTGGACAGCTCCTCCCTGGGAGTTCACAGACATAGAGAGAGGAAGGAAGGGGATAGATGGCCTTTTATAGCCCTGCTTGAAGGTTACACGGTTACAGTCTTTTCAGAGCACTTACTAAATACGATTCCCAACAATAAAGGTTGGAAATCTGTTGGGAACCTCAGTGAGTCCCAGAAGGTTGGCTGTTAGCTTGAGGCGTTGAACCCATTACAGGAGATACAGCCATTGCCTGCCACAGCCTGAAATGAAACTGGGTTTGGTCTTTGGTCCATCCGTTTGACCCAACATAAAACTACCTTTGGTTGCTTTTCATTTTGTAAATACTTTATTATGGAAATAAGGTCTAAGACACATTATCAGCCACCTCTATGGTTGTCGTCATTTGTCACTACTATTTTTAGTGTCAGTACACATTCTGGACAACCTTTTTCTCCCTGAGAACTTGCAAAATAAGCAAAAGTTTCAGAGTAAACTGTGCAAGTCTTCCCAGTGACTAGAAGCGCCTGCAGACAGGTTAACCTCGCATCTTTGAGATGCAGAACCTTATTGATCCCATTTCTAAGTGTAGTTGTTAAGAAGTACTGCTTGGTAGCAGGTCTTTCATTGCGGTTAGTCATGAGAGAGACTAGCTTGGGTCACAATTAGAAACAAAACATGAAATTTGTTGCAGTTCATTGGAGGTACTATGAAGAATGGGGAATATGTACATTTGTATAAATACTTATACATATTTATATTTATATGTAGTATATTATATAATATATTTATATTATACATAAATATGTAAGCAAAGTATACTTAGAGAGCTTAAACTATGTCTCCAATAAAATGTAGATAGAACTGAAGAATTGCCCCATATTTCAGTCTCCAAAAGAGCATATTTCAGCTCACAGATTATACATTTCAGCATTTCTATAAGCTTTCTCTTCTTCCTCCTCCTCCACCTCCTTCTCTTCTTTGTCTTCTTCCTTTTGCCTCCCTCATTACTCTTATTCTTAATGGATGGGATATCTGTCCTTTAGTCCTCAATACCAATTCCAAACAGAGGAAGTTTCAGGGTCCATAAGGGGTGCCACAAATCTGATTGGGAAGATAAAAGCCGATCCCTGTATATCAAGATGTCACCACCACAGCCATCTGAGGGAGTGTGGGCCACAGGATGGCAAGGCATTCAGGTTGCTTCTCCAGGCAAGCAAGTGATGCTATACTCATAACTATTTTTTAAAAAACTTGGCCATTGGAGGGGAAAGAACAAACCAGAAGACCTGCAGTACTCACTGGAGTTTGGATGGCCGTCCTCTGCCAAGTACTACCTGCCAAGGTGCCCAGCAAACCTGCCAGCTGCTGCACTCCCGGGCTTACTCTGTAGCCATCAGTGACAGGAACTGCTCCAATAGCCGAAGCCAGCTCACACAGCCATACTCAACCCAGACTTCCTAATGGTATCACTTCATAAAACCATCGTGCATCTGGCGCACGTTTAAGGCCAAGTTGGCAGTATTTGATATGAAAAAGAAACCAAAGACTGAATAAGTATCCCACAAGGTTGTTTTTGCAAGTCACAGACACAGTGCAGAGGCATGTGGAGCCCAGGCCACAGACGCCCACAAACCCTTCCTTAAATGAAAGCTTGCCTGCCTAGAGTCAATGAACTCCTGAAAAAACAAGCCAGCAAACAAACAGAAAGCTCACAAAACCAACCCAAGACTTCGATACTTATTTCTTTGCTCCAAAGAAGATCTTGTTACCTGTAGGTTCTTTGTTTGGATTACTTGGGACAAGTACCTGGGCCACCCTTCATATGGAAGCCTAAATTAAGAAAGGCATCTAACCTCTGCGCTAACCTGTAATTCCGGGCTTCCAGAAAGAGCCATTTCTCTTGTCTGTGAGTCTACAGTGTGGAGAGGAATCCTAGCTTTCAGAACACACTGTCTTGCTCCAGAATACAAATTGCTCCTTGGTGGGGGAACTCTACCCACTTACCTCTCCTGGAATGTCACTCTCCAGAAAACTGACTCCCTGGGCGGCTTTGTGAGAATACAGTCAAGAAGGACAGAAAAAACTAATTTTGAGGGCTCCTTAATTAATGGAGACCAGGATAAAACTACACTGCAGTGACTAGAGGTGTTGGAGCGATGCTATTTTTGAAATCAAATTCAGGCTGCCTATTCTGAGACTGAGCTGCAGTAATTGTAGCTGGGCCTTTCCTAGGGAGGTGGGGATGTGTGTGCTCCTTTCAAAGTCAACAAAGAGTACCCAGAACTGTTAGAAGATGATAACAAGGACCTGGAGTAGCTGCAGAGTGAAAAGGCATCCTCAGTTATGCAGAGAATACAGGAGCCATAAAGGGATAACTGTTAAATCTAATACTAAGGGCAGCGTAATAAAACAGAAATGCCAAAACAGAAAGAACAATCCCTACATATAGGCTGTGATATACTCTACCAACTGCTTTTATCGTGGGAAGTGACCTTGTGTTCCTGTTCTCACTAAGTCCATAAAAACTACACAACAACAAGCAAATTCTAGAGCAGAGCACCTAAAAATCAATTAGAATAAATTAATAAACTTTAAAAGATACAAAAGATCAAACTTACAGAAAAATAAACAGAAGGCTAAAAAAAATCCCTACAAAATACGTAATACCATCCGTTTAAAAATAAATAAAAATGCCAGGCATGGTGGCGCATCCCTTTAATCCCAGCACTCAGGAGGCAGAGGCAGGTGGATTGCTGTGAGTTCAAGGCCAGCCTGGTCTACAAAGCGAGTCCAGAACAGCCAAGGCGAACACAGACAGACCCTGTCTCAGAAAAAATAAAAAATAAAAAAATAAAAATAAGATCTTTCACCTAAAAGATTGGCATAAAATAAAATTTTCAAGTTCCAACTGTTAGCATATAAACAGCTTCACAAGCCTGCTCCAGGTTGCTTAGCAACCTCTGACATCATCATCTGCAGACACCACCACCAGGGTCCCGGGATAAAAAGGACAAACCTACCATCTGAGCCATTGCTCTCTTACTTTATCTCTTATTCTTTTACTCTCTCTCTCTCTGTCTCCCTGGGTTACCCCTATTTCCTTCTCTTCCCATGCTTCTACAATAAATCTTATAGCATGTATATTGTGTGGCACATATTTAACACCAACAGTGTTTCAGACAGGGTCGGTCTGCATCACCGAGGTCCTTGGAAAATGTACAATTGTTAGAGATCTTCAGTCTGCCTACCTACGATATCACTGCTTACCTACCACAGGAACGTGGCCCTGCCCAGGGCCATATAAAAGAATAAATCCTCCTCGTGGCCTCTCTCTACTCTTACCTTCTTCTTCTTCTTCTTCTTCTTCTTCTTCTTCTTCTTCTTCTTCTTCTTCTTCTTCTTCTTCTTCTTCTTCTTTTTCTTCTTCTTCCTCTTCTTGTCTCTGTCGCTCTGGGGGCACCCCCTCCCCCCTTTTCCTTCTCCTCTCATGTTCATTTAATAAACTCCATATAACATAATATCTTGAATCTATCATTGCCTTAATTATTAAATATAAGAACAATACTTTTGGAGGGTAAACTGACAAAAAAAAAAGATTAGTAAATGTGTGTTATCATCAACCTAACAAGTTTTCCTAAGAATTCATGGTGTACATAAAGTCATAGAGTGTACCAAGATTTGTGCATAACTGTACTGACTTCATCATTGTATAGAACACAGCAGCTGAGTGTGCATCAAATATCCAGATGTGACAGAAGAGAATGAACAGAGGAGCTAGAGTCCTGCATATGAAAAAAACAAGCAAACAAAAAACCAAACACCTTACCACTGCATTGGCCGAAAGAATGAGGCTCACCCATATCTTGAGATACAGTGTAGAACTACCAAGACAGTAATTTCAGGCTAAGAGTAAGATGTCCCATATATATCATGAAAGGGCGTAGAGATATAAGGTCTGATATTATGGCAACAAGATTTAAGCTTGTGCATAAAGAAAGGAATTGTCTGTATTCTTAAAGGCATATGTATGGACATACAAGCATGTTCTCCTTTTCCACAGGAGTAATAAGTGACTGCGGGTTAGGGTTCAAGGCATCAACGCAATTGTTGTTTATCATTGTTGTGCCTTTTGTGTAGCTAGGTTTTACTTCTTACTTTTTCAAAACTTTTACATAATGCTTTTGCCAGAAAAAAACAACAAAAAAAAAAAACAAAAAAACAAAAGGCAAATTCCTTGTGCACCCGTACTAAAGGACAGCTCAGTGAGGAAGGCTGAACCCAGCCCTGGGCTTGAAAGAGCTGTCTTCTGGTGAGTGGCAGGGCCACAAAGAACCTCATTAACATTGCCTTCAAACCCAATGGAAGTGGTAAATTTGGGCCGTGAGTATAAACAGTAATTATCCACGAGTTTCAAAAGTGAATTACAGTGGATTGGGTTTCATGTAGCAATGCGTCCCCAGTGCAGGTGGGATTTCCTGCACTCTTTGATCCAGGTGGCATAGACAGATTAAAAAAGAAAAAAACATAACCATCAGGGCTCATAGCACATGAATTCCAAACGCTCCCGAATATGTAATTCCCAAAGAAAGATAAACATTCCAGATGGCGAGATTCCTTTTGTATTCCACATGTGGCTCAGGAAAAGTATGTTTTCAGTCTTGGAAAAGATACATCATTAAACAAAACGCATATGCGGATTTTCTGATTTTAAAACAGATTGCCTATAGTGAGCCCTTTCCTTTCCTTTTATGATGTTTTGAAATTTTTATTTTAAGTTCATGAAAATGTTGTAAAAGGAATAAAAGAGAGAGGGACAGAGAGAGAGAGAGAGAGAGAGAGAGAGAGAGAGAGAGAGAGAGAGAGAGAGAGAGAGAGAAACAGAATACTCATATACTCTCATCCGACTTCCATACTGTAACCAGTTTTTCAATTGGCTCCTTGTCATTTTCTCTCTGATGTACTGCATGTACATTTCACCCTGAAAACACAAGTGTATGACTATCATGGCCCTTTGTTCTTAATACACTTCAGTGCATATTTATTAAAAACAAGAATATTTGTTTGCAGAATCAATTTACAAGTTCAATAGCTTAACATGGCTCCAGTCATCCTTCTGCTGCTGCCACCACCGCTGCAACCTATATTCCAATTTAGTGAGCAGACGCAATGAAGCATGGTGTTTGATCTGGCCCAGTATGGCGCACAGTGGCCAGCTGTCAGGTGGCCAGCTGTGCCCCGGTGAGTAGTTATCTGGTAGGACTCTGGTGGGTTTGTGTCAATATTGATGAATATGTAGTGGAAAGAGGTGTGTGAAACTTGCTCAGGCTGGCACGGGATGCCCAGGGTCTTCACCTTGGCACGTCCAGCCTTTCTTTTAGGATACTGATTTCCTTTTTTAAATACTGTCTCTTTTTTATTGGCTTCTTGTTTGTTTGTTTGCTTCTCTGTTATCCCAATATGTTTAAATTTAGGGTTGTCATTAGCAGTCAGAATATTGCATATAATTGTATTTTTTTTCAGGGTGCAACCCCTGTGTTACTAATGTGTTCAGCGCTTCTCTATTATGGCCTTGTTTTTGAATGCTGTATTAACATACTGCCTTCTCTGCTGCCTAATACTATTTTCCTTATAACGAACAAGTGCACACTTTCTTGTTGGTGTGTTTTTCTTTTATTTTTTAAATTTATTTATTATTTATACAGTATTTTGCCCACATGTGTGCCTGCCCACCACAAGAAGGCACCAGATCTCATGACAGGTGGTTGTGAGCCACCATGTGGTTGCTGAGAATTGAACTAGGGACCTTTGGAAGAGCAAACAGTGCTCTTAAACTCTGAAGCATCTCTCCAGCCCTGTTGCTGTGTTTTTCGATACAGGGTTTCTTTGTGTAGCCCTGACAGTCCTGGAACTCACTCTGTAGACCAGACTAACCTCAGATTCAGAGATCTACCTGCCTCTGCCTCCCAAGTGCTGGGATTAAACTTAAACCTTTTTTTTTTTTGCTTAAATATTTATATGGGGAGATCTTAGAACATCAAATTGTTAAGATCATACCATTGTGAACGGGAAGGCAATTAAAGCTGTCTTCTGAGGGTAATCCATGAACACAGACTACATCTCAACATGGGACCAGTGCTGGAAAAAGGTAAAACCCAAAGGAAAAGCTTTCCAGGATGGTCATATTTTTATTTAAAATGAGTTGATAATAATATTTATCTTTGGAAATGTTATACAGGTCAAAGTTGGATGGGGAGATGGCCTGGCACTTGCTGCTTTTACAGTTCATGGTGCCCTCACGGTGGGGTGGAGATGGCCTGGCACTAGCTGGTTTCACAGTTCATGGTGCCCTCATGGCAGCTCACAGTGGCTTATCACTCCAATTCCGAGAGACCTGATCCCCTCTTCATGTGCCAGGCATACATAACTACAGCCAAAATACCCCCACACATAAAATTAAATAAATCTTTTTTAAAGTTTAATTAAAAAGATTAAAGATATTCCAAGGAGAGTGACCACCACATTTCAAGGCTCAAAAACTAAGAGCTGATGAAAATATGGATTCAATGTAGCTTACTTTCTATCAGAATTGAATCAACTCATTAGAAGTGATAAGGGGAGAAAACTATCAGAAAAGATATACCAACGGAATTATATAAACTATGCATTAATGTTTCTTGTGCAAATCATTTGTACATCAGTGTTGGCATGGTATTTAGGAACCCAGGTCCAGTAATGATCTGATGCACTTTGTTCATGAGCAAGTCTGGGAGCTGCATGACAAATTAACCAACTTTGAACAATTACCAACCTCCTGTTATCTACTCAAAAGACAAGCACAGGATAACGACAGCAAACAACACATTAGACTTCACAAGAACTTAAAACTGCCACTCATCCAAAGGCATTATGGCAACTCTCCGCTAAACCAAAAGGGGGAATGAAAGAACACATCTACAATGTATTTATCTGACAGGGGACTTGGATGAGTGATCATTATTGGTGGAGCTAAAAGGCATAGCTAGTGTTAGTGTTTTGAACTTGAGATTTCCCAAAGGAATATCTTCTCTTCCACAGGTGGAACTATTTTGACAGGTTCTGAAACTTTTAGGCGACGGCACCTAGCTGGAGAAGCCCATGAGGGGTTTATTCCTGCATGCTTTCTGCTAAACTCTTTTTATTTCCAACCCAAGTCAAGAAGTGCCTAAAACTGATGGATTCATTAGACCCCACTCTCTCCGTGTGTGCATGTGTGCATGCATGCGTGTCTGCTGAGTACGTGCCTGCGTGAGTGCATGCCTGTGTGTGTGTGTGCGCGCGCACGCAATAAAGGCTAAGAAACACTCTCAAGACAAGATTACCTGCCTAAGAAGACCCTTAGAGCAGCTCAGATGGCAGGAAGGAGCAGAGACCAGCCAAACAGCCTGGAAGAACTTCAGAGCAACTGAGCTGCCTGTAAAAGAAAACTCTATAACCTGTGGAGCTGCTTGAAGGTTACACAATATGCTCCAGAAGACCAACCTTCATGAGCTATTACCCGTTCTCTCCGATGGGCGTTTGGTGATACAGCCTGCCTTTGAGCCATTTCTGTTCCTCTGTTCTGTTCCTGTAACCCCAATAAAGTTTATTCATTCAACAGTTTGGACTTCCATGGAATTTTTAATTTTTTTATTTATTTGTTCACTTTTACATCCCAGTCGTAGCCCCCTTCCTCCTCTCCTTTGAGCCGCACCCTCTTTCCCCCTCCCTTACTCCCCCCCCCCAAAAATAGGGGAGCTCCACTATTCACCCACTGGAGTCACATCAGGAATGAAAGTGTCCTCTTCCCCTGTGGCCTGGCAAGGCAGACCCTTCAGGAGGAAAGGATGGAAAAGCAGGCAACAGAGTCCATGTCAGAGACAGCACCCACTCCCCTTACTAGTGGGCCCACATGAAGGCTGAGCTGCCCATTGGCTACATCTATGAAGAAGACATAGGTCCCTTTCATGGATCTTTACTTTGGTGTGGTTTTTGTACCCCAACTCGAGTGAATAGTGTCTCCTCACACGACCTGCTTGCAAAACTCCAATATTAAATGTCATGTTGTCTCCTTTAGTTTTGGCAATACAAAAATAGTGGTGTATGATTAGTCTTCTGTCATGTATTCTCATGCCCAAAGTCTCTCTACCTCTTCCTCCTACTGCAACTTTGCTGCTTCTAACTAAGTAATATGGAAGGATCCAGAGGGTTCCGAAACCCCACAAGGAGCCCATCAAGGAGCCCATCATGGCCAGCCGATCTGGACCCAAGGACACCTGCACAAACTGTCACACCAACCAAGGACAATGTGCACAGTAAACCTAGACCCCTTTTCAGACCAATGAGCCAATGGTCAGCTCATTCTCCATGGTTGTGGTGGGAACGGGGACTGCCACTGACATGAACTCTGGTGACCCCAATTTGGTCACTCCCCCTTGATCGGGAGGCCTGGCAGTACTCAGAGGAAGAGGAAGCAGGCTATCAGTAAGAGATCTGATAGGCTGTGGTCATATGGGGAGGAGGAGGCCCCCTTTTGTCACAGGACTAGGGTAGGAGAATAGGGCCAAAGAGGGAGGGAGGGTGGGAAATGGGAAGATACAAGTGACAGGGGATGTAATCTGAATAAATTATAATAAATTAAACTTTTAAAAAATCTCATGTGATGACACTGAGTTCACCCAGATAACTTCCCCCAAAAAAGTCCCCATTTTAGTTTCCCCACATAATTGTATCTGAAAACTGTCTTTGGTCTTAAAATGAAACATATTCACTGAAGAGAATAGACTTCTTTGACTACCACAGACACACCCAGAAAACATATTTTAAAAAACAAAAGACCTGAGTTTTGTGAGAAGGCACTTGAGTGAGTAAACATGTAGCATAAAAGTACAACTCTGAGAAGCCTTCCCTTCACACACGCTACAATGAGGAAAACAAGCATTGACAGGCACGTAGAACAACCAGAAACACATTTTTAGCATGTTATTAATTTCACTAATGTAACATTACAGAAATGTAGTTGGCACTCGGTACTTAAGAAAAACACAGATCTGGACCCAGGGGCAGGGGTCATGACAATGCATGCAGTAAACCTAGACCCCCCTATTCAGATCTAGCCAATGGACAGCACATTCTCCACAGTTGTGTGCAGAGTGGGGACTGCCTCTCACATGAACTCTGGTGCCCCCTATTTGACCACTTCCCCTTGGTGGGGAGGCCTGGTGGCATGTTGGCTCTGTTTATTAACAATTAAACTTTATTATACAACCCAACTAGCATACACAAGAGGAAGGGGATGCAGGCCATCCGGATGAGACCTGATAGGCTGTGATCATATGGTGGGGGAGGAAGTCCCCTTCTGTCTCAGGCCTAGGGGAGGGGAATAGTGTAAAAGAGGGAGGGAGGGGGAATAGGAAGATATAAGTGAGGGGATAACAATCGGGATGTAATCTGAATAAATTATTTAAATAAATAAATAAAAGAATAACACAAAATAAGTCATTATTTGAAAAAAAAGAGACTATCTCTTCAAAGAAAATGCCAGAAACTTATTCAATAAACCAAAGTTGTTTTTTGTTTTTGATTTTTACCATCATCAGTAGAGATTTGAAATGGTACTAAGTGCTTACTTGAACATTGTCAATGCTATATAAAGTATAAACGTGTTCTGAAGATCCACAAGCGTTTTGTAAGACAGAACTCATGCTGAAAGTCTTTGACCTACATATGTGCAGTCAGTTCTCATCAGAGAATTTCTTATCAATAATGCAAACATTTAGTCACCATGACAGAATAACCACTGAGGTCCAAACTTCAACCGAGAATTTCTCGAGAAGTGGTACAAAGGTTACTTGTTCAAGACCACATTGCAAAGTGTTGACAATATAAGCTTTGGTTTTTAAGACTCCACACTTAGAAACAACACTCACAGTTTTACATGGCTTCTGGCCTTCAACTATGGACATGCTACAACCCCCCTACACCTATCTAAAGTCAGTTAACTGTAGATATGGACATTGACTGTCTTACTTACTTTTCTATAGCTGACATAAAACATCATAATCACCAGCAACTTGAGGAGGAAAGGGTTTATTTCATCTTACAGCTTGTAGTCCACCATGTAGGGAGTGAGGACAGACACTTAAGGCAGAAATCTGGAGGCAGGGACTGATACAGAGACCACACCGGAGAGCTGTCTAATGACTAGCAAGCCCACCAGTCATAGCTCATTTGTCCATGAACCAGCAGAGTACCAAAAGGATTGATGCTGATGGCTGAAGGTAAACAGCTGCATTCTCCAAGTACACCCCTTCTGTAGCTGCATTTAAATTAGCTGTGAAGCAATTTTCGTTTCAAGCATATGGAACTATGTATTGCATAACAAACAATATGACCTGCTCTAGAAAGATTTTTTTACATTAATTGTGTGTGTGTGTGTGTGTGTGTGTGTGTGTGTGTGTGTGTGTGTGAGAAAGACTTTGTTGACCCCTGTATAAGGTAGTGAGATGAGGTTTGACATATGTGTGTGGTCACATAACTACTGCCAGGATTACCATATGGAAAAGTGCCATCACCCTGAAAAGGTTTCTGTGTCCTTCAAAGTTGTATGGTGTGGCTGTAACAAATCACCTGAGAGAACTCGAGGAGCGGATTACCCAAGTTCTTTGTATCAGCAGTTGTAGTCCTGCTCAGCTGGATAAATTGCTTCTGGACCTGAGGCTGTGCAAGATGTCATAGTGGAAGGATCTGGTGAAGCCGGGCTGTTTATGTGGTATTTTAGATTAAAAAATAATAATAAGAAGAAGAAAACCCAAGTTTTTCTTTCGCCTCCTCCCCCCCTCTCTCTCATTTTGGATTTTGTTTGATTGTTTTTGTTTGTTTGTTTTTGTTTTTGTTTTTGACAAGGTTTCTCTGTATAGCCCTGGCTGTCATGGACCTCATTCCATACACCAGGCTGGCCTCCAACTTGGAGATCTACCTGCCTCTGTCTTCTGCATGCTGGGACTAAAATCGTGTGCCTCAGCATGCTGGCTAAATTACATACTTTCTTATTCCAAGGAAGAAGAACCAGGGTATATCTACTATAATTGGCTCAAAGCAAGACCAAAATCCTGAAGCGTAAATAGCTGAATGTCCGACATCTTGGACTCAGTCATGATCTTCTTGGTTCCAAAGTGTTTGGACATCCCTGCTTCTCCAGCCTTGTCACCCTGCCTCAGCCTTGCTCCACACCCCTTTCAATTTTGCAGTTTTATCCCTTGAGAGACAGCGCTATGTAGGTGACTCTTACACATTACCACGTTTGCCTTCAAGCTCTGAGATTCGGCGTTTGCCTCCTTGCACCACAGCTTCTCTTCCCTGGCCCTATCCAGGTGACGTACAGAAGATTCAGTTCAGTGAAGCTGGTCTCTTGCTAACCACAGCAGATTCTTCAGGACCTTCTGACCGAACCACAGATTTTTAATACATTATTAATTTTTAAAACTTGTATTCACCCTTTTCTTGTTCTGCTGTTCTGCTCAGCAGATTCTTCCTAGCCGTGATGGAGTTGCTGGAGAATTGAGGTGGTGGCCCTAATCCAGAAGTGTCTTTTGTGTTATTCCCTCTGTTTTCTTTTTTATGTTGTGAATAATTAATGCATGCTTCTGATCCTGTTCTCAGAGAAATTGTGTATTTTCTGGACCTAGAGAGTCTTAGCACCACCATTCCTTTCGACACACCCCAGTATCCAAAAGCTCACAAATTTCAAAAAGCCCAGAGTGTCATCATTGAATTATACTTTGAGTGGCTCAGGCGACAGCTCGGTTGGTAAAGTGTGTGCCTTACAAGCTTGAGGACATGACTTTGTATCCCCGACTCCTTACGTGAAACGCAGCCAGGTTACACTTAACTGTAACCCGCACACTGGAAAAGCAGAAACAGGAAGATCCAAAGCTCTTTGATCAGCTAGTGTAGCCAAATCTGAGAGTTCAAGGTTCAGTAAGAGACCCTATCTCAAAAAATAATGTGGAAAGCCATTGAAAAGGGAGGATGCCTAATGCCAACCTCTGAACTCCATATGTAAGCTCACCTTGACCATGTGCACATCCGCCCACAAGAACATGAGTAACCATGTACCCCCCTCCCTGACACACACACACACAGAGAGAGAGAGAGAGAGAGAGAGAGAGAGAGAGAGAGAGAGAGAGAGAGAGAGAGAGAGAGAGAGAGAGAGTTAAACATTGGCTTTTGGAAAAAGTAACCAGCTCCACAATGTGCTCTTTGCCAAGAAATTCTCACATTTGATGATGTATGGTTTTATTTCCGTGTGTCAAAGAGCCTACAAATGTATTCTCCTGTGGCAACCAAATTCCAAGCAACACCACAGCACTTGTTGTGCATAATTGTACTATAGGTGTAATCACTTCTTTCACACATCCTGCATGCATGTGGGTCCTTAAGATGCAACAGGAATGATTTCTACCTGAAGATGACAACAAATGACTGCCTAAGCACAAGGGTGGCTTGGTAAATCCAGCCTGCCAATTCATAAATACCCATGCTTAAAATTGATAGGTAATGGCATTTAGTAGGAATTATATGCATTCTTCAACATTTATTTACTTCGTTTTTTTAAAGTTAAGCTTTATAATATTATCTAATATTAAACTGTAGTTTCTGTTTAAAATTGAACAGTACTTTTTAAACATTTCTAAGAATTTTGAATTTCTAATCATTCATTCCATTGGTCAAATAAATGTATTTGATTTTGTGAAATAAATAAAATATTTACATGTCTTAGAATATGTTGGAAGTTATACAAGAACTCAGAGAAATCACAGGAGAAGGGCAGAAGAAAAAGACAAAAATCACATGGATTACAACAGTGAATTATCCATTTGAGTATGAATCTATAAAATGCATGGTTGGAACTAAATACAAAATTGACACAGAAATTAAGCAACAAACCATTTGACATTTGACCTCACCTCAAATTCTACTAGTGGAAATCAACGCCAATGCTCAGAATCTGAGTCTTAGATTTTGTAGTTTCTCCAAATCCTGTTAAGCAAAGACTGAAAATAAAAGGAGGTCAGAAATCTAGGACAGGGAGAACATTGGTCCCAGGCTCACATGGTAAAGTCTGGGCTTTCAACACGGGCAGGTCAGTGGTGGAGAAATAGAAACAAAAATCAAAAAGATATACTCTAAACACTTCAGGGTTGCGAAGAAATGATTGCTAGAAACCTATTGTTCTGACCCACGAGTCTCTATGGCAACTAATTTGAGCAGTGAAGTTTACAGATAGTTATTTGTGTCACCAGCCATCAAGGGATGGTGTTGTCCAGCCACACCTTAATATTGTCTAGACACCTTTCCTTGGATTTCCTTCAGTGCGTCCCCTGGCACAGTTCCTTGTAATTTTCCACTTTTCGCAAGATGAACAAGTTCTTCCAACTTCAATCATGGTTGTTTCATTAGCTGAAGCACAACTTTCCCTACACACACAGGTCAGCATCCCCCGTTTATTCCACTTGCTCATCCCTCCTCTTGATAAAAGTGCTGCTGCCACTAAGGCTGTAAACTGATCCCACCAGGGCCCACTTCCTTATGGTCTCCATTAGTCCATTTGGTGAGAATATGCCCATGTGCCAACACAATATATCTGCTGTGGTGCTCATGAGTGTTCAGGTCTTACAGAGCCAGGCAAATGCTTCTTAAAGAAAGAAAAAAAAAAGCTGCCCACAGAGGTACCTAAGTGAACCGGGATGAAAAGAGGGTGGCTGAGCCAATGCTTCCCTCAAAGCCCTTGAAGAGTCACTGGGGGCCTTGTGGGATGTCTCCCTTAGAAACTCGCTAGGCCTGTCAGAAACTTTCAACACCTTCCAGGTTGTTGTTTCCATCCGGCCTTCTCTGCTATAGGGCTGGACAACTTTTCCTTTCTTTTGACCCATCAGATTTAGGATTAATAACAGACACTCAGTAGCATATCACAAAACATACTGTTCATTTGTCTGTAAGTAGCTCTTTCGTTAAATTTCCCCTTAAATTGTCCCAAAGTGAACATTTCACCTGTCACCCTTGAGAATATAACAACTGTTTTTTATACAGGTTAAACAAAGGCAGTGTCACATCCTGAATATACCTAACTTCATAAAATATGTATTCCTTGAGTGACAACACACACACACACACACACACACACACACACACACACAAAGCTGTATGCAGTAAAATGGGTGAGAGCACCTAAGAGAAAGCAGAGGAAAATAAGATCTACCCTTTCACTTGATGCCTTACTAGACAGTCGGGTGTGAAGTCCTTACTGATGGGCCTGTGGCATGCTGTGCAGAGTCAGCATGTATTTAGGAAGCAGGCGATGCACATGGATTCCCTTGCTGAGTTTAGTGATAACTGGATGGTTGCTGAAATTAGTAGGGGGCGGTATTTACACCACAGAAATTGGTCAAGTGTATGAGGCAGGGGTACTTCTGGGGTTTGTATGAAAATTGCAAGGATACAGGATCCTTGCATATGAGAGGGTTGTTTTGGTTTTGTTTGGTTTGGTTTTGTTTGTTTGTTTGTATGCAGTCTCTTCCCAAAAGCAAAGGTTGAGATAAAAACTTGGGTGTGCACCTAATTTGAGAGAAGTTCTAGGAAATAAAAATAATACTAAGAGAATGAAAGAGGTATTGGAGAAGACAGTTGAAACGTCTGCAGTTCTGTCTACCTTAGGGCAGATGGATGTCTTGTGAGGACCCTCTAAGGAGCCATGTTCCCCCTGAATCCAACCCTACAGCAGAGAATCCAAGCACTTCAGTCATCCTGGTCATGGGAAGACATGAGTTTATCGATCTCGTTTTTTTCCCCTTGTAATATGGTGATCTGAGGTGAGGACTATCACAGTCAAGAGGGATGTACAAATCTTTACAGACATACACGGTCGTGAAGCAACGTGAAGTAGGCAAGGCTTGACTCCATCTTGGCACCTTGCTGGGTGGCCTGAGAAACTGGATATGCTGAGGACTTCAACTAACTGACAGAGAAGAGAGAAAACTCATCTCCCAAGGCCTCAGACAAGAAAGTAAGAGTGGTAAGCGGGTGTTAGGAGTTCAGCCATTTGCTTATTACAGCGGGTGTCGGGTTTCCTTTGCTGGAGAAGCTGCGGTTGCCACAGTCCTTGGAATGTGCTGGTGTGTTATCATCTGTTTTTCTGTAAAACGAAGGGAGGGGTCTTCACACTTTTTTTTTTCACATTTGATAAAAGAGGGAGAAGTCCCTCGACAAAATGGGAAGGAACTCAGACTAGCAGTCAGGGGTTTAGAATGTGAATTACTATAAGCAGGAAATAAAAGAAAGTTTAAGAAGAGCTAGGGAACTGTGAAGTCCTGTCCTATCTTTAGTCTGTATTCTGCTGTATTTGGAGGGTACACATATCTAAGACAAGGGTGGTCAACATATTGCGTTCATTACTAGTATTAATGATGGCTTCTAAAAAAAACTTTCTCCCATCTACCACCAGCAATACTTTCACAGAAAGAGACTAGAGGGACTGAGAAAATGCTTACCAAACTGACTATTATAAGAGCCTAATCTCAACTCACCCAGAAGCTATACTGGGGGAGCTAGGCTGTGTCAGTTCTTCCACAAATAATTTCTAGAACGTACTGTTTGCTGTGGATTGCCCTAGTTTCTGTTCATCCAACAGGAATTAATCATTTCAGGAGGGTTTTTGGTTTTGGTTTTTTTGTTTGTTTGTTTGTTTGTTTCCTTTTTTTTCACCTGAGAAGTAAGCTGCACCAACTGCTTTTCAAGGGTTTTTCAGACCTTTGGTACTGTTTGCAAAGCTTTTTTTCCTGGGCCTCCTCATGTCAGGAGTTGGGCAACTGGTCTTCTTTAGATCATCTGCTTCCACATATTCTCTTTGCTCCACCCACATCTGCAAACTGGCAGTAGGCCCATTGGCCCAAGGGATGTCTTCCTGCAGTTTATGAGGATCTATAGCTCTGACGAATCTTTGCCATTTGCAAAGGGAAAAAGTAAGTTGGTGACTGAGAACTTGACTTGGAGTCAGTAGATCATTAAAACGAAAAAGAATTCCAGTGGAGGCAAACATCTTAGAAAATAGTGTTATAGACCTATGTATTTTTATACTTGGTTCTTTAAAACTGGAGAGCCCTGTCAGTTAATCAACCAGTTAACTATAACACTAGGACTTTTAAAAGACTCTCCAACACCCACACACACACACACACACACACACACAGAGAGAGAGAGAGAGAGAGAGAGAGAGAGAGAGAGAGAGAGAGAGAGAGAGAGAGAGAGACTCAGAGTCCCCTAAAGGAACTCAGCACCAACTTTCTGCCCCTTTAAGTAGGGCAGCTGCTGTAAACTGCTCCTGAAGCCAGATGCCTGCCTTTGTCAGGACTCTATCACTCAGCAGGAGAGCCTGGATAGCAGATTCTGGGTCAGGCTATGGCTCTCCATGGACAGTTGCCTGCCTTTGAGCACTGCTACTGTACAGTGGTTCCTCACCCCTGCCTGGCCACCACAATGGATCTCTGTGCTACTGAGGTAAGACAGAGTGGTTCCCTTATGAACTTCATATCTCAGCTTTGCTGTATCCAAGGAAGATAGAGATCCAGCCTGGAAAACAACTCCATCCTTTCACTGGACGCTCCCTCTCATAGGCCTTGTGCCTTGCTCAAGGCACTGCCTGCCCCTTCAAAAAGCTAACAGTGCCTTAATGATAGAACTGGCATTCACTCCTGCTACTGTCATGCTTGATGTGAACTCACTTGGGGTAACAGCTGTCCATCAGGGCTACTTCAGTGATGAACTAGGTCAGACAGCAGCACGTGTTTTTTTCATGACACAGATTAGACAACCAAACCAATCCTCCATAAGCTCCAGAGGGTTTGTATTCAAATAACCAGTTGCTCCAGAGCAGAGTAAAATTTCATGAAGGTGACATGGTGGCTATGTAGAAAGGATATTCCTTGTTTGAAAATAATTTGTTTGCATTATGACATGGCCTTTTAACGTGAATTCATATTAGTCATCTACTTTTGCATGACAAGTTACCCTAACATGTAATAGTTCAAACAACAACTATTTATTTTGCTGATAATGCATGCCCTTTGAAAAGATCTCATTGAGGATTGCTCATCTCTGTCTCATGTGACTCAGCTGGAGACTGGAGAAGCTATTTGGGACATGGCCGCCTCCATGTGTAGCTGGCCCATATGCCTCGTGCGTGCTGCCTGAAAGTTTGTTGGGCTGAGGATAACAATTGTGTTTCCTGTCAGGTAGCTTCACTGTGGGCTACTTGGGGGGTCTCTCCACAGCAAGAACACCCCAGATGTTTTGAAATGCCTTCAAGTGCCACACAGCACAGGCCTCTGTCTCCATTCATCAAAGCAGGTTCAACGTATCATGAAGGCCATGAAGGATACGGCCTTCCCTTCTCAACGCAGCAGTGGAATGCCAAGACTCTACAACACAGGACCTGGGATGGCAGTACAAATAACAGCAAGTCCAAACCATTTTTGTGAGACCAGATTGCTCAAGCCAAAGCACATTCTTTAGTTTCTAGAAGTAGATTACACACACACACACACACACACACACACACACACACACACACACACACACAGAGGAGGAGCTTTCACATAAATTCACTGAACATCCAGGGCAGAGATGGGGGTTTTCTCTCTTGAGATTCATTCTATTCCTAAAGTAAAATACTTAATTTCTCAGGGCAAAGGACTATACTTGAAACTTGAATAATAGCATTCCAAAGTGTCTTTAAATTTAGAAGAGGAGTATTGCCCTTCTGTGGCTCTCGTGAGGAAGGCTGACAGAAAGAAAAGCCAAACATAAAACATGAAGAGGAGAGAGGTAAAGGAACTCAGACAACAGAGCAAGAAGCACAATCACTGTAGGAATACGAGGCTCTTCTGAGTTCTTCCAGGGGCAGCTAAATTTCCAGAGACCACACCTCACACCTCCAGCTTTCTCAACACCACCTTCCCTCATAGAAGCCCAACTTTCTAGCCTTCTGTGAAAGAAGTCGGCGGCAGCCTACATTAGCAACCTCTTAACTTGGTCAGTGAGGAAAGCTGTAAGACACCCATGCGTCTAAAGACTTGGGGAAGAGAGAAGGAACTCTGTATTAGGGTACAGTCAAGAAAGCAAACACCAATCAACACCCAGTGTCACCCCTACAGGGGCAGTTCACATGATGCTAGGAGTTCTTAGACGGCCTATTCTGCGTGGACAGTTGCTTTTTATTTCATCTTTCTATCTCTGTAGCTGCAGTATTACCTAGGAGCTTACAAATGTAGACCATACCTAAATATTTGAGTAGACTGTACCCATGTGTGACAGTCTACTCCTGCCAGTACTTTAAATGACACGAGGACTCGATGAAAAATTTAAGGAGGGGGGTGTTCAAACTTATAGGTGTGTCCAAATTTGACATTGTGGCACAGTGTTGCTGACTGGAAAGTTAATGCTTGAGATTTATGCACTCTATCATCCCCATCATCATCAGCAGCAGCAGCAGCAGCAGCAACAACAACATCATAACAAACAGCAACAACAACAACAAAACTCACAGTTTATGTTTCAAGTAAGTCTACTGCAATTTCATGCTGGGCTATATTCACAGCTATTCTTCTTGCTACATGTGGCCTGTGGCAGTGGTTAGATCTACCTAGAAGGAGGTCTATCCATGTATAGGGAACAGTGTGGGATAAAATTGTGCAGGTTGGAGGAACGGGGGGAGGGGGAGCTACTTAGGAGGCGCTTGCACTACTAGGCAACAGAAAGAGGATCTTGAGGCCAAGAGGGTATGGTGGTTTTGAAAAGGAATGACTTAGGTCGGAGTCTCTCTGCTGGTAGAATGTCCACTGCCGTTAGCATTGCTTAATTTTCATCTAAGAAGTCTTCCCTGAGATATCAGTAATGGGAGCAGCATTTCATGATGTTCAGGCAAGTGAATCAAGGGTCCCAGACATCAATTTCCACGCACTACCTGAAGATCTAGTGGTCAACACAGATTCTTGGTGAGTAGACTAAATCCAAGACCCCGACAATCCATACCCCTATGCTCATGGGTAATGCTGACAGCCTAGAGATGAAAAATGAAACGTAAAATAAACAACAAATGGCCATGTAGAGACTTGAACCCTTCAAACCAATACTAAAGATCTCATCTTCACTGGGACTATGTAGAAAGTCTCTTAGCTAAGTTAGGACTGCGTTTCTGTTGTTGCTGTTTGCTGCTTAACAAGTCAGCTGATGTGTAGCTGGACTGACACGACTCTATTCTACTCCTTTGAATGTACACACTGAGTTTTCAGTTTAACTATGTTTGTGCCAACATTTCTCACACAGATTAAGAGCAATAAGTTACACTAGTTGAGCACATTCAAGATTGTACAACATGGCAACGTGGAAATCCTGTGTACACTTTTACCTCCTCAAGATCGAAGCAAAAATGTGTAGTCAGAGCTCATTAAATTAGAGACGGATTGAAGCAAATGATTGTGCAGGTGTTCCGTTTCAGAATGTATTAGACCATAGTGCCGGGGGCCTTCGAGCTCATTTCTAACCCAGACTAATCATGCTGAGAATAATGACCCGCAGTTACTGCCTTGTGAATCAGACCCTATGATATTTAAAATAATTAAGATCAAAGCCTAAATAGAAGGTCACTGAATTCACCAGTCATAAAATGTTAGCACACAACCGAAGGCTGTGCTTGTTTGCTTAACAATGTTTAACGCTCAAGTTATAAAACGGCGTTAAGAGAGACAAAAAAAAAATGTCATCTTCAAAAATGTTGCTTTCCCACAGTCCCATTCCCAAAGGAACAGTCAGCCAGCAAGAAAGGTCTCTCAATGGTGATTTTTGAAGCAAAATATGGGGCTTAGAAACTATCACAAGCTTTGAAAAGACCAAGTCGTTGCAAGACTGAGCTGATGGGACCTATCAGCTTGCTGGCTACCAGCCCAAGAGGTGACCCCAGGAGAAGGATCCACTTCCCATTTGTAGGCGGTTGGAAAGAAGTGTGAAATGAATTGATTTGTCCGGGCTGGGTTCCCAGGAAAAGTGTGTCTTTCATACCCCAAACCTCCCTCCCCAGATAGCAGGGCGCTTCAAGCCAAAGAGTTAGACAGTCTAATAAGTGCTAATTGAGTTAGAGGTTTGATTAGGAAGTAAGCTGACAATTAAGTTCAGTTGAGGCCCCTTAGCAGGGTGGGTAGAGCACTCCGTAGGCACAGGTGGTTTCTAATCCACTACAAGACTCACTACAGCAAGTGAGAGACAGCGTAGAGATCAGTGGCTGGTAGTGACAGCAGCATAGGACGCTGTGGAGTTGGTTCTGAGATAGATCTGTTCGCACAATCCTATTAAAATACATGTCTACTGAGCCACAGTGGGGAACTCAAAACCACATCTCCAAAACAAGAAATGGTTTGAGAGTTTTATGGCGCAGCTTTCTGTGGCTGGGCTCCAGCAAGTTTTTAATTCTCTTTGCTGGGGCGTTTACATCTCTACTTCGTAAATACACTCCAAGGGCTTCACTTTATCAGCCACTACTTTTGTTGCTTTTCTTGAAAATGTCACCTCACTGGCACCTATGGCAACCCTTCAAAAAGAGTTGTGGAGGACAGCATTATTGTCACTTGACAAGCAAAGACCCCAGGACACAGAGATGCTCAGAAACTAGTAAGTGGGACACCTGGCCTTCAGGAAAAGGTAGAGGTGGTATATGGCAAAATAGAAGAAGAGACAGAATCTTCCAGGAGAAAAAAAGGAAGCAAAGTTGTATTATTTTATTTGGAAGGAAGGAAGATATATAAAAAACCCAGGGGGGGGGATTTAATGGGCTTCTTCACTCCCCCTTTCCCACAATTGCCAAAATGATGCCCCATTAATAAAGCTTAAAACTAAAATTTAGCACAGATAAAAGCAAGTCCTCATTACCCAACCTATAATTACCTGGGGAATGCACTGCTGGGGGCCAGTGAGTGGGGAGGGTGAGGCTTGCTGATTCAAGCTGTTGACTTTCAAACAAGGCGTTAAAACCAGACAGCCAGACCCCATCGTTTCAGATGCTGCTTTGTGTCCTGTGCTGTGGATGACGGTGAGGAGCTAGGAAAACGTCCTGAGTGTTTTATGGATTGAGGAAGCTGGAGGTTAAATGCGTGGCCTTTCCCAAGCCCATCCTATCCTCTTTCTTAAGGGCTGACAGCTGTGTCTCCCCTCCGCACACTTCAGCAGTTCTTTCTGCCAACAACCTTGCTCAGGCCCACTCTTCACAGAGCCTCAGGACACCTACCCACCATCTTCATCCTATCCCTCCTAGAGTTGGTACTTACTGCTACTAGAATGTTCTTTCCATCCTCTGAAGATTTTTTTTTTTTTTTTTTTTTTTTTTTTTTTTTTTTTTTGGTGCAGATCACTTCCCCTTCAAATCACCAGTCTTTCCAATTGACAATATCCAAGCCGACAACTGAACTACAATATTCTGTCTGGCTAAACCCAAGGACTAAAGTGTCTGCTGTCTTCTACAAATCTTCCTCCATCGATATATCCACAGCTAAAGGACCATCCCACTTCTTCACACTTGATTCCAAACACCTTTCTCTCTGCACATCCTTTCGTCTTTCTTGCTCTTTCACTCCCAACTCACTGGCATGCACTTTCAACTTCTAACCTCCCTGCTAACAGTTTGCTTTATGATTTCTTTGCATTTTCACTCCCTTCATCAATCCCACCACGAGCTCCCACCTTTACACTCAAGTACTCCAATATTGGGGAAAATGGGCTATGCAACCCTGCAGGCTGGTGACACCTTTAAGATGAAAAATTTGAAAAATTTGAAAACAGATCTCTATATACGTATCAACAGTTTCCAGCAAGCATGATTCAACCTGTCTTCTGGCAAAAAGTGTCTTACTAGGTCAAGAACCACCCCCCCCTTGCCACCCCCATCCCCCACCACGCATACACATACTTTGCTCAGGCTCAGCCCAGGTGAACAGTGTTAGGGTGCAGACAATTTGGGCACATTCCAAATTCTCTGGCACAATCAACCACTCAGTTTTAATCAAGTTATTTGTATAATTCTAAAACTTGTATCATATGCCATGCTATGAAAAATTGGTGATGTACAGGACTCTCTCTCTCTTTTTCTCTTTGTTCATTTTAGTGACATTTGTTTAAAAAGGATTTACCTGTACTGCTTTAAGTGCTGGTAGGGTTCAAGGATGGCAATAAAACAGAAATAACAGATGCACAATATAGCCATAAGCCTAAATAACCACTACAAAGTGCTGAAGAGGAGCCCAGAGGCATAAAGTTTAAATGGCCTTTCACTTAACCATGTCATCTGCAATAGCAAACAGCAGACTCATCCTCTTTTTTAAGCCATTTTTAATTTCAAATCTAACTTGTTGACCCACTGAGTATATTAATATCTTATGTATCTGACATAATCTCATGCTTCACAATGCTTCTACATAAATGAATATTTTCATATTAAAGCACCACAGAAAAGTGTATCTACTGACCATCCTTCTGAAATGATGAGATTGTCCCTAGCACCTTGTAGCTAACGTGTCTGCAGCATCCGGGGAGATTAAAGTTGTAGACTTCTTTTGTCAAATCCAATTATTGGACTTATACGTCCCGACTCACTGCCCGGTGACTTTTTCTCATTCTTCCTGGGTTGTTTTTTGTTCCCAAAGTTGAGGCAGCAAGAAAATTTCCTACAGTTAAGTATGTTGCTAAGTAACAATAAATATGTTCTCTTACCTAAACGGTGTTAGGATCTTTAGCAAAGCAATTGTCCAGAGTTGCTTTTCCCAGCAAATACCAGAAATGGCCTGCAAGATTTATGAAAAACAATGACATGCTTAATATATATATGTATATATATATTTATATATATAATAAATTATATAATATAATATTACTCATTTGTAATAGTTTTAATCTTCCTACATCATGTTTTGGGTCAAACTAAGGACCATGTTGGTTGATCTTAAGGTGGTTTCAGTGGCCTTTTATCTTTTTGTTTGCAGATTTTAGTGAATGGGTTAGGGCAAAGGTCAAATGCCTTACCACTCTGGATTTTAGCTAATTCAGTTTTAGCTGAAGGTGAGACACTGCCCTACCCAGGCTCCTTTGGTCCTCCAGACATCACTGCCAGATGGCTCAGATGCACTGGACATTTGCAGGCACTCCGAGATGCAGGCTTACATCATCAATGGAAGGGCAGGGCCACCTGAGTCCCAGAGAGGAGGAAGCAATGGGAAAAAATATGATTCACTTATCCCAACTTCGGGTATAAGCCATGCTGGCACTCAGTAAATATTAAATGAGGGAGGGAGGGAGTGAGGGGGTGGGGGACTCACTTTGATCGTCTGGAAATGAATCAAGGGTATGAAATAATTCTGGTCCAAAGGGTAGAAACTTCTTTTTAAAACCCGGAAGCATATTCAGATCTCTTTTGATTTCAAGAAACCCCTAAAGAACAAAAAGGCATGCTCTTACAACCAGGCTTTAAGGAGCTATCTTTAGGAAAGTGGCTGCAGGCTGAGTCTTCAGCTCCACTGATAATCTACAGGCTAATTCTCATTGCTTTTTACTTGAGACTCGATAATCTTAGAGCATATATAGGGGGAGGAGGTCTCCCTCAATCACAGACATAGGGGAGGGGAGAAGGGGGGAAGTGGGAGGGAGGGAGGAATGGGAGGAAACAGGAGAAGGGCTAAAAATCAAGATGTAATATGAACAAATTAATAAAAAAAATGGTAAAAAAAAAGTTTTTGAGTCAAGGTCTCAGTCTGTGTAGACCAGGCTAATCTTGAATTCTAGAGCCCTCTCCCTTAACCTCCCACGTGTAACAGCAATACAGGTGCAGGCCACAGTGCCCAGTCACAGGCCAATTTTGAAAGGGAACTAATTTTAAAACCAAAGTCTCTCTTCTTCAAAATAACATGATGGAACACTAATCATTACTACTGGAGCCTCCTTAAATATTAAATTATTTAAATCTGGAACTGTATGAATACGTCACACGAGAAATTACTGAGAGGACTGAGGACATCTAGCTTTGAAGAGAAAGAATAGAATGAGACGTGAAAACATGACCTCCTCCAGATTAGTTCCTCTTAATATCAGTGTGGAATGGAATGACTCAAATGTTTCCCTAGGAAGAATAAGTAAATGTTGGATAAACGCACACCTTGAAGAAGAGGGCACTAACTGGAACCGTCTAGGAACGAGACCCTCTTCCTGAGGAGTCCTCGGTTTTCAGGGTATGAGATCACAAGACAAAAACAAGAAGCCAACTGATGCCTCATCTGTGAACGTCTCTTTACAGCATTTGTAGTATCTTTTCCCTAATTACAACCCAAAAACGAAGGGGACTGATGTTGCCAGGTGAGGGTAGGGTGCAGGCAAAGATACTTAGACACCCACAGAGGACATAGCACATACATTTCACTCTTATTTGAAAGTGTCCAGGTGAGCAGCAGGTGGCAGGTGCAGCAGGAACTGAGCTTCGCAGAGGATCCCGCCTCTGCCGTTCTGAGCACACACGACAGGAACCCCTTCTCTGCCCTGACCACGATAAATACCAAGTGAATTAAAGCTCAAGCCGAAGGGAAGGCCGGCTGAAAGAAGTGGTGAGAACTTGCCCTCCCAGACATGTCTAAGTATGCCAGGGAAACTTTCAGCCACATGTTAGAACTTTATAAATTATGTGTAAACATGACCTCTGAAAAAATGCCAGGGTCCATGCAGCTGAGAGCGGCTTCTCTAGTGAATCATAGCTGGGACAGTCATTTTTGAACTCTGAATGCAATTTTCCACATATTTTCCACAATAAACGGCACAGTGAATACACACATGGCCCAGGCCTTCTCCTGCCAGCTTCCCACCCGTCTCTGTCACACACGATTTTCCCTGTAATAATTCTCTGATGCTCAAGGTGTCCCACCTATCATTCCCCCGACCTCTCTCTGTCCATTCTTCACTCCTGGAACTTCCATAAATCATCTGTGACAGTTTACAGAAAAAACACAGATGGGAAAAGAAGGCAAAATCCTACCAACCGCTTCACGCTACTTTTAACTTCTGCCCCATCTGATGTATCGCCTCTCGCAAACTAAACAGACATGGATGATGCTGTGAGGGTATGTAGCTTTTCCTGGTTCATGCAGTGTCCTAAAAGCGCACACACTAAATACATAAGATGTATGGCCCAGACTTGTGTAGTCAGTTACATAACATTAGGATCTCTATTTTATTTATTTTATTTTATTTTTACTTATTTATTTTTGTTTATTGATTTTGGTTTTTCGAGACAGGGTTTCTCTGTGTAGCCTTGGCTGTCCTGGACTCACTTTGTAGACCAGGCTGGCCTCGAACTCACAGCGATCCGCCTGACTCTGGTTCCTGAGTGCTGGGATTAAAGGCGTGTGCCACCACCGCCCGGCAGGATCTCTGTTTTAATTTTGGAGAAATTTCCTAAAGTTGGCTTGGACATGAGCGAAATAATATTCTAGATGCATCCACTCCCTGCACAGCCTAAGTGTTTAATCATGAAGCCCCTTTTCAATCAATCCGCAACTAGCTGCAGCTTTCTCCGGCACCTCCCACTCTGTTGGTGCTTCTGTGGATCCCTTCCCCTCCAAGGTTCTTGGGAACTCTGCACTCAGAGGCAATTTTACCACCATCTTTGTCAGAGTATCCTTGAGAACTCTATAATGGAAGTTTTTAAAAGCACTATTACTTTAGATTCTTGGCATTATAGACTCACCATAATTTTTTTCAGGGAACAGAACAGTATTGGGGCCAGAGAGAGTGCCATGACAAAGGTTTTTAATTATTATTGATTCACCTATATATTTGGAAGAATACTTTAGATTAAGGCGAGACTCACAACATCTGGAATACAAGAAAACTTATTCCTTTTTTCTAGACTATTCCTCCCACTCTCACCCCAAATGCCTTTACTTCTTTCTCCTTACAGAATGAAGATGTTGGCATGCCCAGCCCTCTACACAACTTGGGTGCTCCTTTCTTCCACCAGTTGCTGGCCTTCCAGGTACATACTATTCTTCCTCTCTCCCACACTTATATAAGCTCACTATCTTAGAGTGTTACACATTCAAAATCACTGAAACACGTAACACAAAACATGTAAACAAGAAGCTGGTATTCACCTATGGAGTCATATTAACTGGCTAACAACCATCTTTTGAAAACATAACTGATTTCTACCTTTAAAAATATTTATTTATTTGTATGTATGTATATGTCTGTTTTGCCTGCCTGTGTGACTGTGCACCATGTGTACACAGTACCCATGGAGGGGGGTGTCGAATCTTCTAGGCCTGGAGTTATAGATGGTTGTGTTCCACCATGTGGGTGCTAAGACTTGAACCCAGGTCCTTTGGAAAAGAAGTCAGTGCTCTTAACTGCTGAGCTACTTCTCTAGCTCCTGAAACTAATTTCAATTTTTGTATTAAGTTGTACTTTCAATCTTTATTTCAGTGCCAAATTTGAATAGATTTTTGCACAAATCCCATAAGGTAATAGAAAGGTCTTAGAGCCGTCAATATTTCACATTATTTACATCAGCTACTGAAATTCTTTTGTCAGAAACTCGGTTGAGAAACAAGGATGGATGTATCAAGGCATGTCCTAGAAGGCCAAAGTGTTCATACCACACACTGTCCGGATCATTGTATCACAAAATCCTTAGAGAGAGGCAAAAGTCTTTATGATTCTTTAAGGTTCAATGTAGCCAGCTTTCTGCTTGCATGTCCACATGGTGTAGTAGGAGACCAGGAGCCATGTCATCACGATGTCACTTATCTGAGACTGGAAGCCTTTCACCTGTGATCTGGAAAAGGCATCTACTCAGATCCTGCTGGAAGATGGCAGTGGCAATTCCAAAGGTAGATGCAATATACATCCTTTCTAAATTCTCTTTTTCTTCTCTCTCTTGCCCACTTTCACAAAGATTCCCCTTAGCCCCTGTTGACGAGTAACATTTGGCCATGTCTCAACGGTTAACGATGATGAGCAGAGATGACACAGGATTGTAGATAAGCAAAGAATCTCAGAGGCCATGTAATATATCCCAAGATAAGGCTAGAGAGAACCCTAAGCAAAGGATTTAGACCCAAATCTAAAGGGAGATATGCTACTCATGACCCCAGTAACAGCTTTATCCTTACTTTTAAATGTGGCCAGAGAACAACTGACACTTGAATTAATTTAACATACCAAGAGAGAGTAACTTCATCTCTGACAAGCAAGATTGTGCTAACACAGAGCAAATTCTAGAAGAACTTGGATTTTCCTTAGTTCTTTACACATTCGTAGAGAAATGATGGTCAGAGGTAGTCTTCTGCTTTAGACACTATTTTCCACAATTTGGCATTAAGGAAATGTTTGTGCCTGCTTTGATCTCACCTAATTACCACCAAACTTGGTGGAATTCCACTCTTTATCCAAGAATATGATACTGAAACAATATTCCCGAGTACTGCTCAAAGGGTCTAATGATGGGTTTAGACCCTTCTAGTAGTTAAAAAAAAAAGTGTCATTAACTGCAGAAAGGCCTTCTGTGTATATTACACTGTCGATCACCAAGTCAGCCCCATGATGCAGCAGATACCACCATGTGTATATTACTGATAAGGAAACAAGGCACTAGGAATGAATTTCCCAAGGTTTCTCAGTAGAAAACAGTTGTTCAGAAAACAAAAGGCAATGTTCTGAAGATCACAGAATCAATAAATGAGAAATGAAGGCTTTCAAAGAAATAAATAAAGGAAGGAACGAAGGAAGGAACTGGTAATCCTCAATCTCTAATAAAAATCAGAATTCAGAGCTAATATACCATTGGTGTATTACACATCCTTTGAAATAAAAAATACCAGAAAGTATTGCTATAGTGCCTGCCCCTAGTGACCATTGAGGTAAACAGTACCCTCCTGGGGTGCTGGGAATGTCACTTGATGAAGTTTCCTTTAAAAGCCATGTGGCAGTGTTATTAAAGCTTAGTAGCATGTATAACCTATGATCAAGAGGCTTAATCCTTTGAGTGTAAAAGGCTAATGTGAACAAGAGAGTAACAGGAAGTCTGATCCACTAGAGAACACATTGAACTGTGACATGATGGCACAACAGAATCCACAAAAGTCATTAAAAGGACTGAGGTAGCCAAGCATGGTGGCAGACATATAATACCAGCCCTTGGGGGGCTCAGACAGGTAAAGGTCAGCCATACTATGTAGAAAGACCCTGTCTCAACATATATATGCATATGTAATTCACCTGTGTGAGTGTGTATGTGTGAGTGTGTGTGTGTGTGTGTGTGTGTGTGTGTGTGTGTGTGTGTGTAAGTATACTACATGTCTTTAATCTTAGGATTCAGGAGGCAAAGGCAGGTAGATCTCTGTGAGTCTGAGGCCAATCTTTGCTACATAGCAAGGCCTCATGGGGAGGACTCTTCTGGAAGAGGAAGGGAGGATATGGGAATGAGACTGTTGAATATAATAACAGAGTGGTAGACAGCAGTTCTCAACATTCAGAGAATGCGCTCCACCTACGGGGAACCTTAACCCGAATGATAAACTTTGATTAATGTCGAGTTAACAACATGGTCACATGGATTGTCACAAATGTCCACAGCAGCCAAGAGGCTGAACTAGGAAATTTGGCTCATTCTTTTCTTCTCTTAAAAAAAAAAAAGTCTACTAACTTAAAAACTAGTAGACAGCATTGTGTAAATCTTAATATGATTATAAGCATAACAAGAGTTGAAAGATAACCCAGCTGCAGAGTAAAAGGAGCCTAAGAGAACCAGGCAGAGGAGCAAAGCCAGAACTCAAAAATGAAATACTGGCTCTTCTTCTCATTTTAAACTGGAAAGCTAAAAACAATAGATATTAGCATTCTGTAACCTAATTCATGTCAAGTGTGTGTGTGTGTGTGTGTGTGTGTGTGTGTGTGTTATACAGTTAGGCAAACTTAGCTGAAATTTTGTTCAAGCACTGTTGGAATCTACCATCCCGTCATAAATACTCCAGTTGATAGAAGCAAATGTTGTTTTCCTGGGTTCAACTGTAAAAATACATGCCCCCAAAAGTAGATAAATTGGACTGAACTTTGACCAAACAAAATCAAACGGTCAATTCAAACTTCCTTTCTTCCTCATTCTTAAACAAGAGAGGTCTCTCTAACACAGCCTACGGGCTTCTACTGGTGTTTAATATTAATATAAAGTACATGGTAGTTTCTAATGGGTTTCCTTCGAATGAGCTGTTTAAAGATCCTTGGCTGTGCCATACACATATACACCGCCACAACCAAGGTACCCAAATAAAATTCCTCCCGGAGAGGCACACTTGTAACTGCAGATCCAGACAAGTGGTTCAATTTGTTTACCCAGACACTGGAGACCTAGCATGACTGGGCAGAACCTATTTGCATATTGATACTGAAGTTGCTTGCCCGTAAATATTGGATTCTCCTGTAAGATTTTTGCAACAGTTTCTCTCAGTACAAGAGAGGGTTTCTAATCATATCCAAACTGTTCCTTCCTCTAGTTAAACCTAATCCCTGTTATCACCTGGATGCCCCCAAGGGCTTTGTTTTCAAGCATTACAGCAGCGTCTGGTTGCCCTCTGAGATCATTGTAAATGCATGGGTCCCACCATGCTCCGCTGCTTAGCCCTTGCAAAAAAACACAGGCAGGAAGCAGCCAGGCTGCTTCTGGAGAGTTTGGTGATGAAACACAGCTCACAGTCGGTTGCCCCTGCAATTTTCACACCTGGGGCTCTTGAGCTTTGAGGGTGCAGGTGGCCTAATACAGAAATAATTAGTTCCATGTCATTAATTACTTACATGGAGCTTATCACCCTGGGTTGGCAATTTTTGTTGACTCCAAACTGCAGGTGCACAAAAGAAAAGCAGCTGACTATCTTGGAGGCCGGACCCTGGGAAAGCCCATGTCCTTCTCAGCAACCCCAGCAATTTGAGAGGCCACAAAAGGACTGCTCAACAAGGCTACAGTTACAAAAGTGATTCTGTTTTACTCCCAGAAGTTCTGTTTTTAATACACTTACGGTTTTGCGCCTCCCCCCCCCCCCCCCGCCTCCTCCCTGCCTCTTTCTTTTTTCGAAACAGGATTTCTCTGTGTAGCCTTGGCTGTCCTGCACTCGCTTTGTACACCAGGTTGGCCTCGAACTCAGAGAGATCCGCCTGTCTCTGCCTCTCCAAGTGCTGGGATTAAACGCACGCACCACCACCGTGCCCAGCCTTAACACACTTTTGACAAGAGAAAGGTCTTCCAGTTTTGCTGATGGACAAAAGCAAAGGATGAAAACTCACAGCCGCTGAATTGCAGCAAGGTCAAGTTAGGCTGTGAAGGAATCCTCCCAGTGGCGCTGCTCACCGGCTGAGAACTGGGGAACTCATGGTGAATCTGCCTTCAGTGCTCACCGTCAATACAGTTTCACTCTTAGCAGCTAACCCCATGCAGGAATCCTAGAGACGAGCTTTGCTGAACTCATGGCAATATCCTGGAGTTCTAAGACCACTCACATCCCTGCCTCCTCATAGAGTATCAAGCCCTCTTCCAGTCTTCCATCCTTCTGCATTTGTAAGAGGGTGGGTGGGGCAGAGAAGAAAATCTTGCTTTCCTCACCTACTTTACAACACAATTTACAATTTAAAAAATTTTTGTAATAAAGTCATTGAGAACATTTTTTATTACAAATGATTACAAAATTAAAAACTCAGAACTGGTTCCGATCACTTTATGGCAAATTTTAATCTTCTTTCTATTGGGGGTTTGGAAGCAGAGTCTCTGGGGCAGTCTCTCTGTAATAGGGCAGTTTTATTTAATTAATGCTATGCCTGGACTGCTCCTTCTTGCCAAGGTAAGCTTCAGATAACTTCACCCAGTTCAGCAGCCCTACCCCACCCTGCCCTGTTCCTTCCTTCTTTACCCCGGTCTGTGCATGAAGAATTGGTACCAGCCTGTGTCTCTTGGCTCAGCAAAGGTCTCAAGTACAAAGGGCAAACCAATTTCTCCCTTGTGATGGAGTAGCCACCAGTGTGGTCCTTAAAGATTGGTACTGCACATCTAAGTTAAAAATGATCCACATAATACTTCACCATCCTACCTTTCTTCTATAACTTCCTTTCTATTCACTCCTTTAATTTCTGTGAGAAGATTCTGGAGCATACGAAGCAATTTGCATATTGTGACTAAAAGTCAGCATTTAGCGGTGGAAGGTATGTCTCCACACCTCTCTCTCCCACTGTAATACAGGAAAGTTAGAAAAAAATGGCTTTAAGCCAGGTGAGGTGGTACACGCCTGTACACTCAGGAGGCAGAAGCAGGCGGATCTCTGTTCAGGCACAGCCTGGTCGGCAAAGTGAGTCCAGGGCAGCCAAGGCTCCTCAGAGAGACCCTGTCTCAGAAAAAAAGAAAAAGAAAAAAAGAAAGAAAAAACTTGCTTTTAACACTAAACAGGTCAGAGTTCTCAAAGCGCCCCCTGCCCCCCCCCCCTCGCAGGAAGCACCACCACCATCCCTTGGCAGTTTGTTAGAGTGACATCTTCTCAGCCTTGGAGCACGGAGCAGTCGGCTTTAATAAACCCTCCACAGGAGAGCCTCGTGTGAGATGAAGCGTGAGAACCGCCGATACCTGCACTTCTGGGTCATAACATCTAGGGGTTGTCACGGGAACTCATTACTCCTAATCTAAGGAAGAAGCCCTTTAGCACGCAGTTCTTCGCTCCTCTAAGATGCCCTGTATGCCTTAGTAGTGTGCCGTAAGCTTTAGTATATTAGCACAGGATACAGGTGGCCAGAGTAATGTTTGAAAACTTCCAAAGCCGTGCATGCAAATGAAACCTTACCTCGACAGCTGAAATAACGTTCCTCCACCCACACCCACACCCTGCCCCACACCCTCCCTCTCCCACCAAGCTTGAGCTAAGAGTACTGCATATTGGGTGAGGAAGCTTACTTGTGGTTTTGTTTGACTGTATTTTATTTGATTTCTTGTTAAGTACACAGAAGTCCCATGAATTCTGGAAGGTGAAAGTCCTAGTCCCAGACAAAGGTATTCAGCGAAGAAGAGTCTCAACAGACAGGGAAATGACTCTTATTTTTATCAGCTCCCTTCTTCCCTTGACCCCACCCACCAGCTCAACCCAAAGACCCTTGGTCTTGTAAACACGTGTTTTATCACAGAGCACTCAGGATCCTAGTACTCTGTTTACATAAAAAGTATCTAAACCAAAGCTGTAGAGAATGTTATGATATTAATAACATTTTCTAATTCATTTAGGTATTTTAAAACTCAGCTTTCTTTGAAGACTGAACATCATTTTTGGAAACTGAAGATATATGGCATTTCTCCAGCAGATTTGTGCATTTCTAAAGTGTTTTTCTGGTCTTTTCCTCATCCAGAATGGAATCCAGTTATTCAAACCTCATTTCCTATGTGTAAATGGTGGGTTGAAACTATTGTCACAACAGTGCCAGCAAAGCAAGCAGATCACCCATTTAATAAATACTTAATGTTTTCATCATGGTCATCAATGGTGAGTAAATTATTACTTTTAGAGATATTCAAGATATAATAGGACGTTAAAATCAAACACACCATGAAATTAGTCATGTGACATGCAGCTGCCGAAATGAGACAGAAAGGGAACACGGAAATGTTGTTTTAATCAGTTGATGTTTTGCTGGGCATAGTGGCACATGTCTTTAATCCTAGCATCTGGGAGGCAGAGGCAGGTGGATCTCTGTGAGTTTGAGGCCAGCCTGGTCTACAAAGCAAGTCCAGGACACCTAGGGTAACACAGAGAAACCCTGTCTCAAAAAAACCAAGAAAAAAAAGTTGATGTTTCTCTTTTTGAACATTTCAATTATTAAGCCTATTATTTATTTATTTATCATTTGCTGTGTGTGTACTGGTGCCTACTTGCCTGTATTGCACCACGCCCTGCACATGCACTTGCCCATGGAGGCAGAAAGAGGACATAGATCCTTGTGAACTGGAGTTACAGGCAGCTATTGAATGACCCAACACAGATGCTGGAAGCCAAACCTGGGTCTTCTGCAAGAGGAGTAAGTGCCCTTAGCTACCGAGCCTCCACTCCAGCCACATGGTTTTTATTTTTGCATCTTTTAAATCATAACGTTTTTCACAATACCACACAGACCACTTGGGAGTAAGAAGAGAGCCTACATGATATTTTTAGAGACAATAGCATCATGTTAACACACACACACAACTACACTTTGTAATAATACATGTTTTATGCTTTTAAAATAATTTGTTGATTTTTTTCTTTCACCAAGCAAATACACAAGGCTTAAAAATGAACAAAACACTATCATTTTCATAATAAATAAGCAATTATGTACTTAATGAATATATGACTGTAAACTCAATGACCACTTCTACTTAGCTACTCAGTAAGATATGACTAATCAAAATTATATCGACGGCACAACATTCGCTCACACTAATCAGCTGCTGAGTCTGGATTGAGATAGTCATTTTGTAATCATGTTCTACCACATTAGTTTCCTCCCCACAGTCCACAAACATGCTATAAAAACTTTAACACTAACCTCCTTTATTCTTGAAACTTTGGAAATGTTGGTAGGTGGCAAGAATCGTGAGTCAGCTCAGCAAGGAAGCCGGAAGTGTGCGGATCTAGGAATTCAGTGTCAGCTGGGGATAATCAGGAATTTACAACCTCGTGCCCTCCAGGCCCTGAGGAGTTCTGTCAAATAGGCTGAATGTTTCCAAAAGTCCAGGGGAGGGGCCATCCCCTCCTTTGCTGAGAGACAGAATGCACTGAAAAGGTAGAGGAGAAAATGCTGAGGAGCCCATCCACCACCAGGCTCTTTTTACAGCGGGAGCCTCTGTGTTTAGCTGTGATTTGGAGGGTTTTTTTTTTTTTTTTTTTTGGTCCTGGTTTGTTCCTATATCTCATATCCCCCTGGTGAGTCTGTTATCTGGGTTTGAAAAACTACATGTTTAACTGTGATTCTTATGCTGACAAGACACTTCAGCTGATTCAAAGCAGCTAGATTTGAAGATTCAAATTAGGATCTAAGACGGTACCAAGATTGGAAAACTCACTTCACGTGCTCTTGTTTCTGCTTGGAGAGAAAAGGCTAAGGGCCTGGAAGTGAGTCTTGGAGTCACCTGCACTGATGGGAACTGTAGTCTCCGCATGGACAGTCATGAAGTTCGCCTTCACTCGCTGTGCATGTCGGTCCAAAGAGGTGGCCCTGACTCTTGGCTAGAGCACTCCAGTGATTGGACAGGTTCTCGGGTTCTCTGTGCATTGATATTTTCATCTCTAGAATAATAGAGTGAGGATAAATCTCAGATGCTTAATAAATAACCTAACCACGAGCAGAAATTATAAATGTGGCCACATGGATTTCACTGGGATGTGACTGTGTGTTTTTTTTTACAAGTGGCTCACACTCCTGAGAAACTGCCCAGCCAAAGAGCCACTGCCAAAGGGGGAAAAAAAATGTTCTTCTACCTCTCAACTTCTTCTTTACAGATTGAATATTCCTTCTGGGACCTGAAAATTATGAGATAATAGCTAAGAAAGTGACAATTAGTTTTCTCTAAAACCTACTAAATAGTCCTAGTTGTCTGAAGAAAGCTAAATGACAATGTCACTCATGTCATTGTTAAAAAGGATCTTGACAGGTGGGGGAGAAGGAGGTCAAAGGACAGTTACCTCACTAAGGAAACCTAGGGCAGATGATGGAGGCTGCGTGGATGGAGGTATGTCTTACTTGTATGTGAGGGAAAGCTTTGTAATATCTGTAGAATCAGATGGCATCTGTATTGAGACAGTCAGGCACTCCGTACTCTGAAGAAATATTTGGCCAAAACCATGTGGCCACCATGAGGTTTCTGCAGGAGGAATGAAGAAGCCAGAAGATCTCCCTGCAACAAACGTAGTAGGTGTCCTTGATGCCGTGGCAGCTCTAACTGAGGAAACAAAGGCCCTGTCAGGGATCTCCAGGCCTGAAAAGTCTCTCCTCACCTTTGCTTTGCAAACAGAATGAAGCCCATGTTTTCGGGCTCAAACTTTTTCTGGATGCTGTAGGAGTGTGAACGTGAGCAGGTCAACAATAGCCTGGTATTTAGTATGAGTCTACAGAGATCTACAGTTTGCTTTCCTGTTATCTACCCAGAAAATCAGTTGGTTAAGCAAGTCAATAAGGTAAACAAAAGGGTGGGGTGGGTGTTTAAATTTACTCAAGAGAGCAAATTGTTTTCGAACACATTTACAACTACCCGACTGCATACAAACAGTGTTAATTATCAATGATCCTTATCTATTCAGCTGTGTCTGCAAGCTGTTATCAGTCAGTTCTTAGTTACCTGTTGACCGTTACTTTATAACCTGAAAGCATTAAAATTGCATTTCTCTTAAAAAACATTCATGGGGTTTGGATTTTTCAGTTACACTAAATATATGGCAATTATTTCACAGGAGAAAGGTTGTTTTCTAACAAATGTTTACATCATGGGACTGTGCCCCCCCCCTCTCTAATAAAGGTATTTTTTTCCTAAAAGTGGTACCAAGGGGGGGGGGGAAAGACCATATTGCATGGTTGTATATTCAAATATTTTTTATTTTAATTTATCTTGTTACAAACACAGAGTATGCTGCAACTAAACAACCTTATCCAAGAGTTAAAGCAAACCTAAATGTTTCATGTAAGTGTGTAGGCGAACATGAGTATGTAAATGCAGGTGTGTGTGTGTGTGTGTGTGTGTGTGTGTGTGTGTGATAGTTAACACTGTGGTGTAGTCATTTATCTGACAAAGACTAATGAATGTTTTTCTGTGTATCCTACTTCCACCTTTCTAAGCTAATTCCAATGAACAAGAACAACAAAGAAAACAAAAACAAACAAACAAACAACAACAACAACAACAATAAAAGAAACCTCCCACAAAAAAATCCTTGTCTCTAAAGAACTTACAGTTTTGTTGGAGGAGTTTGACAATGAACGGCAACCCTGATTAGTGGATAAGTGTTTTTGGAAAAGTAGAGGCAGAAATAGACTGTCAGCAATCTTACTGTTCCAGCATAGAGTTGGGGTGTCCAGGGGACTTTAGTTCAGAGGCAGCATCTGAGTGCAGATTGTAGAAGCCTCGTTAAGTGCCCACTGAAGAGAGTAGTCCAGGCAGAGGGCACAGCAAGGCAAAGCCCCGAGCAAACTTAAGGCCACAGCCAGCACCAGTGTGGAGATGTGTGCGAGTGATCCAACTGCATTGGAATCAGGAGTAAAGGGGTCATAGGTCACAGGCGAGGCAGCTGGATCTTACTGAGTGAGCCTCATTCCCACTCCATAGTTGGTTGGGCGGAGCTTTGATTATTCTCTGAGACTCTTGGGGGTAAAGAGCCAAAGCAGAGTGCCTGGCAATTAACATGTGAATGGGCAACAATCACAATTAACTATTATGATTACATATTCTGAAGGGTCTCCCAGGCGAGCTCATTACCCTACTTAATTCATTGGATGATTAAAAACAAATGTCAAAATTTTGTGACTTGCCAGAACTTAGAAACAAAACATCAAGTCAGAATCCAACTTCACACAATGGGGTTCTCTTAGATGGTCCTGTAGGCCCAGATCATCATCTTCTAATTGGACAAGCTCCTCATAGAACTCGAATGAGGCGGGTCCAGGCCCAGGGAGGAGTGCAGTGGGCTCTTAGGAAGCCACCCACAGCTCAGATGCAGGTGGAGTGCGAGGCCATAGGTTCTGAAATACGTAACACAGCACTTGCTCAGGGCATCGTGAAGGAACCGTGTTTAGAGCTTTCCTGAGGCATAGTCTTGGCATGCTGCACTTGTTTTCCTTGGAGATTTGTGATGCCTGAGGCCTAAGTGGCTTCTCTAGTCTGAAAAGTGGTTCTGCACTCAATTTCACTAAGTGCTTGTGCAGTGAGAAGAGCAGGCCCATTCTTACTTATGTATAATTTTCCCATCCTGGAAGAGATATATGTAGGATCCAGTTCCAAGGGTCTGGATCCCTAAATAACAGGTTCTTCAAGAACACATACCGGTCATGTCTGCCATTAAAGTCCTTGCTCCATATACAGGGGGAGGAGGTCTCCCTCAGTCACAGTCACAGTCATAGGAGGGGAGTAAGGGGAAAATGGGAGGGAGGGAGGAATGGGAGGATACAAGGGATGGGACAACAATTGACATGTAATATGAATAAATTAATAAAATATATTTTTTTAAAAGTCCTTGCTCCTCCGACCTGAGCCAGTGTGTTTCTCACTGTACATGTGGTAAGTCCAATCATTTCTGTTG
Source organism: Acomys minous (assembly GCF_964271855.1). Taxonomy (NCBI): domain Eukaryota; kingdom Metazoa; phylum Chordata; class Mammalia; order Rodentia; family Muridae; genus Acomys; species Acomys minous. The sequence goes on from NC_140485.1 coordinate 15,545,967, forward strand.
GCATATTGCATCTGTCCACAGCACTAGCTCTGAAAACACAAAGGCCATTTCAAACAGGCAATTCCCTGTTTGAGATAACACCTGTTTAAAAAAAAAAAATGGGAGTTGTTGTCTTAAGAGGTAAGAATTGGACCAGTGACTCCCTCTTGACCAGAGCTGCTACCAGCCTTAAAACTCAGTGGTATCTTTTGTTCTTGCAGGGTCAAGAACAGCTTTCTTGGCTTTCTGATCTCACTTGACAGGGTCAAAAGAATTGGCTCTTGCAAATTCTTCTAAGCAATACATTTTTCTTTGACTCTTTTTAAGAGATGTTTTAAGAAGCATATAAGGAGAGACACACATAAATTAAGAACCTTTACCAACAGGGTAAATCACCTTCCCCAGACTGAAAGGAAAACACCAATTGGTTGTAGAAAAACAAAACAACAACAACAACAACAACAACAACAACAAAACTTTCTTTGCTTATCAGAGTGTTGCCCTGCAGGCCAGATCAGTCTCCTGGAAGGAGAAATAGGAGGGTCCAAAGAGGAATGGTAGATTGGATGGTGAGTCTCAAGTAAAAAGCAGGGGCTACCTAGCCTTCTGCACCATATAGTGGTGCCTGGTGCCCTGAGGGGGATCTGCGCAGACGCCTAGCTGCAGTTTTCCATTCTGTTGGACTCGCTGTTGCCACCTGCTGGTAACATATCATGATTGACACACAGCGTTCAGTGGTGGTGGGATTTGTTTATGCGGAAGGACAAATTAATTGCAAGCTCAAAGCCTCCTCAGAAATCTTCATTCTCCAGGGACTCCATCTTCCTTAACGTGGGCAAAGAAAATTCAGGAAGCAAACAGGATCTTACTCGTTTCAAGAAGCTGTGGGATACGCCAGCCCTGTTGTGACTCAGCCAACACCCGTCAGGAGACGCCATTCTTTTCCACAACCTTCCCTGTGGTTCATGCAGAGCATGTATCCCAACGGCCAGTGATGTGCTATATTAACGCAGCATCTTGACGACTATGGTTTTTTTTTTTTTAAACACAATACAGTTGACAGCTAATGGAAAAGTGTTTGTAGTTTTTTTTTTTTTTTTTTTTTTTTTTTAGCAAAGTCCCCAGTGCAATGGACAATCGCATTGGCCTCTTTCAAGAGCCCAGAGGTAGTGCACTCTGGTGCACTGCACTGTTTATAGGAGAACCTCCAGGAGTGGGCAAGCTGGTAGACCATGAAACACTAGAGACTAGCGAGCCGCCTGAAGTACAGCAAACCTAATTTTAAAAGCCTGTCCTGAGCTGTAATTAACTGAGAAATAAAAACCAGAAATACATTTCTTTAGAAATCTCTATAGTTATAAACAACCAATACCAAGCAACAATTCCCAGGACATTCAGACATATCAGAAGCCACTGTGCAGGTGTTTAACTTTTAAATTTATGGTCGTCCAACAGGAAGGTTTCAGATGAAAATATAATATGTCAGGAAGTTCAAGAGGTAAGGCCCCCTTTAGCACTTTTAATACATACCCACACATACAAATGCCACATCATAAAGAGATTAAGAAAGCTTTGTTCAGCATAAATGTCCATATTGATAAGCCAGGATGGGCCTCTTAACACAAAGTATATTCTTATTTTGAGTTTAATTTATAAGGGGAGCTATGATTTACTCTGGGTGTTCTTATATCTTTATCTGATCAGGGTTCACACTATGAAGAGCAACACTGAGTGACCAAGGTCATACCTTGGGCCCTGCCACTTCTGGATAGTTCCATCCAGTGACACATGCCTTAAAGTGCCACTTACAGTTTGGAACTTCTGAGTTATTTTGTTTTTTGAGACAGTGTTTCTCTGTGGAGCCTTGGCTGTCCTGGACTTGCTTTGTAGACCAAGCTGGCCTCCAACTCACGTCGAGCTGCCTGCTTCTGTCTCTCTGAGTATTGAGGTTACAAGCATGCGCCACCATGGCCAGCTCAGTTTAGAACTTTTTAAATCGATTTCTCCTGTCTGGTTTCTTTTCATAACCCCAGACTCATACCGCATTACCCAGCTGAGATAAACAGTATCCCACACCTAATGTGGCGCAGAAAGGAACTGCCTTTGGCTTCCAGTCCTTCCACACACCAGCTTGTGCATCAAATGCCTTCATCCTAACAAAGGGTGCTGGCTTCCTTCCCTAGTCACTTCCATGCAAACCCTAACACCAACTTTGACCAGATTCTCTTTCCCTTGCTTATGTACAATCCCTCAGGAATTCTCCAATGCACAGATGTTAAAGCCCCCCAAGTCTCCAGCACCTCCATCTCTCCTGAGCCCGCTTGTAGGTCTTTTCATTCTAGAACAGAAGAACAAGGGTTCTGAAGCATTGTTTCTTGGCTGTCCCTGTTTGAGGGGTGTGAGTCTGTGGAGGACCTTACTGCGAGGTTCTGAGGAGAGATGAGGTTGGGTTTTTTGTTTTGTTTTGTTTTGTTTTTTTGTTTTTTTTACTGAGGCCACCATCATCACATCTGGGAAAGGCTCTCCCCTTGAAGTCTGCCTGCAATGTGAGTGGGCCTCTGGGTTGGTCACCAGTTGATGGCGACCATCAACTAGAGGTCTTACTCCCTTGCCACGTGAACCTCTTTCTTCAAGGGGGTGGGGGTGGGGGAGGCAGTTGAGAACATGATGGCTTGTCTTCCCAGAGGAAGGGTGACAGAAATTCCAGAGGGTGGGACAGACGTCTTTTAGAGCCTCACCTCGAGAGTCATAGACTGTAATTCTTGTCTTTTCACCGGGAAGCTGTGTGGAAACACTGAGCTTAGGGGTACCTGTGGGGCCTGGCTGCCATGCCATCCCCAATGGGCTTCCATCCCCTACTACCCACGGGCCAGCAATAGCCTTCCAACCCATGTCTCCACCTCTGAAGTGCCTCTGCAGTGCGCCCCCTACCCACCACCCGACAGCCTAAAGTGTTTCTGAAAACACAAGTCATCTCATTATTCTTGTATTCAATGCTTCCTGTGCTACTTAAATAAGACAGTACTCTTCACTGCACTCTTGCAATCCTCACAGTCCTCCAGCAGAGCACGGTGAGTTTCCTCAGCTTTGGGAGAGTCAAAGTGAAGTCAAATCACAGCTTAAATATTAAGTCGAGAATGCCACATCTAATGAGCTCTGAGACACTACCCACTCAACTGTTAGCTCTTCTCTCTCTGCCCAGGTATTTGTCTCTTTATTGCTATGGGATCTTGGGTTGGGTTCAAGAATAGGCAGAGACCTTGGTCTTAGGGAATGCTGTCTCCTCCCACCCCTAGGAGATGAATTGTGACTGCTCTGTGTCAGGCAGAATGAACCTTTCTCAGTCATCAGAAAAGCAAATGGCTAACAGTGATTTGTAGAGATAAGGACTTACCCACGTTCGTTGTCGCTCGATTTACAATAGGTCCGGAATGAGATGAGTTCTGATGTTCATCAAATAATGAACGGAAATGAAATTCATGTTACACACACACAACTTTATGTAGCTCTAAAGGAAATGAATTATGAAACTTTCAGAAAAATGAATGAAAGTGGGAAATATGTTAAGTATGCAGATCCCAGCTTCATATTTTGAGATCTGTATGTTGAAGTTGGAGTGAATGACCACAAAGGGCAAGTAGCCTAGAAATGGGCCAGGAGTAGAGGACTCTTTTTTTTTTTATGTTTTTTTTCCTCCTTTATTAATTTATTCTTGTTACATTTCAATGGTTATCCCATCCCTTGTATCCTCCCATTCTTCCCTCCCTCCCATTTTCCCCTTATTCCCCTCCCCTATGACTGTTCCTGAGGGGGATTACCTCCCCCTGTATATGTTCATAGGGTATCAAGTCTCTTCTTGGTAACCTGCTGTCCTTCCTCTGATTGCCACCAGGTCTCCCCCTCCAGGGGACATGGTCAAAGGTGAGGCACCAGAGTATGTGAGAAAGTCATATCCCACTCTCCACTCTACTGTGGAGAGTGTTCTGTCCATTGTCTAGATCTGGGTAGGGGTTTTTGTCCTTGGCTGGTGCCTTAGTTTGAGCGGGACCCCTGAGCCCAAATCTGCCTATCATAATGTTCTACTTGTAGGTTTCTAGGACCCTCTGGATCCTTCTACTTTGCCATTCTCCCATGCTTCTTTCATCTAGAGTCCCAGTCTGTCCTCCCCTCTGTCTCAGTTTCCTGGTAAGTGAAGGCTTTCGTGGGACATACCCCTTGGGCTAATATGCAGATATAAGTGAGTATATACCATTTGAGTCTTTCTGCTTCTGGGTTAACTCGCTCATTATGATCATTTCTAGCTCAATCCATTTATCCACAAATTTCGGGAATTCAACTCTGAGATTCCATCTTACACCCATCAGAATGGCTAAGATCAAAAATTCAAGTGACACCACATGCTGGCGAGGATGTGGGGAGAGAGGAACACTCCTTCATTGCTGGTGGGAATGCAAACTAGTACAGCCACTTTGGAAATCTATCTGGTGCTATCTCAGAAAAATGGGAATAGGGCTTCCTCAAGACCCAGCTATTCCACTCCTTGGAATATACCCAGAAGATGCTCCAGCACACAACAAGAAAATTTGCTCAACCATGTTCTTAGCAGCCTTACTTATAATAGCCAGAACATGGAAACAGCCTAAGTGTCCATCAGTAGAAGAATGGATAAAGAAACTGTGGTACATATACACTATGGAATAATATTCAGCTATTAAAAACAAGGACTCTTTTGGGGGGGGGGGTGTCCTGGACTTGCTTTGTAGACCAGGCTGGCCTCAAACTCACAGTGATCCACATGCCTCTGCGTCCCAGAGTGCTGGTATTAAAAGTGTGCACCACCATGTCTGGCTGGAGTGGAGGACTTTTATAAGTAGAGTGAATAGTAGAAGACTTGTGATGTGAAAATTGAGAGAGGGACTACTAGAGGTGAAAATAATATTTTTTTACTATTTCTCTTTTTTACATATACATTTATGTTATTACTCATATATACAATACACTACCTACAGCAAGAAGAACCACGAAACAATCAGGAATTATTTAAATGTTACATTCATAGTGTTTTGGCTATTTGTATTTGGCAGCCTTGAGGAGAACATCTTTCCTATCTTGGTGCATTTAAAATTCTCAATGAAAATCAATATCTATTATGTCTCATCTTTATCAACTTAAAACATCTATCTAGACCTAAAAACATCTTAACTCCTATACAACTAAGCTTAATTGTAAAACTAGATTATGTGGTCTTCAACCCAAGATGAGGTCAAGGGTAATGGTAGAAACAGGAGAGGAGGAGGTTGTGATAATTGCGTTTTGTCAACTTAACGCAAACCTAGACATTTCTGGGAAGAGGAAATATTAGCTGAGAAAATGCATCCATAAGACTGACCTGGAGCTGGGTGTGGTGATGCACACCTGGAATACCAGCACTCAGGGCTGAGGCAGGAGGATCTCTGTGAGTTCGAGGCCAGCCTGGTCTACAAAGTGAGTTCCAAGACAGCCAGGAGAAACCCTGTCTCAAAAAAACCAAAACTAAAACAAAACAATAAAGACTGACATGTAGGCAAGTCTATAGAACATGTTATTGACCGATGGTTGATGTGGTGGGCCTATCCTACAGGGGATAGTACCTCCTTTGGGAAGGTCACCCTTAATTGTATAAGAACACAGGATGAGCAAGTCTTGAAGTAGCAAAGCACTAAATTTCTCCATGGCTTCTGCTTGAGTTCTTGGCTTCAGGTTCCTGCCCTGACTTCAGTGACAATATAAGATGAAATCAACCTTTCTTCCCCAAGTTGCTTTTGGTGTTGGTGTTTTAGCACAAAAATAGAAACCCTAACTATGACAGAGGGTAAACTAAAATTAAGCATTATGAAAAGGGGAAAACTATTACTTTGTATGCTAAGTAAAGAACTTAATTTAAAAAAAAGTTTTAATGGCTAGGCAGTGTTGGTGCAAGGCTTTAATTCCAGCACTTAGGTTTTTTGGTTTTTTTTCAGAACAGGGTTTCTCTGTGTAGCCTTGGGGGCCCTGGACTTTGTAGACCAGGCTGGCCTTGAACTCACAAAGATCCACCTACCTATGCATCCCAAGTGCTGGGATTAAAGGCGTACGCCACCAATGCCCGGCCAAAAGAAAAATCTTAATGATTATTTATATCCTGCATGAATAAATAATGCTGCTTCCAGAAGCCACAATCAACCCCACCCCCACCCTGCCCCCACAGCACAGGACAATACAAGCCACTGTCATTGCTCTTAGTTGCTCCCAGAACTAGATAAGACTCTATTGCTAAAAGACACCACACTTCCTTTGCAGGATAGATAGAAAATAAGCTGAAGCTGAGTTAGAAACTCTCTTTTTGCTGGCTGGCTATCAGAGTAATAAAAAGTTCAAGTCAGGCTGCTGAAGGAGAAGCCACCAATGGACTTACCCACCTACGGACCCTGCTTGGTACAATGTTAACTTGACAGGCAAGATGTGCCCAATGGTGCAATAGTGGCATAACTGTTTCGGGAGTAACCAACTTTTCTGATCAGATTTGAGGCTCTTAAGAGAAACCATGCTCATCACTGGAGACCCGGTAAAAATCCTTTTTAACCTAAATCACAGAAAAGGCCTCAGAAGGAACATAGGAGCCAGAGAATGAGAAGCAAAGCTGGGAAGCATTGTCTTTTTGGATGTGACATGGTTGTTGCGTTTATGAACTCAGTGCAGCTTTGCACCTACATAACACTGAGCCTTTCAATAGTCCATCATGGGTCAGGGAAGAACTCATGAAACCCCACCCCTCACTGAGGAGCAATGGACAGTTAATGGTTGCTAGAAGGGGTGACTCATTCCTTTAGTGGAATAAATAACCTCCCACCCACACTTACGCAAACAACCTAATTAAACTTACTGGGTCACAAAAAAAAAATCAAAGACATGAAAGTAGAGGGGGAGTTGGGAAGAAATGGTTCAGTGGGAATGGAAAAGCCTTAAAGGAGGATGAGGAGAGAGAATATGACCAAAGTTGTGTGTGTGTGTGTGTGTGTGTGTGTGTGTGTGTGTGTGTGCGCGCGCGCGCGCGTGTGCACATAAAATTGTGAGAGAATAGTTTTTCATTTATTTATTCATTCATTTAATCACTTTACAGCCTAATCCCAGTCCCCTCCCTCCTCTCCTCCAAGTCCCAGCCTCACACACTGCTCACCACATTCTTCCCTCTCCATTTTCTCAGAGAAGGAGAGGGTCCCAAGCGGTACCAACCCACCCTGGCACCTCAAGTTGCGGCAGGACTAAGCACATCCTCTCCCAATAAAGCCAGACAAGGCTTCCCAGCTAGGAGGAAGGGGCCTAAAGGCAGGCAACAGAGTCAAACAGCCCCAACTTCCATTGTTAGAGGACCACATGATAACCAAGCTACACGTCAGCTACATATGTGTAGGGGGTCTAGGTCCAGCCCGTGCATGCTCTCTGTTTGGTAGTTTAGTCTCTGAGAGCCCCCTTAGGGCCAGCTTAGTTTACTCTGTAGGTCTTCTTGTGGTGTCCTTGACCTCTCTGGCTCCTCCAATCCTTCCTCCTACTCTTCCACAAAACTCCTTGAGCTTGGGCAGCCTTATTGTTTGGCTGTGGGTCTCTTCATCTGTTTCCATCAGCTGCTGGATGAAGCCTCTCAGAAGACAGCTGTGCTAGGCTCCTGTCTGCAAGTAGGCAAGACAAATTATCCGCTGAAGGTTTTATGGGTGGGTTGGTGTCTCCCTCCCTCCACTGGAAGTCCCACCTGGCTACAGGACTTCAGGCTCCATAACACACACCCCTCACAGCTAGGAGTCTCATCCTCAGAGCCTAGCCTTCCCTGTGCCCCACACTATTATCACACCTGTTCCTCATCGCTGTTACCCTCCCCACCTCCTCTCCCACTCAGCTCCCTCCCTCTATCTACTTCCAATGTCTATTTTATTTCCTCTTCGGAATAAATTCAAGCATCCTCCTTTGGGTACTTCTTGGTTTCTTTGGGTCTGTGGATTGTAGCATGGTTATCCTGTACTTTCTGGCTAATATCCTCTTATAAGTGAGTACATGCCATATGTGTCTTAAACCAACTTCTTTTAAAGGAGACCTTTTGCCCTGACTGACATGAAACCTTGAGAGATGTGACAGAGGGGTGACAGAAACTGCTTTATGGGTTGGAAGACTCACTTGGCTGCTTTGTTTCAGAGTCAGGACTCGTGGGGTTTCCAGAATTCAAACAGGTCAGGTGTTCAGTGAATCTTATCAGATGGATGGATGGATGGATGGATGGATGGATGGATAATGGAATCACATCACTGTCCTGTTGTTCATTCTCTTCACCAATAAAGCAAAAGGGTAGAAATCCAAGGGCTTCTCTTAGTGTGTCTGAGGCAGAACAGGGCCTCCTCCACCTCCACAATCAAGGGATCAGTATGGGCCCAGAGCCAAGAAGAGGGCGGTTCTCTTTGGCCTTCCGTGCCTTGCTCGCCTGGCTCACCTGCCTCACTGGGTGGCCATGGGCAAGTCACTTAAGTCTGTTTCTTGAGTTCTTCATTCATAAAACCAGACTAACTTACCTACCGCATGGAGAAGATGGGCGCATTAATTAATGCTTATAAAGCACCTTGGTAGTTCTCGATTAAAAGATTCAATTATAGTAAATGGTTACTATTAGGTAAATGAAAAGTAAATAATGAGACTATTCTAGGCACTATAATTCATACCTGAAAGCCTAGGCTTACAAAATAAAAAACCATAAGCTCCATTCTAAAAGAGTCCACTCCAATTCTACTCAAAAGGACAGTGTCGGAGTTTAAAGAGTCAGAGAAAGATGTAGCTTTGGGAAGGAGCACATCAACCTTTACTAACCTAGCTTTTCTGGTTGTCACACACTAGTTTATATGAGGATAGGAACACAATAAGATTTACTGTTAAAGAAAAAAAAGCTGAGTATAATGCCTGCTTTACCTATCTATCTTAAAGATCAAAAGCTAGTTTAAAGCCAAACTATTTTAAGGTCTACCTATCTTAAAGACCAAAAATACATTTCACAGACAACTTTTATGAAATTGTTTATATTTGTGAAGACAGCCATTACTAGAGGAAACCAGACTGCCAAGGGCTCTGTTTAGAAATAATGACAATGAGCTAGGTGGGGTGGTGCACACCTTTAATCCCAGCCCTTGGGAGGCAGAAGCAGGTGGATCTCTTTAAATTCGAGGCCAACCTGGTCTATACAGCAAGTCCAGGACAGCTAAAGCTACAAAGAGAAACCTTATCTGGAAAAAGAGAAAAGAAATAAAGGAAGAAGGGAAGAAGGAAAGAAAGAAAGAAAGAAAAGAAAAGAAAGACAAACTGTGAAGTAAATAAAGACTGCTGCTGCTTGCAACCTTAGTTAAGCTGAGCTCTTTATTTTAAAAGCTTCATTAAATTAAACATCAAATCATTTTAAAATCCACCCAGCCAACACCGCACCCCACCCCCAATGCTTGTCTATGACTCAGCTACATTGTAAGCAAATGTTTCTTTTTAGGTGACCTGCTACACTCTGGAAGAGAACCTGATGGTATCACAACTCCAGACTGTCCACCTTTAGTCTAAGCCAGCTTTCTCCCTTTGCTCCTTTTCTCCTTCCCACCAGAAAGATCCCATAAGTGACTCTACCTCTCGAGATGCAGATATTGATTCCAGTGCTCCAGGCATCTGCCCCACTCCAGAACCACGAGTGAGCTTGGTAACATGGGTGTCAGGGAGACTCTTCACCATGCAGCAGCTCAGTGCCACTGAGGGACACTGCTGTGCAGAGCTGGCGGACTGGCTGCCGCACATCCTGGTCTTTCAACTGCAGCCTGGAATGTCCACTGCGCCCACGCCCTTGATTCTCTAAGGACGATACTGACTGGTTTTGCCAAGTAGGAAAAATCCATAAAAACCTTCAAGATTCTTAGTATTCACTGGGCCTGACTTTTGGAAACAAAGTTTTGGTAACTGGGTTGAATAGATGGACCAGAAATACAGACATAAACAAAACTTTACACATGGTTGGGAGGGATGTAATAACTAACTCTAAATGGCAAAATCTCAGATAGCGATGCACCCAGGTCAGAAAACTACCATGAATAGCTCAACAGAGGGTCTCAGATGGTGCTCTGGATTCTCAGATGCAGGCACATTTTCCTAGTGGATTTTGTGTTCCTTCCATCATGGTCCCAAAGTGGTTTGAGATCCATCTGCACATAACCGTGTGGTTGAGAGTAGCGGAGTTTGGGTGCTGGAAATGTTAACTGTGCCACTGCCAGTGTAAAAGATTGGTTTAATGGAGATTTGTGGAGTAAATGTCTATTCGCTAACCAAAAAGCAGAACAGGCTGAGTACTATGGTTGTTGATGTAAAACCTCAAATAGATGAATGCATGGTGGGTGGATAGATAGATAGATAGATAGATAGATAGATAGATAGATAGACAGACTGATAGATAATAGATAGATAGATAGATAGATAGATAGATAATAGACAGACAGATAGATCGTAAGTATATACAAAGATGGATGGGTAGATCAACCAAGCATTTATACAACGCAGTTATTTTCTGGGATCTTTAGACTCTTCCTACAGTCAGCAGGTAAGTCATATGGAAAATACAGAAGTGGCTCTCAATCTTCCTAATGCTGTGGCCCTTTAATACAGTTCTTCATGCTGTGGTGACGCCCCCCATCATAAAATTATTTCATTGCTACTTCATAACTGTAAACTTTTCTACTGCTATGAATCATAATATAAATATCTGATATGCAGAATATCTGATATGTGACCCCCACATGGGGAGTCATGATCCATAGATTGAAAACCATTGCTTTAGACTTTATCTCCTCAATCAGCCATTCCATGTGTCAGAGCCACTGTAGGCATCTTCTCAAACTGTAGTGGGCACATAAGCCAGCCATAGGTAATTTTAAATGCCCTTCTTAAACCAGCTCCCAGGTCATGCCACATCAATAGGCAGGTCACACTTAGAGGATCAAAGATATCACTGAGCAAAAGAAGTGGCATTAAGTGTTCTTTTTCCCCCACTCACTAATTCTTTAGATTCATCATGCTTGGATAAAGTGAGGAAATGGTCCATGAAAAAGTGATTGAACAAAAATGTCAAGAGATGATTCTGCTACAATTCAGCTGAGAGAAATATTCCAGGGTAGATGAAAATTGGATTTTTTCCACTTTCCATCCAGCTGTATTGAAAAATAACATTACAGGGATGTGCTGAGTTTTACTAAAATGGTTCTCAAACTGTGGGTCATGACCTCTTAAGGGTTACATTTTAGATATTTTGTCTATTCAATATCCATATTAGTAAAATTACAGTCATGAAGTAGCAATGAAATTATGTTATGGTTGGGGTCACCATAACATGAGAAATGGTATTAAAGGGTCACAGCACCGGGAAGATTGAGAACCACTGGACTAGAAGCACAAGATTGTCTATTTTGAAGTTGTTTTCATTTTTATTAGTGTGCAGGTATGTGCATTTGTGTGTATGTGTGTCATGTTTTGTTGTTTTGTTTTGTTTTGTTTTGTTTTGAGGTACCCAGAGAGGACAGAAGAGGACATTGTAGCCACGGTGCTGGAATCACAGGCAGATTTTGTTATTTTGTGGGCTGTTGGATGTGGGTTCTAGGAACGGAACTTGGGGCCCCTGAACGCAGCGAGTGCTCTTAACTGCTTAGCCATCTTTCTCGAAGTCAGGGTTTCTGGGTAGGTAGCTGCCTGCATTTTATGTACACAGCATTGCCTTCATACCTTTTCTTTCCTTTAATATTGCAGCCTGGGCCATTTGCCTCCCTCCCTCCCCGCCGTAAACTACCAGGCAGAACTCTATCCCTCTCACCTTTCTCATTCCAATTTTTCACTGCTTTTAACATGCATGTCCCTGGGAAAGGTGATCATTCTGATCTGGTGCGCTTATAGCTCCCTTGCATCCATTTTTTACGCTTTAGAAGGGCAGATTTTAAGAGCTTCATTCTTTTGCCTCAAGTACGTACGTTAATGGACGTCAATAAAGCTGAGCTGAGGGAGTTCTCTGCAACCAGCAGGCTTATTTAATGAAAATAGCTCCCACAAGCTCTCCTTCCCTTCCCCAGCCGTGTGTTACTCTTCCAGTGTTCCTGAAATGCACAAGAGTTTACTTCTAGTGAAAGAAGCATGCTTCTTGCGGCAGGCTATGTCAGCAATGGCATTCAGGATGACCCATGTTTCTCTAGAGGAATGTGGACTAGGTGTATTCAGGCCGCAGAAGCTGACAGCTCAGGAAAGAGCAGTGACAACACGTAAGAGCCAGTGCTCTCTCCAAACCCTCCGTGGAGTGACCACGCTGCCTGCAGAGGGACACTCTGAGTCTCTGTAAGTCGTGGTAATAGTGTGGACTTCACAGAGCTCTGCATGAGTCCTGGTTCCTGCCTCTGCTCTGGCCTGTGATGTTGGCAAACAATTTGTCTACGTGCTGCTGGAAGAGAAAATGGGATGTGTGCATCCGTAGTGACTGCCAGCTTAAAATTTCACTTCCATAGAACCAGGATCTCAGAAGAAGCCAGGTCAGCAGTCAACGGCAGTGTGGTGTCCCCTGTCCTCCCTCTGGGAGGAATTCTGTGCCTGTGTATATCAGCTGTTGGGTGACAGAGCTGTTGGGCCCTTTGTGGACAGCTAAAGAAGAGTTAAACAGGATGAAACTTAAAAACTCTGGCATCTGTCTCATATTAGACTAATTTACAGGAAGAGGTGGGTGCTAGGTTATAGAGAAATAAAAAACGCAAAATACTACTACTATTGCTGCTGCTGCTGCTACTACTTAGTAATAATAACAATGTTAAATAATAATAATAATAATAATAATAATAATAATAATAATAATAATGTGTATAAAAATTTTAACTGTCTCTCTCTGTCTGTTTCTGTCTCTGTCTCTCTGTCTCTCTCTCTCTCTCCCCCTCTTTCTCTCTCTCTCTCTCTCTCTCTCTCTCTCTCTCTCTCTCTCTCTCTCTCTCTTCAGATTTTCAAGACAGGGTTTCTCTGTGTAACAGAGTCCTGGCTGTCCTGGACTTACTTTGTAGATCAGGCTGGCCTGGAACTCACTCACAGAGATCAGCTTGCCTCCGCCTCTGCCTCCCAGGTCCTAGGACTAAAGGTGTGTGACACCATGCCCAGCCTGTGTATAAATTTAAGAAGAAAAATAAATTCTAATTTAAATGTAAGTCTATAAATTCTTGTCACTCTGAATTTATTCCCACTGTTGTCCAGTGAAGGCTGAGTGGTGGCTGCCACTGACTTGAAGTGCTGGTCTGCCTATTTTATCCAGATACAGTGTGTTGGGGACAAGGGTAAACAACTCCATTTTCTAGAAGGTAGCCACCACAGAGAAGGGCTCACTTTCTATTATAGGTGCAAGCACTATTTTTTATTCTTTCTTTTTAAGCCATGTGCAGTGGCACAGCAAGAAGAGTATGTGTTTTTTAACTTTTTTATTATGTATACAGTGCATATTAGATCACATTATAGACGGTTGTGAGCCACCATGTGGTCACTGGGAGTTGAACTCAGGACCTCTGGAAGAGCAGTCAGTGCTCTTAACTGCCGAGCCATCTCTCCACCCCCACTACTTTTTATTCTTTCACATTACAGATTCCTACAAGGAATGTGTCCAGGGACCCTGGTTCCCTGAAGGACAATCTATCCAATCCATATCCAGCATCATATTGAGTACTCTTTTCTAAGAGTAAACACTACACCTTGACATGTGCCACTAAAACGTCCACCATTTTGGTAAGGGTCTACCTGTTTCCTAGGTAATATTTCTAACACATTTTGTCTCATCTATGGCATTCCCACATTGTTGGGACAAGTATAAATGACACCTCTCAGTTTTCCTGGAATATCAGGATGGGTGACAAAACCAGAAATCAGCAAGTAGAGTTTGTAACAAATGTCTCCAATGGGAGCCTGGTGAGCTGGACGGTCCCCATGCCTACTTACGCCTACAGAGTAGTGGCTATTGATGGGGCGAATGCAGCTATTTTTTTTTAATTCTGGGGTGACCTTGAAGAAGATATGTGCTAATTATGCTAAAGTAGAGAGATGAACCAAGATTCAGACTTTGATAGAGGTAGGGATCTTTTATCACATCCTTGTACTCTATTCTTCAAAACTTCAAATAAATTAAGAAAATCGCAGTTTAAGTCACTGTGCCTTAAGACTCTACCTTTGAAAGCCTCACATGTTCTAAGTGATAGTGAGACTCACTTATATGCACCCAAAAAATTGAACCAAAGAAAAAAATTTTCTCTGAACTTTCATCTGGTTGCATGAAAGACGTGGGCAAAAGTGTGTGCCATGACTCTTTTAAACTAAACTGGGTAAGTATAAAACATTAAGAGGGCCAGGAGAGATGGTTCAGCTGTCAAGAGTGTGCGTTGCTCCCCCAGAGGATCTGGCTTCCATTCCCAGCACCTGCACAATGGCTAAGAACTGTCTGCAGCTCCTTTTCTCGGGGACCTAATGATGCTCTCTTCTGGCCTCCATGGCAAAGGCACACATGTGTTTCACAGACAGACAGACAGACAGACAGACAGACAGACAGACATGTAGGCATAAACATCCATACACATAAAAATACAAATAAGGAAATCTCTCAGTATATGTGGTGAGTACCCCCTACTGGGAAGTCTTGTGGGTATCATAAGACATCACTCCTGATACTCTTTCACTTAGAAATACCACTGCTCTGGTTATGCCATCCACTGGACCGCACGACAGCCAGCCAGTGGGAAAACTGTAAGGCTGTGTTCAGAGTGTGGCCAACTCTGTTGTTTCCTGGAGGAGCCAGACAGCATCACCTTCAGGAACTCCCCCCTCTCAGGACCCTGGTCAGCAGCCTTGCCCTGGACTTCACCCTCTTCTGCTCTGAGCCCTCAATCCGCCCTCACTTTGTCTCTAGTCAGCCTGGCAAGAGAGTGGGGCATCCAGGAGTCCGGAAGCAGCTGCTTCTAAGGCAACAGCATGTGCACATGGGCTTATTTCCCCTTGAAGGAAGAACTGTTTATATCTGTCATGTTGGTTAACTTAAAAGTGTACTTGAAATTTTTACTGCCTTTTTTTTTTTCATCTTCAAGGATGGAAACTTGCCTCTAGAATTAAAAAAAAAAAAAGAATGTAAATATTTTAGAAAAGATAGTCTTTATCAAGGTCTGGAGATGTGTTTTTACGAAGTTTAGTAAAAGGATGTTATTGCAAAACTATTAGTCATCTGTTTTCATGAAATAAAGGATGAATGAGGAAGCCCCAGATACAGTCAACTTCCCATTCCACAGGGGAACAAATGGCAGTGTTGGACATTACAGGTCATAATATTTTGATAGAGAATTGGCATGGTTTAAAACCTCCGTCTGCCATCCCAAATGCCTTGATGTGCTCCAAGGAAACTAACACCTCTTATTAAATAATGCACACCCTTGGGTGGCTATTTTATTGGTTAGGATATCTTCTCAGTGAGCTGACGTCCTGTCCAGAGATGGGATCTTTTCCATTGCTTAGTTTAACTAAGGTGCAAAGAATTTATTTAACTTAGAAAATTTAAATTGAGTACTTTATTAAATAGAGTTTAAAACATTTCTGTTTGAAGGAGGTCTTCTAGAGCGGGCAAGAAGGCTTCCTCAGTCAGAGAGAGGGGCCGACATACAGAGAGGAGCCACTCGCCACTACCTGCACTCCCAGCCCCATACTCCAATGGCAGTATGAACAGCTGCTGCACTATTTTTCTATCCATTTGAAAAGCTACCCACCTACATGGTGGCAACTAAGAGAAACGTTCTCATGTTACTGCTCTTTGGCACATCCAATCCAACAGGATTAAACATCTTCTCTTTGAAGAAAAATGAACACCCTATTTCCTTTGGCTTTGGGGTGGGGGGGGGGTGAAGAAATTAAAATGAAGACATGTCCCAAAAAGGTTGGGATCATGGCTGGCCATTGTCTCTTTTCGGCTCCCAACAGTTACCCAAGCTACACTCTGGCCACCCGGTGTCCAGTCTGAAGACCAGCAACACTGTGACTTGGGAACTTGTTAGAAATCCATATACTCAGGTTCTGCCTCACACCTGCCAAACCCTCATGTTAAATGGAGGAGGACCGCGGGCTCTCTGGAGCTCAAGAAACACGTGATACTCAACCCATCCTGAAGTTGGATGAGAACATAACCAGAATGTCCTGGATTTGTGGATCAGAGTAGCAAAAGCCAATTAAATCCAGGCGACATCGTGCAGACAGACTTCAACTCAGGCGTTGGCTTTAAATCTGGCTTCTGAATGATGAGAGATTGCTGTTTCTCTTAACCCCCCAAGAGCATATGATATGTGAGTATAAGTTAATATTAATAAAGCTTAATATTAAAGCTGAAGTAAGTAAGCCCTCAGGAGACGAAGAAACATACCAGACTTCCTGCCCATGCTTTCCTCTACTGGGCCCAGGCACAGATAGCCGCGCTGCCCAGTTTTCTGCACAGTCTCCTTGGATTCAGCTTGGCTGTTTTTCTGTTCTATCTTTTGTAAAGACTGTTTGTTAATCATACAAAGGCCTGCCCTTAGAAGTGATGGAAGAGACTTTCAGTGACAATTTTTACAAAAATATGAGCATGTATAAGCCTATCAAAAACCTTTAGAAAACGTGTTCAGTTCACAAGCGCTTTCTTATTGAAAAGAAAAAATTTATTTGTTTATGTGTATGAGTGTTCCACCTGTATGTATGTACGTGTACCCTGTGAGTGCCTGTTTCCCAGGGAAGCCAGAAGAGTCCACCAGAATACCTGAAACTGGAGATGCAGATGGTCATGAGCCTTCATATGGGTGCAGGGAACCAAACCCAGGTCCTCTGCAAGAGCCATAAGAGCTTTTCTCCACTGAGAAGTCTCTCCACCCTCCACCAGTGCTTTCTTAACACATAGCTTGTCTTCAATTTGTTTGCTTCTGTGGGGTTTACATTTGCACAATGATTACACCCCATTAGTGCTGGCATTGATGCACAGTAAACTCATCACAAATCTTATTGTGGTAGGAGATTGAGAATGGATGAATAAGTAATTATTGCTGGGCTGGAGAGATGGCTCAGTGGTTAAGAGCACTCCGTTCTTCCAGAGGTCCTGAGTTCAATTCTTCGCAACCACATGGTGACTCACAACCATCTATAATGTGATCTGATGCCCTCTTCTGGCATGTAGGTGTACATGCAGATAAAGCATTCCTATACATAAAATAAATACTGTTTTTGTTTTTGTTTTTTTTTTGTTTTTGAGACAGGGTTTCTCTGTTTAGCCTTGGCTGTCCTGGACTCACTTTGTAGACCAGGCTGGCCTTGAACTCACAGAGATCCACCTGCCTCTGCCTCCCAAGTGCTGGGATTAAAGGTGTGCACCATCACTCCCAGCTAATAAATTTGTTTAAAGTAGTTATTGCCCAGGCTGGAAAGGAGATGAGTATAATAAATAAATAAATAAATAAATAAATAAATAAATAAATAGTAAAAAGGGTGAGTGTGAGAAAGGGAGCGATCACTGGAATGCTGGAGTGGTAAATGAAATCCACAGAAGTCAGGAAGTCTAAACTTTAAGGCTTCTATTGCTCTATTAACTATGCCAGGGATGGTAAGCCTCCCCAGCTTTGTGTGTGCCTTTCAATTCCAGGTCCCCTAGTGCTTATGTAACAGAACCCACTTAGGATAGCAATGAAGAAGCATGTGGCTTCCTGTGAAGGGAGCTTTAAATGCATCGAAAGATTAACAACTCGTCTAACAGGGTACCTTTTCCTATAAAAGTTTAATGTTAATTATAAAATCAGATGATGTTGTTATTGTGTGAAATATGTAACACACAGGGCAATATCCCCTTGGGGGGCATATTTGACAGGCAATGTGTTCATAGTGGAATGTTCCCAGGTTCAGTGTTTTTTTTTTCCACTGGGAAATAAATGAAAATTAGATTATGTAGCAAAATGCCAGAACCTTCATTCATTTTCCTTTGTATGGGAAAACATCTCAGTCTCTAAAGTACAGTTAACAATTTATTAATGAATGAATGTAGGGTCGGAGGTACAGGATAACAAATGATTCCTTCCCCCTCTCTTCTCCTCAACACCTGAAAAATCATAGGTGACTTTGGAAAGGCCCTGTTTCATTGTCTCTTCCTTCCTGTTTCTCTCCCTAGTGATGTCCATCCTCCACACATAGGTGGGGCTCAGAGTGTACCCAAAGAAGAGGGGATCACTGTAAGTGTGCCTCCACCGAACATTGAGACAAAAGCAGCTGATATCAATAAAATATCAAATATCATCTTCAGAACAACATGCCCTCCCCATAGCACAAGTAAGCAGTAGCCAGAGGGATCATTGGCAAAGAACATGGAAACAACCTACGTGTCCCTCAGTAGAAGAATGGATAAAGAAACTGTGGTACATCTACACTATGGAATACTACTCAGCTATTAAAAACAAAAAATTTCCAAAATTTGTGGACAAATGGATTGAACTAGAAATTGTCATAATGAGTGAGGTCACACAGAAGCAAAAAGAGCTAAATGGTATATACTCACTTATATCTAGACACTAGTCCAAGGTGTACGTCCCCATGAAAAACTGTACCTACCAGGAAAGTTGGTAAGAGGGGAGGACATCCTATTGAAACTTTAGGTGTGAGAAGCCTGGGAGAATGAGGAAATAGAAAGATCCAGCGGGTCCTGGAAAACTACAGGTGAGTCTGGGCCCTGGGGTTCTCCGCAAACTATGACAATAGCCAAGGAAAATATAGGCAGTAAACCTCGAACCCCTACCAAGACTAGCCGATGGACAGGACATTCTCCACTGTTGAGTGGAGAAGGAGATCTGACTTTCACACAAACTCTGGTGCCCCATATTTGAACATGTCCCTTGGATGGAGACGCCTGGGGGCACTCAGAGGAAGGATAATAGGTCACCAAGGAGAGACTTGATACCCTATGAGCATATACAGGGGGAGGAGGTCCCCCTCAGACACAGACATAGGGGAGAGGAGTAGGGAGGAAGTGGGAGGAAGGGAGGAATGGGAGGATACAAGGGATGGGCTAACAACTGAGATGTAAAATGAATAAATTAATAAAAAAACTGAAAAAATAAATAAATAAATACCAAAGCTGGGAAAGGGGAAAGCAAGAACGAATGATGCGGTTAAGCTGCTTAGTGGAGCTTAGGTACCTGCTGCAGAAGCCTTTGGTAGCTGAAGTTTGAGTACATAATATGTTATATTAACTACAAAATGGAAACCTGAGACCCATTTCAAACATGGAGAAATGCAGGATGCCGAGCAGCACACCAAAGCAAACCCAAGCTTGAGGGCAGAGACACCAAGACAATAAAGAAGACATTCGCTGTGCTCGGTCCATAGCTAATGGACAGATGTTCAAAATGCCCAGCAAGACAAGGCAACAAGTTTCTATGTTGACAATGTTACAGTCCCAACACCTGTCAGGAGTCCTGCCACTGCCACCGCGCTTCCTGGACGAAGGTGGCACAGTAGCACAGGGCATCCAAGTGCTGGAGAATATTGCAACGTCAACGACTCACAAAGACCTTGTGGAATCAGCAGCTCCTGAGCATCTAGGGTGCTAGGCCCTGGAAAAACTAAAACACAGATGAGTTCCTAAATGAATTTTAGGGACAGAGATCTTCTCAACCTGAGGCTCATTCCTTCATCTGTCCAGGCAAGAGATGCTGGAGGCATCTGTGGAAGGAACCGTGCTGATATTCAGTGCTGTGCCTTTGGGGAGAGGAACATAAGGGGTTGTTTGTGTGTCCTTAAGTATTGGTGCATGTGTGTGTGTGTGTGTGTGTGTGAGAGAGAGAGAGAGAGAGAGAGAGAGAGAGAGAGAGAGAGAGAGAGAGAGAGAGAGAAAGAAAGAGAGAGAGATGCATAGTCTGGGGAAGGAAAAAGAAACCAGAATCCAGCATTTGGAGATTCCACAGAACACTTAGGAAGATCCTTGAATAGACAGAAAACAACCACAATAGATGGATTTCCAAAGCAGGGTCTTATACAAACTTTTTTTTCCATGGGGAAATCCTGACAGCAAGGCCTCTAGTTTCATGAAATAAGCCAGGTTGACCCTGAAAACTGTTTGGCAAGGAAATTGCACAGGGGCAAGGGCACTTCACACAAATCTCCCTTTGGGTTTTCCATTCTTTTGGAGTTCCTTTCGGTGGAAATCCACACCTGCCGATTCCCACTCCCGCCCCCACTACCCCCCCCCCCGGGGGTCGTTGGGGAGTCAGGGAGCAGAAAAACAGGGATGACATGCATTTCCTAGGCTGCTGCTCTCCTAGAAGCCTGCAATGAGGCCACAGAGAAACTCTATCTCTAGTGCCCCCTTTATTTAGCATGTTCCTGCTGTTTGGAGCCTTGAGAACAGGAGATAGGAAAGTATCCGCGCAGAGTTATCTGGTGTGTAGATATGAACCTGGGTCAAATGCCAAAAACAGCATTGTTTTTACAGTGTTTTGGTAATGATAAGAGTTCTTTGTGTTTACAATGAGAAACTCTTACTCAATAAACCCAGGGGACCTTGAAATCTCTAAAAAGAGTTGCCTTCAGCGAAATCAGAGCAGAGAGTTTTACTACTTTCGGTGCAGCCTGCTGAAGTCACGGAGACAGGTGGTCACCAGCTGGTAAGCAGGAGGTCAGCCAGGTACCTCTGAGAGGCCCTCTGAGTAGGGATGCATGGTGATCCCGTTTGCACACACCACAGTGGCCTTGCTGCGTCCTGCCTGAGCTCCCATCTCTTTCAGATACCTGGCTAAGTGCCTTCCCTCTCCTCCCACAAGAATTTAAGTTGGGAGAAGTTTGCTTTGCAGTTCTCCCCACACTGGGAGGGGACCCCAAGCTCTCTCAGGGGTGTCGGCCAACAATGTGGCTTCTGAAAGGTGAGAGGTGTTAGGGGGTAACGAAACCTAAATAGAAGAAACAAAAGTGTGGATTCATTCACAAATGTTTAGGAATACACTGTGTGTGACCTCATGCAGTATTTTCAAAGAACACAGAACTTGTGTTGATTTTTTTTTTCACTCTGCAAAATTAGCCTTGCTTCTGTCACAGCATTTCAGCCTTGACCAAGATATTCAAGGTAAGGCTGACATAAATATAATTTGCATGCTTAATATTAATATCACTGGAGTTTTTGTATTTAGTTTGTGTCAGGGATTTTTGTTTTGTTTGTTTGCTTTTGCTTTTTGCTTGTTTGTTTGTTTGTTTGTCAACATAACACTAGGTACAGTCGCCTGAGAAGAGAGAACCTCAATTGAGAAAAATGCCTCCATAAGAATAGCCTTTAGGCAAGGCTGCGCTTTGGGCATTTTCTTGATTGATGGTTGCTGTGAAAGGGCTCAGCCCACTGTGGGTGGCGTCATCAATGGACAGGTGGTCCAGAGGCATATAAGACAGCACACTGAGCAAGCCCAGGGCAGCAAGCCATTAGACTGCATTCCTCCAATGCTTCTGCTTCAGTCACGGCTCCTGACTCCTGCCTTGAGTTCCTGTCTCTCCAGTGATGGAGTGTGATCCAAACTGAAGCAAAGCCTTTCTTCCCCAGCTTGCTTTTGTCATGATGTTTATCACCATCACACAAACTCTGATACAGCTTCTTTTCTTTGCTCTTTTAAAATCCTTTACACAGCTTTGGTGAGGTCAAGCTTGCATACCATAATTTGCCAATCTTCAGTAAGTTAAGGACTTTGAGTATACCTATAGGCTTGTTTAATCATTATCAAAATCCAATGTTAAAACATTTTCATCTTCCCCAAAAGAGCCTTCACCCCCCTTGCAGCCAGTCATTACTCTAGACAACTAGTGATGTGCTTTCAGTTTCTACATATTTCCTTTACTAGTCAGTTCATCTAAAAGGAATCTAATTTGATATACATGTGTATATGCAGATATATTATTATCTTATTATTATATGGTAATAATAATATGTGTGTCATACAATATCAATATATACAGATAAATATTGTATATCTTTTGCCTCTGACTTACTATTGTTGCATAATTGCTTTTATATTCATCCTTAACACTGCACAATAGTTTTTATTGTTTAATAATATTCCATTGTGTGAATATGCCACACTTTATCTGTATAATACTCAGTGGCATTTAGATGGTTTCCAGTTGCAGTTATTTTACATAATGGTTGTATAAGCACCCCTTCAAATTATTTAGGAGTAGAATAAAGTTGGAGCTTTATTTAACATTATCAACTAAAACAAAGCAAAACAAACAAACAAAAAAACAAAACTCAAAATTGTAATACTCAAAACTTAAAAGAAAAGCTTTAAAAAAAAGACCCAAAACTGTAACTCTCAGAAGAAAACACAGACGAAAGTTTACAAATTTTAATTTGCCAGTGATTTCTTAGATATAGCATCAGAGAAAGACCAAGACAACAAAATAGAAAGAGAGGAAATCACATATCATGCAACATGTGTAAGAATTTTTGTATCAAAAGATACAGGCAGTAGAGGAAGCCGGCAAGCAAGTGATGGTATTCCTGTAAATAATTTGTCACTGAGGCATTGATGACAAGAACATGCCCAGACCCCTTGACAGTCAACAACAACCCCAGGTGCCTAACTCAACAAGAGCCAAAGGACTAGAACAGTCTTTTCTCCAAAGGAGGCGTGAGAGGAAGCAATGAGCAATGGAGAAACTCCATCACTACTCTCACCACAAGGGAAATGGCACACTGTGCTCAGGTCAGGCCTTAACTACCTTGTCTTCTAGGACAAGTGCCATTTGGGTATGATACATAATCCTTATCTTGTGGGATCTGACTTGCTAATAATATTTCATGTGTACTTTCAAAGAATACTGCCTTTCAGAGGCTCTCTCCCAACCACTGTTTTTGTTTTGTACCAAATAATACTGACCTCCCAGAATAAGTTGAAAAATGTTCCCAATCATGATTTCTATGAGAGGGTATGTTACAGATCAGGTATAGGCATCTCTTAACCATTTAATGGGACTCACAGTGGAGCTCTCTGAGCCAGGCTTCACAGTCCAGAAAGATTTAATTATTATCCTGTCAGAACCCTAGCCATGTTTCTGCTGCTCCTTGCACCAGTTTTGGTCATTTCAGTCTTTGTAAGCTGATCATTTCATCTATGTTGTCCTTACTTGTTGGATGAATATTCTTCACAGTGTTTCCAGATACATCCTTAAATTTAATAAGGTTGGTACTGCTCTCCTGTCATTTCTGATGCTGTTGAGTTGTGTATTTCTTTTTTTATTGATTAGTGTAGATAAGCTATGATTTCTTAAGGCAAAAGCCTGGATTACGTTTGGAGTGTTTGCTCGAGTCTAATGTATTTAAACATTTAAATTTCTTGATAAACAATTTAGCTTTGCCCTACAAGTTTTGATGCTGTGATTTGATTTTTTTCCTTAGCTTAAACAATTTTCAAATTCCCATGTGGCCTTTTGATCTATAGGTTATGTTAAAAAATTATTAACTTAAACCAGACGCTGTGTTGCATGCCTTTAATCTCAACACTTGGGAAGTAGAGGTAGGAACATCTCTGTGAGTTTGAGGCCATCCTAGTCTACAAAGAAAGTCCAGGACAGCCAGGGCTTGATACACAGGGAAACCTTGTCTTGAAAAAAAAAACAAAAATTATTAATTTATATTTGTGAATAGATGTTCCTTTCCAAACTATTGATGTGGGTTGGTGATGTTTAAACTATAATTGTTAAGTGACTTTTTGTACCTTTCCATCCTTTCCATTTTCATATTAGGTATACATGGAGTTGGTGTTACATGTATACATATTGACTAGTATAATATCTTCATGATAATGGGCTGTTTTACATAATAAAATACCCTTCCTTCACTGTCTCTCCCTTTGTCTGTTTTCTGTCTTTTGTTTCTTTGTTCTCCTTAACTATTTCCTTTTATTGTCATAGTACTCTGGTATATTATATTAAATTCTTTTATATATATATATAAAACACACACACACACATATATGTTTTTAAATGGCCAATTCCAGACTTCCAATATAAATCTTAATTTATACTCTATCTCACATTAGTGTTAGTTCTTATAAAATGCAGGCACTAATTCTAAAACAATTCATTTGTTTCTTTTTAACTCTCATTTTCATATGCATTAAGTTTTTACAGGTGGTAAGAACACTCCTGCAGTTATATATGTGCTGGCCAGTTTTACATTGCTGTGACAAACATATAAGAAGAAAACTTAAAACGAGGACATATTTGGGCTGGAGAGATGGCTCAGTGATCAAGAGCACTAGCTCCCCCTCCAGAAGCCCTGAGTTCAATTCCCAGCAATCACAGTGGCTTATAACCATTTGTGATTCTGTCTTCTGGTGTGCATAAAAACAAAGCATGCATATAGATAAAACAAATATTTTTTTTAAAAAATGAAGCCTGACTTATTTTGGCTCATCATCTCAGAAGCATCAGTCTGTGGTTGGCTGGGTCTATTGCCAGAGTGATAGCAGCAACAAGTGAGAGAGGAAGCTGCTAACTCATCCTAACCTGGAAACAGAGGGAAGGCAGCGAGAGGCCAGGGATAATTTACAGCCTTCTTGTTTTGGTTTGAGTACGTAATCTTCCCTACAAGCCTATGATTTGAGTATTTGGTTCACAGATGGTGATGCTATTTGGGGAGGCTCTAAAAGAAACGATAACTGGGAGAGAGGAGAGAGAGGTCCTTGGGGTGCATTATCTCTGGCTGCCTTTTAGGTGAACAGTTTCCCTCTACCACTTAAGTGCATGAGGCCAAGTGACTATTTAAAACAAACCTGATGCCCTTAAGTTGCTTCCGCCATGTACTTTGTCACAGTGATAAGAAAAGATAGTGGGCACTTCAAGGACATAAGCCCAATAGCCTGGGTCAGTAAGAATTCAATGCGTTAGATCATAGAGGAATGTAGCACCTTCCTGATACAATCACCTCCTTGGAGGATCACCAGTGGACCAACATGTAACAAATAAAATGTGGGATAATTTTCTATCTAAACCACATAATTAGTTATAAATCTTTGTGAGCATACATTTTAAAGAAAAGGAAAAATATTCACTCAGTTTTATGTCTTTGTCTGCACATTGATCTTCTAGGTTGTTGGTTTCTTTCTGCAACTTCTAGTTACTATTTTGTGTAATTATTTGTATTGCCTTTAGGATTTTCTGTAAGACAGGTTGGCTAGCAACAAATACACCCATTCTTTGATTATTTGGTAATGCCTTTCCTTTACCTTCAGTTTTAATGGGTGGTTGTAATAGATTTTACATTCTGATGCACAGTCGTTTTATCAGAGTGCAACATGCCATCCCAGTGCTTTCATTTTTTTCTTTATTAATTTACTCAGATTACATCTCAATTGTTATCCCATCACTTGTATCCTCCCATTCCTCCTTCCCTCCTGTTTCATCCTATTCCCTTCTCCTAGGTCTATGACTGAGGGGGACCTCCTCCTCCACTATATGGTCATAGGCTATCAAGTCTCATCCTGGTAGCCTGCTTATTCTTTCTTTGAGTGCTCTCAGGCCTCCCCACCAAGGGGAGGTGGTCAAATATGGGACACCAGAGTTCATGTCAGAGTCAGTCCCTGTTCTCTGCATAACTGTGGAGAATGTCCTGTCCATTGGCTAGATCAGAGTAGGGGTTTGATGTATACTATTTGTATTGTCCTTGATTGGTGCAGTAGTTTGAGCACGATGTATAATATTTGTATTGTCCTTGATTGGTGCAATAGTTTGAGCAGACCCC
The DNA here is from genome assembly GCF_964271855.1 of Acomys minous. Lineage (NCBI taxonomy): Eukaryota > Metazoa > Chordata > Mammalia > Rodentia > Muridae > Acomys > Acomys minous. The sequence goes on from NC_140485.1 coordinate 15,571,786, forward strand.
GTGATATGTTTTGTTTTCAATGAGTACCATATTTTTCAGACTATAAGATGCACCCAGTTTTTAGAGCCGTAAAACAAGAAAAACAGTAAAAACAGCAATCGGACCATAAGGCACATCCTAATTTCCCCCTCACCTTTGGGGGGAAAAAGTGCATCTTATGGTCAAAAAAAAAACCGGTCATCAGCTGTTAATCCTGTTCTTGTTCCTTGGGCGTGGTGAGTTCATGTTTGTTATTCTTTTCATGATATTCTTTGCCTTTGGTTTCAGTAGCATGACAATAGCATGGCTAGCTTTGGTTGTATGTGCGTCTATGCTAAGTGCAGTTGTTGGCTTTGTAGAATCTGTGGGTTCATTTCTTGGTGAAATTTTGGTTTGGCGATTGCTTCTTTTTTTTCCCCCTTTAATGTGTTATCACACTTCTCTCCTTCTAATAATTCAATATGCTTTTGTGCATGATTAACGGTAACTAAGTGACATAATTGATAACTTGTGATCGACAGGCGATATCTTGAGAGTTCTAAAGGGGGTCTTTGAGATCTTTTATCATTTAAAGATAGCTTTCAGTTTTAATAATTTCAGTTGCAATAGTTGCAATGTTTTGATGCTTTCTTTTATGCACTCACACGCTATAGTAATTCTTCATCTTAGGTACTTTACTTTCAAGTATTAAATTTTTACTTGGTTGTTTTATATAAATTATAGCCCCTGAGTAAGATTATTTGATTAGTCTTTAATTCCTTAAAAGCTGCATTGTTTTTTACTTTCAACAGCTACTGGGAAAAACAGGAGTCCATCAGGCTGCTCTTACAAATAGCAGGGCTAAGCTTCCTTTAAATGTTGGTAACATTTTCTCTTTGTTTATTATCTTGCCCTTTACTGTTGAGAATTAGAAATGTTAGATAACGTGTTATAGCAACTCTGAGATTTCTATTGTTTTATTTAGGGGTTGTTGTCAACACGCTATTGTTCCCTTCTTTGTCTGGTAATTTCCCTGACCTAATTTTGTGGAGTCTGTCTTCCCCTAAGTAGATGGTTTACTGCTATCTTTGCTAGATCTCTGTTGTTACTGTTTTTGAACCCGATTTGTTGACTGGCCTCCTGCGGGTAGTTGTGAGTCAGCACAGCTCCATAGAAACTCAGTGATTGGCAGAGGTCAGTCTAAACCCTTTGAGCAAGTAATGCTTCTGTCATTTGATAATGCTGGTGTGGGGACTGGGAAGTGCATTTTGAGTTCAAGTGGTTTACTGAGATTGCTCTAGTTTTTGCCACCTTTGTATGCAAAACCCTGAGTGGAGACCCAGTGAGCATCTAGCTGAGCACTTCTTCAGTCTCTCCAGATGACCACAGGTACCTTAATGTTTAGCAAGGCTCCCCACATTCACTGGTACCCTTGTTTTCCCTGTTGAATTTCTTTTTCCTACCCGCAGTTCAAAGTCAGTTGTGGTGCTGCTCCCCCTGCCCCCGACCCTCGTTTGTTTGCCTGAGATGATACTGTTTTCAGGGACAATGAGGATGGGTTGTTTTTCTAAACTCTGCTCTAAAACACACCCTCGGGTCTGGAGTACACCCCTTGCTCCTTGTCTCTGCTTACCACACCCTAGGGGGACAATGCCCACCCTATCACTGCAATGGCTTTCTGGATGGGGTGAATGGGTGCACCAGGTCATCGATTTTTCACAGTGTTAGGCAAAGCTCACTATAAGGCTCTGTTTCATTTAAACAGCATCTCTTTCAAGGATTGCCATTGCTTTGTGTGGGACTGTGGGACAGATATCCTACCTCTAAAGTAAGACTGTGTGCCTTGTGAGTACTAGCAAAGCGTCTCTTCGGGGGCAAGAAATCTAGATAATATCACCTAATTCTAAAGTAAATATCAACAATTAATTTGGAATTTGCAAAGTCTGATCAAATAGCAGGTGTGAGCTGTAGTCACATGCATTGTGTGCACATTTCTCTTGACACATAATATTTTAGTGTGGGGCTAGGGTATCCTGGTTCTGACTTTGATGTTACAACCCAATAAATTTCCAGTCCTAACATTCTGCTCTACCTGGCTGAACCTTGCCTTCCTTGACTGTCAGAAAACAGGTATAATTTAAATTTCCAAAATATCTGGACAGTAATAATATTTGTACTTCGGGCTAAAATGGCAGAATAGCACTGAGCCATGCTCAAAGTGTCATGGCAACAGGAAAAGCATAAACAAGTCTGCTTGGAGCTAATGATGTTTGATTATAAAACTTGCTGGTAAATACGGTCTTAGCTCAGTCCACACTCAGTGAGGGGACATAAACATGCCCTGTACCCAACTGAGGACCCATAGCGTTGCAGTGCACTCTTACATGCATCCTTAGCAACATGACTTGCTTGTTTTAATGGCTAGATAACTGAAGCCTTGACACATCAAATGACTAATAGGACATAGTATTTCCTCATCTAAGGACAAAGGGTCAGACTTTTTCTCCCTACTCAGTAAGCATGGCAAATAGCCTTAGTCATTCTAGACCTGAAGTTTCTCATTTGAAAAATGGATATGGAATGGTTTAGTCCTTGGATAGCTAGGAGGATGAAGACGATGGGATGTTTCCGGTCACTGGGAGGGAGCCAGTGCTTGTTATCAGACTTATCATCAGTATGGTGTTCCATGGTGACAGTGAAGATGGTTCCTGCATAAAGGTGGGAAGCCACACCAGACTTTTATCTCTTTTCTTTTGTCATATAAGATGTTTTTTTTTGGGGGGGTGTGGTGGCTCACACCTGTAATCCCAGCACTCAGGGAGGCAGAGGTAGGAGGAGATCACTGTGCGTTTGAGGCTAGTTTGGTCTACAAAGAGTGTCTAGGGCAGCCAAGGCTACACACAGAAACCCCATCTGGGGGGCTGGGGTATGGTTAAGTGCTAACGACCTTGCCTCACATGTGTAAGAGCTCAGTCTTTATCACCCCTCTCCCCAAAGAGAAATAACACTTCCTACAAACCCATTGCATTATGTAGAATTGTGACAATTCTACGTAACTGAAGAACTGGGAGGGGAAATAGGATCGATGAAGAAAGCCAAAACACTGATCCGAAGGCCACTGTACCGCTTCGCCTGGCGCCATAGAATAAGCAAGGCTAGAGCAGAAAAGAAGCTCAGGTCTGCAGCAAAGCAGACTGACGTGGCCTGGAATGCCATGCACAGGTTCCGTGGCAAGGATCCAAGGGCTTCCCTTGCCTTACCAGCATCAGTACAGCAGATCTAGACCACCCCTTTCTCTTCTTCCCCAGTGAAACACAGTTAAGCTCCTCCATCTTGCCTCTTACTTTAGTTAGTCCAGAGCCCAGAGTGTTCTAGAACCGTGGTCTGCCTATCCTGCTTGGCAGACAGAACCAAGAGTGGTTCCCAGGATGACTTCTTGCTTCAATTGGCCACAGGTACCTGCTCTGATCCACCCTTCCTCTTGATGGAAGACATGGAGACAGACCATTCAAGTGCATCAGCATGGGCTAGAATGTTAGAGCACATGTTGCCCCCGTATCGGGCAAGGCTTGGCTGTAGAGTAGCATCAAATGTGGTTCTGTCAGGCTTGTCCGATGTGGTCCTGTGAGCTCTAGCCCTTGCTCGCCATCAGAATCAGCCCAGAGCTGCTTCCAGAACTGTTGAGTTCCTGTCTTTAGAGATGAGAGAATCTCCTTGCCAAAGTTTCCTTGAAAAACAAACCTATTTCTGAGCCACTGTGATCAGGGAATGCCAGGACCTGGTTAGCTAGAGCCTGCGTCCTGAAACTCACATTATGGCAAACTCCTAATTTCATAGCTGAATGAAAAAAGAAGAAGAAGAAGAAGAAGAAGAAGAAGAAGAAGAAGAAGAAGAAGAAGAAAAGAAAAGAAAAGAAAGGAAAGGAAAGGAAAGGAAAAGAAAAGAAAGGAAAGAACATGACTGTTCCTAGGTATGGTAGAAGAGTAAGTTTATTACAGAAACGTTGGCAAACATAGGCAGAAGTGGACACATCTGGTCCTTCTTTTTATTATCATATATGCTGCATACAGCAGTACCCCTGAGTTCTAGAGAGGCAGGAAAGAAACGTGGATAGGCTTCCACCTGAAGTCCACATATTCATCTAGAAAGAGGCATCTAGGGAGAAAAGGACAATATAAAAAACCACACAACCTTGTGAGCCCTGGAATTTGCCCACCCGGATACCCCAGTGAAGTAGCTGTCCTGGAGCATTGCAGAATGATGGTCACCTTTCAACAGCTGATGCTAAGATGAACGTTTGCGGGCTCCCTCCCCCATCTTGTCTGCTGGGGATCAGGACCCTCTGCCAGTAAGAGGGCCCTTTGGTGCTTGAGAGAAAAGTATTGCCCGGTTCCTACATTTCTCGGCACTTTCTCACCAGGAGGAAATGCATTTATAACTTCTACCTATTTCTTGGAGGTGTAATTAGCTTCTTGGCAGTGACAGCATACTAGATTGTAGATTTATAAGTACTTTCTTAAGGCTGTCCTGCCAAGCTCCAAGGGCTGAAGATTCTGCACTGGCTTATGTATGACTGGCTTTTTTACGGCGGAAGACTTAGTTAGAGAAGAGGAAAGAAAGCTGAAACCAGAGCTTTCCCATCCTATCCAGAAGATGCCCGAGACAGAAGAAACACTGTCGATCAAGGCTTTCATGGTCCCTGGTCCATGTAGGTCCCAGAGAACTGGGGCTTCACACAAGACAGCAGCGAGGAACCGGATCAGCAGCTGAGAGCAGGCAGCTCCCCACACCCCTCTGCAGGGCAGTGCCACGGGGCCTCAGCTGCTATTCCTGAATTGACGCAGTGGGAAGACCAAGGTCAGCCTTAAAGACAGAGAGGCTCTAGAGTAGAGCCTCCCCAGCGGGTAGCTGGGGTGGAACTTCAAATCCCCAGGTGAGTCCTGCCTGGCTGGAACTCTGACTCATCCTGAAAACAAAGCTCTTCTTTCATTCTGCTTCTACCAACTACCCTCTGCATTCTCTGTGTTCTTCAAAAGAACTCCTGCTACTTTGCCCATCCTCCCTGCCTGCAGCTCACACCGGGCTAGAATTCACTTGAGCGGATGGAGCACAAATGGCACAGAAGGAACCAACTAAGGGGCCAGTGGCACTTAGAGGTCTTTGTCTCCCAGCACCATCTCTAGGTGTAGACAAGTGGCTTTGAAGAGTGATGCTGAACATTGAAAGTAAAACAGGGCAACAGGGCCTGGAGGCTTGCGCACAAGTATTAATACAAATTTGCTTTTGCAATTTAATTCCCTGTGCTCTCGCTCATTGCATTTGAAACACAAAAGTCCTTAAGAACCTCCTATCAAGAGCTCTGAGGGAGTGTCTTCCTGTCCTTTTTGAAATGAAAGCCACTGAGACAGTGCCCTGGAGTGAAGGTTTTCTGCTAGAGAAAACAGGCTGAAGGTGACTTGTGACCTCATCCCCATTTCCGTGGAAGTCCTTGTCAAAAGACTGAGAGTGGTCACTATAAGTGAACCTTGCCACTTGGTTTCGGCACACCATGTAAGTGATGCAGTCATTTATAAGATACTCTGTAATTAAGAAATCATATAATTAATTTTTCTAAATGAACATTTCAATGTCCAGAGAACTCGTTAGTATTTGTTGACACTCCTTCCAAGTAACAAAGTGGTTACTTCAGCCTCCTCTGACTGTAACTATTCTTACCCTCCCCCACCACTCAGGTTTATTTTTTTAAACGAAATGTAGAGGCAGGGAAATGGAAAGGAAAGGAACCGCTAAAATTTCCAAGGTTTTACTGGAGACCAAGGTTGCATTTCTAAGAAACTTTGATCAAGTAAATTGCCCCTAAGTGTGGCAAATTTTCCCTCTAGAAAACTGAAGTAATGAATTACCTTTGATGTGAAGATTTGTCAGGGTGTTTAGAGACTGAGTAAAACCCATCAGCTAGGAGTCTGGTTCCTAGGAAGAGGCAGTTGCTATATTTGCCCTTTTCAAGCACAACTACAATCCCTGGCTAATAGGTAAATGACAAATTAGATAGATTAGCTAGATAGATGGTAGGTAGGTAGAGATAGATAGATAGATAGATAGATAGATAGATAGATAAATAGATATAGATAGATAATTGATAGAAAGATAGATACATAGATAGATGATAGATAGATAGATAGATAGATAGATAGATAGATAGATAGATAGATACAGAAAGACAGAAAGACAGACAGACAGACAGACAGACGGACAGACAGACATAGAGATAATAAAGATGGGTAATAGAATTACTGAAAGGTGAACAGAAAGAGGAAAATTGTATAAGAACATTATGGTTATAGGTGACAGTTTTTTGTGTTGTTGTTTTTGTAGTTTCTTCTTGCTTCATATGTTCGTATAAGATGATGAAGAAGTAGCCACACAAATACCCACTCAAATACACACACACACACACACACACACACACACACACACACACACACAACTTTATCTAAACATTACCTATTATACAGGAATGAACTCAAATTGGATCATAGATTTATTCTTGTTTTCTTTTATTTTTATATTTTTTTAATTATATTATATTATTTCTCCTTTCCCTTTACCACTCTAGCCCTACCTACGTCCCCTCTTTTCAACTGCTCCTATGTTCCTGCCCTGTATTCTCTCATTATTAGTCTTTCCATTGATTAATATTGTTACATACATATGTGTATATATATATGCATAAAAGTATAAATACAACCTGTTCCCATGTCCCCACACTCTCTCACTAATAGCCCTTTTCATTGATTAATATTGTCTTATATGTATGCATGAATATATAAGTACAACTGTACAGCGTAACTCCCTTTAAGCTACGTAAGCATTCCTAGACAGTGTGTACAGGCTGCCAACCAACAGTGAATGAGGGTTCCTCCTTTTCCGTGCCCTCACCAACATTGCTGTCAGCTGAGTTGTTGACTTAGGTCATTCTGGGTGGGATTCGATCTCTGAGTTCCACTTTGCACTCCTCTAATTGCTAAGCATGATGGAGAGTTTCTGACGCATTTCTTAGCCATTCCTAGTTCTTCTAGTTAAGAAGTGAGGCAAGATTCCATAGCCTATTTTTCACGTGTTTCCTTGACTGTTTTTTTGTTTTGTTTTGTTTTGTTTTTGAGTTCCTTGTATGTTCTGGTTATTAGTCTTCTGTCAGATGTATAGCAGGCAAAAGTTCCTCTCCCATTCTGTCGGTTTCTTCTTCACTCAGCTGGTTGTTTCCATAGCTCCACAGAAGCGTTTTAATTTTATAAAGCCCCACTTGCTGATTGTTGGCCCAATTGTTGACCCAATTCCTGGACAAATGGAGTCTTATTCAACAAATGTCTTTTCTATGCCTAAATCTGCTAGGGTATTGCCTATGTTCTAGTAATTTTAACATCTAGTTTTCCTAGCACTTGTAGCATTTGTTGATGATACTGTCTTTTTTTCCAGTGTAGGGTGTTTGCCTCTTCTCAAATATCAGATTGCTATAGTTACAAGCACTCATGTTTGGATTTTGTTTTTACTCCGTTGGTCTGCATATCTGTTTGGTGCTAGTTACCAGTCTGACTCTATAAACTAAACTGAAGACTGGAGCAGAAATTCCACCCAGAATTCTTCCTTCTGCTCAGGATTGCCTTGGCTATCAGGGGTCTTTTCTGCTTTCATATTAATTTTATGTCGTTTTTTTCTGTTTCTGTGAAGAATATTCTGGTATTTGGATTCCATTTACTCTACAATCTGCTTACAGTAGGATGGTCATTTTTACAAAACTAGTTCTGCCAATCCATGAACATGGGCTGTATTTCCATTATCTAGCATCTTTCTCAGTTAATTTCTTCACAGGTTTGAAGTTTTTATGTAAAGGTCTTTTACATTATTGGTAAGGTTTAATCCAAGATATTTTTACTGTCATTTATGCAATTGTAAATAGGAATGTGTCCATGATCTCTTTCTTGGTGTGCTTGTTTTTACTGTAGAGAAAGGCTACTGATTTTTCCCTGCCACTCTACTGAAATTGTTGGTGTTTCTAGAAATGTTCTGGTGGAATTTTGGAGCATCTCTTACCTACAATATTATGTCATCTGCAATTAGGAATAATTTCACTTCTTCTTAAATTATTTGTATCCCTTTATAATTTCCTTTTTAGCCCTATTGTTCTAATACAATGGCTCTCAACCTTCCTAGTACTACAACTCTTTAACACAGTTCCTTATGTTTTGGTGACTCCCAACCACAAAACTATCTTCTTGTTATTTCCTGACTGTCATTTTACTACTCTTATAAATGTTAATGTAATTATCTGATACGCAACCCCCAAAGGGGTCATAACCACAGGGTGAGAACTGCCACTCTAGTGAGTGCTTCCAGAACCATGCAGAGAAGGAACAGGAATAATTGACAGCCCTGTCATGTTTCTGATTTTAATGGGATTTCTTCAAGTTCCCCAGTTAGGATAATGTTGATTAGAGGTCCGTCACAGACAGCTTCACTGTATGGAGGTATGACCCCTACTTATTCTAGGACTTTTATCAGTAAAGTATGTTGGATTTTTACCAAAGGTATTCATGTATATCTATTGGGATGATTGTTATTTTTGTCTTTAAGCTTATTTATATGATTTATTGTATTTATTGATTTACATATGTTGAACCCTGCATTTCTGAGATAAAGTCAACTAAATTGTGCTGGATGATCTTCTTAATATTTTCCTTTATTTGATTTGCTAGTATTTTAATGAGGATTTTTGCATCTTCAAGGATGTTGGCTTAAAGTTTTGTTTTTGGTATTTTTTGTTTTGGTTTGGTTTGTTTGGTTTGGTTTGGTTTGGTTTTTCAAGACAAAGGTTTCTCTGTGTAGCTGTGGCTATCTAAGACTTACTTTGTAGAGCAGGCTGGCCTTGAACTCACAGAGATCCACCTGAAAGGCATGTGACACCACCACTTGGCTAACATTTTATGTTTTTATTGTTGTAGTACATTTTCCTATCTTGGTTATGAGAGTAATACTAGCTTCACATAATGAATTTGGAGTGATGTTTCTATTTATCTTCTTTTCTTTGAATAATTTGAAATATTGATTGTAGTTCTTTGAAAGTCTGATCAAATTCTGCTGCGAATCCATCTGCCCCTGGATTATTTTCTTAGTTGGAAGGTTTTTTTGGTTCATTCGTTTGTTTTGTTTTGTTTTGTTTTACTGTTTCAATATCTTCTCTTATGGGTCTGTGTAGGGTGTTGATATCTTGATTTAACTTGGGTAGTTTGGATAAATCAAGAAATTAATTTCTTTGAATGAATGGATGGATGGATGGATGGATGGATGGATGGATGAAATCCTAGCCATGCAGTAGAGGTTAGCAACTGCACCTTCACTTATACCAGCTGAGAGAAGGAAAATCCCTACTTCAGGACATGCCTCATGTTCAATGGTTGACCAACATATAGCTGGACACCACGTTTTTTCTCTGTGCTTTTATTTGGTTACAGTTTGGCTTTTTGTTTCTTTGTTTGTTTGTTTTTCTCTCCTCCTCCTCCTCCTCCTCCTCCTCCTCCTCCTCCTCCTCCTCCTTCTCCTCTTCTCCTCCTTGGGACAGTTTTATCTTATTTTATGCCTTTTAAAAGATTTTGTTGTTGTATTAGGGTTTTCTTTCACTTTTGGAAAAGAACTTAAAAGTTGCAGGGGTAGGGAGGGGGAGAGGATTTGAAGGGACTTGGGGGAGAGGAAGAATATGACCAAAATATATTTGAATTTGAAAATTGTTTTAAATAATGACAAATATAATTTAAAATTAATTTAAACTAAATTCATTTGTTTCTTTTCGATTTTCTATCTTAATGGGGTATAGGTTTTTTAAGTATTACCTTATAATATTCTATATTTCTCTTGTGTCTGCTATAATGTTTTATTCCTGTAATCTTCATTTCTGATTCTGTTAAATTGTATCATCCCTTTCTTCTTTTGCTCAGTTGTATCAAGGCTCTATTAATATTGTTTATCTTCACAAGAAGGATCAAACAAACAAAGAAATTCTCTCACATGTATTGATTCTTCGTACTGTTTTATTTGTTTCTATTTTATTAATTTCTATTTTGATATTTATTGTTTCTTGCTTCTACTGGGTTCAGTTTTTTGCTTTTACAAATTCCTGAGTTGCATTATAAAGTCATTTATTTTTATTCTTTCTTATGTTTTAGCATGGGCATGTTGGGCTATAAATTTCCCTTCTAGAACTGCTTTTAATGTGTCCCAGAGGTTTTGTTGTTGTGTTTTTATTTTTAATTACCTCAAGAAATATTTTGATTTATTTTTTGAATCATCCAGTAATGGGTTATTCAATCTCTATGATCTTATATGTTTTCTAGAGTTTCATTTGCTGCCGACCTTAAATTTGATTGGCCAGTGGTCAGATAAGGTACCCGGGATTATTTCAAGTTTCATTATTTGTTAAGTTTGTATTGTAGTTTTCCATGTGCTCTGTTTTAGAGAGACTTCCATGTACCAATGAGTAAAATGTGCAATCTTCGGCATTTGGGTAGAATCTTCTCTAAGTATCTGCTAGATCTATGTGATATAAGATGCCATTTAATTCTTTGGTGTCTGTTTATATTTTTGTCTAGATGACCTTCTATTAGAGAAAATGGAGTGTTGAAAGAGTCTACTGCTATTGGGCTTGTATTCACCTGTGTCTCTAATTCCATTAGTATGTATTCAATGAACTTAGGTGCACCAGAGTTTGGTGCATATATATATTTATTAGTGTAATATTTTCTTTCTTAGTTGATCCCTTGATTAGAATAAAGTGCCCTTCGTTGTTTCTTCTTATTAGTTTTAGTTTTAATCCTACTTTATTAAATAATATGATAGAAATACCTGCTTGTGCTTCCTGCCCTCGTTTTCTTAGATTATGTTTTACCATCTCTTCACTTTAAGAGGGTGCCTATCTTTGAAGTTAAGATGACTTTCCTTGTTTTTGTTTTTCAAAACAGGGTTTCTCTGTGTAGTCTTGGCTGTCCTGGACTTCTTTTGTAGTCCAGGCTGGCCTCAAACTCACAGCGATCTGCTTGCATCTGCCTCCCAAGTGCTGGGATTAAAGGCGTGTGCCACTATACTCAGCTAAGATGATTTTCTTGTGGACAAGAGATAGATGGATTTTGTTTCTTTTTTATTTATTTATTTTTATTTTAGTCTGCAGTTTCTCCTCCCTCTTATCTTCCTCACAGTTCTTGGTTTCCATTTCCCTTCTCTTCAGAAATGAGCAGGCCTCCCAAGGAGCTTATCAAGTTATAATAAGACTAGGCACAACTCACCACCAAGGCTGGATGAGGCAACTCCATATGAGAAAAAGGGTCCCAAAAGGTAGCAAAAGAAACTCCTCTATTTTGTTTTTTTAATCCATTAAACTAGTCTATGTCTTTTGATTGGAGAATTGAAGCCATTAACACATATAGTTATTATTGAAAAGTATGTAAAACTTGCAGTCATTTTATTATTATTTTATTTGATTTATTTTTGCAGGTTTGTGTTCTTAATTCTGTTTTGTATTTTATTAAACTATATATTTTTTGTTTCCTTCCTAGAGCTTCTTGGCTGTTCTTATTCCTCTCTCTTCAGTTCATAGTATAGTTTCCAAAGTTCTGTTGTTGCTGCTACGATTTTTTAGACTGCTTATATTATAAAGTTTTATTTCTCCTTTAACTGAAGCAGACAGTTTTACTGGGTACAGTAGTCAAGGTTGGCAGTTGTGATGATCTTTTAGAACTTAGAATGCACTGCTCCAGGCTCTTCTGGTTTATGGGTCATAGATTAAAGTGTAAATTAGTAAATCTTTTAGAGGAAAACATAGGCAAAATCTTCAAACCTGGAGTTTGGTGAAAAGGTGTTTACTTTGATAGTGGTCCACAAAAGAAAAATCAAATATTTGTACTATGAAATAACCTGTCGTGAAGATTTTTTTGAAGCAAACTACAACACACAATAAGATTTTTGCAAACAATAAACCTAACAGACTCATGACTAAAACTTATAAAAAACAAAAAACCTCTTAGAATACATAGTTAAAAAGCAAACAAGCAATCTCAGTTTTAACATGGGTAATACCCAGAGATGTGATTTATGGAAGAGAAAAGAAGAAAGAATAGAATATGCGCTGGACATTAGTAAAATGAACATTAAAAGTAGACCCCACCCTAAGTCCCTATGCCTAGAGAAGGCCACAGATGGTAGAGGAGAACCTACTACTACTTCCATTTTCCTAAATCAATATAATTCCAAGATGTGCTCTGAATACTTATCCTATACCTATAGGTAAGATTATATCACAACTCTCAGCTAAGAAACTTCTTCTTATATGAGACAGGGATTACAACAGAAATCCCCAACTGGTAAAACAGTGTGAGTCCTAGTTCCATCTGTGAACCTATGATGCAACCATACACCTAAGACTCAAGGGACACTGTGGAAGAGAAAAGATGGAAAGAGTGTACAAGCCAGAGGACTGGAATATGGGTCGCTATTTAGTGTCCTCTATGTATTACAGGAAAGTTACATAAAAATAAATAATTAAGAGGACCTTTCTAACTCTCAGTTTCAAAGAATAGTACACAACCTTCAGTGCAGATAAAATATTTTTTCTTTTTTTAATTAAATATATTTAAATTTTCACATATATATTTATATTATTACACATATATGCAATAAACTACCTACAGTAAGAAGAACCAGGAAACAGTCAGGAATTCAGTGCAGATAAAATTTGAAGAAATATAAATGCTGTGAGGGAGAAAGAGCATATATATGTAGAGCTGCTCTGGAAAGGAGTGTGGTCCTTTCACAACAAAGCCAAAGGGAGATCATGGTCATACCACGTGATCCAGCATTTTCCCCAGAATGCACATTCATATCACGTTCCAATGCTGCCTAGTAATACAGAACTATATTTTTATAGCATTTTAATTCACAATTGCCCAATTGGAATTGCTCAGATGAATGGCTAAATGATAACACAGTTGCCTAATGGAGCACTGCAACCAGCTGCTGCTAGATGCACTTACCTCCTATAGGGCACCAGGTGTTATGAGAAAAGGCAGTTTGAAAAGTTCAGGCAGCAGGGCTATAGTTGAAGGAGAAATAAAACCTGTGACCCAATCACTCGGGGAGGCAGAGGCAGGTTGACCTCTGTGAGTTTAAGGCTAGCCTGGTCTACAAAGAGAGTCCAGGACAACCAAGGGTGCATAGAGAAAGCCATGTCCCTCCCCTCTCCAAAAAGCCAGGAAGTCACCTACATGTACTAATACCACATTCCAGGGTTTACAATTGTACTATGATGCTCTAAGTCACAGCCATATGGGAAAGCCTTGGATACGAAGACACAAGTCTCTGATTATTTTATGTCCACATTCTGTTTGCTTGGTTGGTTTGTTTTCTTTGGTTTGTTTGACAGGATTTCTCTGTGTAGTCTTAGCTGTCCTGGAACTTGCTCTTGAGACCAGCCTGGCCTTGAACTCATAGAGAGCCTTCTGCTTCTGCCTCCCCAGTGCTGGGATTAAAGGAGTGTGCGCCATCACTGCCCAGTGTATGTCCACATTCTTGTTTTCTAGTTTCACCTAGAGAAATGCCAATGTTTCTATTATGTATTATGTATCCAGCTGCACTAAATTTTCAGAGACATGGCTCTGTTTGAAATGCTTCCATTCCTTTGCTATTAATATTTTTTCTTAACTAAGTTCATGACTTAGTATCACATATTAAACAAACATGCATAAATGTATACATATACACATGCATACAAATATACATATATAAACATGACTACCCACAAACAAAGATGGACACTTACACATACATATATACACACATTATATATATATGTATATATACTTTTATATTTATATGGAGACATACACATATACACATTTATTCATGTACACAATACCTATACCCATATTCATGCACACATTATATATATGTATACAATGTGTATACACACATACTATAATTCATAATCTTTAATTTTCCCCTGAGTTCAAGTCCAATATAGCCGCTACTTACCAATAATCTTCTTGGACATCTCTCTTATCTCAATTTTGACACATCCATACTTGCAGTGGTTTGAATAAAAGTGTCTGCCATGGGTTCTGTTATTAAAACTATTGGGTCCCCAATTAGTTGAATTGCTTTCAGAGATGACCTTGCTGGAGGAAGTCTGTCATGGCCAGAAGGCCCTGAGATGAAAAATCCTTGCCTACTTCCAGTTAGCTTTTCCAGCTTCTTGGTTTTGGTTCAAGACATGAGCTCTCAGTATCTCACTCCTGCTGTCACACCTGCTGCTTGCTGCTGCTCCTCCCTGCCACTATGGACTCTTTAGCTTTTAGAACCATAAGCCAAGTAAATTCTTCTTCCAGGAAGTCAGTTTTGGTCATGGTGGTTTATCACAGCGATAGAAGTGTAAGTAATTTAAGACTGGCCTTAGAAATCTGTTCTTCCTCCATACTTTGTAGACAAGCTGCAGCAGGAGACACTAATTTCCTTGAATTAAAGCACTCTTTAAAAAAAACTATTCATTTATTTGTTTATTTATTTGTTTATTTATTTATGTATTATGTATACATTGCTCTGCCTGCGTGTACACTTGCATGCCAGAAGAGGGCATCAGATCACATTATAGATGGTTGTGAGCCACCATGTCATTGCTGGGAATTGAATTCCGGACCTCTGGAGGAACAGTCAGTTCCTTTAACCTCTGAGCCATATCTCCAGCCCCAAATTAAAGCACTCTTAAGCAAGCAATTTTACTTCTTCTCCTCCAACAGCATTCATCCCATCAGCCCATAATGTCAACTATATTTATAAAGCAAATCTCAACTCTGTTTATTGCTCCCTCCCTGTTTATTCCTTACCTCAAATACCATGAATGGCTTAGTCCTTTATTGTCTATTGAATGACAACTCAATGACAAAAAGTAACATGAATTTATTACCTCATCATTTTCCTGAGGTGGAAGTCCAGGCCCAAGGGCCTGATCTACTAGTCAAGGGTTCATCAGGATGTTCACGGTGACTGCAGCTTCACCTGAGGATCACCGTCCTCACTTGAGCATATTGTCACCAGCATTTATCTTCTCGTGGGTTGAAGTCCCTGCTTTGTTGTCAGCTAATGGCCTGAGGTTGTTCAACCCATGCCTCTCCTAGACACCTGACTCCCTGCCTTCAGGCTGCCCTTTGGTTTCTTCTCTAGCTAGGGGGCTAGCATGGCCTCCTTCTTATACACGACCCACCTGCTCAGGTCATGTGACCCAGGAGACTCTCATCTCCATCAACTCAAACTCAACCGATTTTCTTTCATCATATTTACAAGCCAATGGCCGCCAATGGAAGGGAAAAATAGTCAGATCTCTCTGTGAGCCCGCAGAATCGTTCCTGACACAGACGCTCCATTAGTCTTCATCTTTCCCTTCCTTATCCAATGCATTCCTCACGCTGCACTTTGGCACCTTAAAAACATTAACTAGTTCAAATGTGTTTAACCTCATCCCCCCCAACTCCCTTTTAAAAGAAGCTTAAATAATTTTCAATCAGACTTAGACTGGCAGAGGGATATAATATGTCTCTGCTTGCTTCCCAACCTTACCTTACTTATATTTTATATCTTACTTGCATGTTTCTATTGCAAGACCCATCTTCATTAAAAACACTAAACTACAGCACTCAGGACAACACACTGGACCTATTTTTAGGTAGGTTTTAAGAAATAGTTTAATGGATGAATATTTATAGTGAACTCACATAAGAAGAATCTTACTTCAAAAGATAAATTGGCATCCAATTCTTAACACAGCATTCAATCCTGAATATTTCTTCAGATATACAAATCATTCTATTAGTTTTGTTTGAGATTGAACATTTTAACACAGATGTTAACATTTTATTGGTTTCTATTTCTCTTATTTTTACTCTCATTAAAAAAAAAAAAAAGAGCCAGGCCTGGTGGTGCGTACCTTTAATCCCAGCACTCAGGAAGGCAGAGGTAGGTGGATCACTTTGAGTTCAAGACCAGCCCAATCAATCTACACAGCAAGGCTAGGACAGCCAAGGCTATACAGAGAAACCCTGTCTCAAAAAACAAAACACACAGCCGGGCGATGGTGGCACACCCCTTTAATCCCAGCACTTGGGAGGCAGAGGCAGGTGGATTGCTATGAGTTCAAGGCCAGCCTGGTCTACAAAGAGAGTCCAGGATAGCCAAGGCTACACAGAAAATCTGTCTCAAAAAAAAACAAAAAACCCAAAACACACACACACACACACACACACAACAACAACAACAACAACAACAACAAAAACAAGTTGTTGGTGTGCTTTCATTTATTTGTCCTTGAGTTATAGGGAGGGTTAATCATCCACACTTGTTTCCTGTTATCTGCAATAGAGGGCTGAGTGGTAGTCACTGAACCACATGCTTTTTGTCTGGCAGTTGCCAAACTTGACATTCAACTGGCCAACTATCTACAAAAAGCTCTGGGAGGTGTTCATCTACCTGCAAGAAAAGACAGAACCTACGGCATAGGTTTGCATGCATAAAGACTCCCCGAGTCACTGTTTGCTAACTAGAAAGGTTTCCTTGAGACCAAAGGGCTATGATTAAGAAAGGCCAGGAACTTTAGGTTGTTACAAAAATTCCCTACTTGTTATCCCAGAACAGCAGAGCAGGGAAATAGCAGGAACTCAGTGTGCATCCTTCAATCTAAAGGAACGGTTCCCTCTTTTAAAAGCCTCAGGAACTACAACCGCCTTTCCTCTCCTTCGCCTTGAGACAGGGCAGGATTTTGTGACTTGCTCCTAATGAATGAAGCAAAGTAGAAACCACTGACACAGATGACACACAGACCATTCTCTTTGGCTTCCTCCTTGTTTTGTCATGCTGTGAAGACACCCAAGGAGCCATATGTGTAGAGCCAAGGAGGACAGAACAGATGGGAGTGAGCCATCTGAGAAGAGGTTCCTCCCAATGGAGACAACCCTTCAAATAGAGACTGGCTGACAGTTTGCCTGCTGTACCCTGAAAAACTGAGGCAATATTATCTAAGTCATTCCTGAATTCCCAGCCCACAGACACCATGCAAAATGATAAGCACTTATTATTATTCTTGTTTATTTTGTTTTGTTTTGTTGAGACAAGGTTTCTCTGTGTAGCCTTGGCTGTGGTGGAGTCAATTTGTAGAACAGGCTGGCCTCGAACTCTCAGTGATCAGCCTGTCTCTGCTTCCTGGGATTAAAGCCATGAGCCACCGCACCCAGCTCTATAAGCACTTCTTATTGTAAACCACTGTTTACAGTAATATATTTTACAGTAATAGTTGCCTGAAGCAAAGTCCAGTTCTTCATCGATGTTTACCTTCATGCTGTTTGGTTTTTGCCAACTTGACACAAACCTAGACATAGCAGGGAAGAGGAGATCTTGACTGAGGTAGTGCCTCCATCAGATTGTCCTTAGGCAAGTCTGTAGAGCATTCTCTTGCCTAATGATTGATGTGGGAGGGCTCAGTTCACTGTGGGTGGTACCACGCATGGACTGGTAGCCCTGGATTATTTGAGATAACAGGCTCATCAAGCCATGAGATACAAGCCAGTAAGCAGCCAGCATTCCTTCATAGTCTCTGCTTCAGTTCCTGCTTTTAGTTTCCTGCCTTGAGTTCCTGCCCTGCCCTCCAACTTCTAGTCAGACTCTCAACTGAAGCTAAAACAAACCTTTTCCTCTGCGAGTTGCTTTTGGTCATGGTCTCTTCCACAGCAACAGAAATTTAACTAATACAACCTTTGCCTTCATAGACAACCTACATTTGTGTTGTGTAATGGGGCATTCATATACGCTGTCTTGGGCTTTCAGTCATTGTAAAAACCCTATGGGCTGGGAAGAACTGGGATAATGTCTGTTTTAAAGGAGAATAGGTAAAGATTCTGATAGGCCACAACACTTTTTGAGAGGCTCAGGGTTAGCTATCTATAAAGCTGCAGGTATGGCGTTAGAAATTCCATCAATATTGAAGGGGTTTTTTTTTGTTTTGTTTTTTGTTTTTGTTGTTTGTTGTTGTTGGTGGTGGTGGTTTTGGTTTTTCAAGACAAGGTTTCTTTGTGTTGTCACCCTGGCTGTCTTGGAATGAATTTAAGTAATGAATCAACTCTAATGTATTGTTCTAAACTAGCATTATCCAATTGAAATGTAAATTCTAGCAACACAAACATTTAACATTTTCTACTACATTAATAAATAATGAAAAAAATTTGAAATAATTTTTATTCAACCTCTCTCTATATATATGTCGAAGAAACATAGCAATTATTTATATTACTTTTTTCTTTCTTTTTCCTTTCTTGTCCTTTTATTTCTTTCTTTTTTAAAACTAACCATGAAATCAAGAACATATTCAAAATTACAACACATTGCCATTTCAATTAGGCACACTACCGGGCTTTCAATGCCTCAATGGGTAGTGGCAGCTTTATTGGACAGTGTGTTTCTACTTACATCTTGCACAAAATCATATACTTTGTTTCAATGTTAAATGGCTAGAGGCACAACTCACAACTGATTTGCACATGTTGGTGAATATTGGACCCAGGGAACTGCCTCTAATGCACTTTTCTTTTCCACAGTGCCTTCTCCTGGAGGACAAAACTGGAAGAAGAGATGATGGTGAGAAGGTACTGTGTGCAGAAGCCTAGGATCGCCTTCCTCGGCATAGCAAGAAAAACAGGAATCAAAACATCATGAGAGAGTAGCAGGACTGCTTCTGAACACCCGTTCAGTCATTAAAGGTACACATGCTGCCTGGAGTGATGGCCTTTAATCCCAGGACTCAGGGAGGCAGAGGCAGGCAGATTGCTGTGAGTCCTGTGCCACCAGCCTGGTCTACAGCGAGAGCCCAGGACAACAATGGCTTTACAGAGAAACCCTGTCTTGAAAAACAAAACCACTGTTGAGTGGAGAAGGAGATCTAACTTTCACACAAACTCTGGTGCCCCATATTTGAACATGTCCCTTGGACGGAGATGCCTGGTGGCACTCAGAGCAAAGATAATAGGTCACCAAGGAGAGACTTGATACCGTATGAGCATATTCAGGGGGAGGAGGTCCCCCTCAGACACAGACTTAGGGGAAGGGAGGGGAGTAGGGGGGAAGTGGGAGGAAGGGAGGAGTGGGAGGATACATGGGATGGGCTAACAACTGAGATGTAATATGTATAAATTAATAAAAATGTATTTAAAAAAAAAAAAAAAGAAAAATCAAAGCAAAAAAAAAAAAAAAAAGAAAAACAAAACAAAACAAAATAAAAACAAAGTTCATGTGCTAAGCTGATTTTAAAAACCTGTGACTTTCAAGAAAGTTACAAAGCATCAGTTCTCTGCACTTATTCTCCGGCTGTCAAAATTGTGAGACTGGAGCTGTTGGATGAATCTTGTATCTCACTAGTTCATTGTAGTTTTCCCCATAACAATCATCTATCATAAAAAAAAAAAAACCAGCAATTCATAGCTGTAGAGCAAATTGATCATTGACGATTTTACTTCATATTGGCATGTTAATAACAATGTGTGTGTGTGTGTGTGTGTGTGTGTGTGTGTGTCTGTGCAACAGGGTCTGTTTTTAATCCTTGTGACAAGACATGTCTTCTTCTCCGATTATTCAGAATTCCTACAGTGCCCTCTGTAAAGCCTGAGGTAAGATCAAGCTCATAATACAAACAGGAGAAGGATTAGCCTGTTTAGCAATGTTACAACAAAGACCAGAGAAGGAAAATGACAGTGTTTACTGCTCAGTGCAAGATAAGAGGAAGCTTTAAGATAAAGCCAGCAGGCCAACAGGCAACACTAGGGACTTGGGGAATGTCACTGCTACAGAGGTGCGGGTGGGAGGGGGCGGGGAAAGCAGAACTTTGACTTGCTTCTGTGTTTTGCAACTTAATGAAGTGTTAGTGAATCTTCCCTTCCAAAGGAGAAACCTGTCTTCTACTTGGTGAATGCATAAGTTCCTGAAAAGTAGAGAACAGTTTCAACCTTTTAATTCCACATTAAACTATCAGTGAGTCAGAAGAAAAAATGCTACCATCAAAATTAAAATGGAGCGAATCACTCCCTCTGGCTATGAAGCCGAAGCACTTGGCTCTGTGTACATTACGCTTTGTGAACACGCTGATCTGTGCACATTCATTTTCTATGCACACTCACTGTGCTCTGGGCCAATTCTACTGTGTATCCATTAAGTTGGCTCTGTGCATGACTGTGCACATTCATTCTTCCCTGTGCACACACACACTACTGTGCACATTTACTATTCTCCGTATAGTCTCATTTTTCTCTACACATTCGTTCTTAAGTACACACATTCTGGTCCGTGCATAAACTTGTCTGTAGACATTCTCCATCTGTTGCATGCATGCCCCCGACACACACACACACACACACACACACACATGAACTTAAGTGGCTGCCAGTGCTTTCCATCAAAGCAGCTCTTCTCCCCAGCATTGTTGAGGTCCTGTTGCATAGGTGGTAGGAAGGTAATTTCTCCTTCACTATGAGCATTTTCAGGGGGGAAACTCAGTGGAGTTATTCCACCCCACAAACTCAGTCCCAATCAGTACTTCAACACACCCTTAATCTGTGATGACATGGAAAAATCTCCCTACCTGAATCCCAGTGGGTTGGCCTCTTCAGTTCCTTATCTCCATATATGGTCCTAGGATGCGGGTGGGGGAGAACAAAAGAGAAAGAGGGAGAGAAGGATGGATGAAGGCAGAGGGGGAGTGGAGGGATGGAGGAGAGAGGAGAGACTTGAGATGCTGAAACAGAAAGTACAAACAGGAAGATTCACAATACAGTCTTGATTAAGGATCTGGAAAGAGAAGGCAAAATGATTCCAGAGAATAATTTCCATGCCTGCTAAACAGAGGTCCCCCTGCATGGGAAGCCTTGTCTCTCTGCTGTGCAGATTTCTAGAGCACAGCATTGGCCCATAGATGCCATCGAGAAAGGTTATAATTTTGTCACCACTGGAATTAAAATACCACCTTGTGAATTTTCTAGGAACATTACATAATAACAGGACTGGACTCCAGCCCCTGCCCTACGGAGTGCCTTTATTCATTTTCCAGGATTAGTAACAGGGTTACACTTGTAATGTCTGACTGTCCATGGCTTTGGATATGGGAACGCCTTGCACACCATCTGCCATGCTGTGAGAACGTATCCAAATGTGTTGTGAGGTCATCCAGCAAGACCCTCTAAGCTCCTCCATCATGCCACATTCTTTTTTAAAAAGTACCTTCATGAACTTGCAAGTGGACTAAAGACTGGGTGGTACAAAGGTACCAAGAGCATCCTTCTTCCATCATCCTGGCTTCAGTCTGACTGTATCTTATGAAAGTGATTGTTAAACATGAAGGGTACACCTAACAGATAAAAACAGAGTATTAGAGCCCACTCATGACCCCATAGGACAGCCAACTAACAATATATTTCTGCAAAATGTAAGACCTGAAGTTTGTGTATCAGTCAAGAACATATCTTCCTTTTGAGTAGCTGTTTCTGGCAAGAGTAATCTAGACGACTTAAGCTTTTTTGTGTTTTTGTTTTTGTTTGTTTTTTTTGAGACAGAGTTTCTCTGTGTAGCCTTGGCTGTCCTGAACATGCTTTGTACACCAGGCTGGCCTTGAACTCACATCAATCCGCCTGCCTCTGCCTCCCAAATGCTGGCATTAAAGGTGTGTGCCACCAGGTCCAGCTTAAACAACTTAACCTTTAGTTCTTCCTTTCTTTCCTCTTCCCCTTTCATCATGCAGATTATAATTAAGACTAATGAAGACTAAAGAAATGTCGGAGGTAAAAGCAGCTGTGAATAGGCCTAACACATTTGTAGGGGAAAGATAAGCTGGAGGAAGTAACACCAAGCCACAGAGTGAAATCAGTAGATGCATTCATGAGACAAACAAGGCTGGACAACTGAACCAACAGTAAACCGAGATGATCTGTGTCTACGATCTAATTTATGATAAACACAGCAAAATTTGGTGAATGGTTTTTCTTACATATGTGTACTCTTCTAAGAATCTTCATTCCAACATAATCCAAACGAGGTAACAGCAGCACCATCATTAGAATAATTGGGGAAAATCATAATTATTAACCTACATCCATATTTTCAGTGTTGACCAGAAATTTAAAAATCTTCATGTTAACTTATTCCTTGAACAACTTTGTATTACTATAATTCAGCCAGGCCAGACATGTTTGCATCTTAAATTTTACTGTGTTTCATCACAGTCTTTTTTGATGGAGAACTGTTCTTTATCTGAAGTTTAACAAAGAGGAAATTCTTGGAAGTAACTTCTGAGACCTTCTCTACACAGGAAAAACAGGATGTCACTAGCATCACAAAGGTAGTTCTACACTGTGACGCTCTTTAGAATGGTTCCACTCTGCAAATGTGCACAAATCCATGAATATGTAAATACATGTGTAATATATTTGAAGTACATGTACATATATATCTTAATATTTAAACCAAAAAAGTTGCTTAATTTAGACAATCCTTCCCATTTCTTACTGTTTCTCCTGACTGGATTTGATGAAATTAGCAAATGTTGGATATTAGGAGTTTTCCCCTAAGATGTGTGTGTGTGTGTGTGTGTGTGTGTGTAATTGTTCCCCTATGGATTGCTATTGTTTGCTTCCCAGTTCATCTCGGGGCCTCAGTGCTTAAACATGCTTATTTTTCATACTGTTATGCCTTATAGAGCTGCAGGCTTATTGGAGAAAGTCTGATGGTGAGGTTTCTCTATCAGAGACTGGTTTGTCAAATTTCTCTGTACAGGCCAGATGGGCTTCAAACGACTCTAATTCCCAAGCCAGTCTGTGATGAGCCACCCTCAGCCCTTC
Source organism: Acomys minous (assembly GCF_964271855.1). Taxonomy (NCBI): domain Eukaryota; kingdom Metazoa; phylum Chordata; class Mammalia; order Rodentia; family Muridae; genus Acomys; species Acomys minous. Next base: position 15,594,696 of record NC_140485.1, read on the forward strand.
CTCCTTGATCCCTGTGCCAGGAAATCCTGCCTGTAAATGAATCAGGAAAGTGGTTAAAGTTTTCCATGGATTTGACTGCATTCCAGCCCAGGGAACCCCACAAAGAGAGGAGCCAGAGCAGCAGCAGCAGCAGCAGCAGCATGTCAGCCGGTAGAGGAGGGAGAGAGATCTCAGCGTGGAGCCCAGCAGCTGCCAACTGTGTGCGCATGTGAGTGAACTTGTGAACACAAGTCCAACTTGGCTGGTCTATAAAGATCCCGGTTTTACAACATGCTCCTGGAGCACGGTACAGAAATCAGAAAATGACTTTGATTTAAAATTAGGCACTCATGATGAAGGCTTTAGAAAACATCTTCAATATATCTACCAGAAAAAAAAAAAAACCTGGGGGAGCTTCTTGGAAACGGTGTGCTCCACACCCAGGTTCTGTGTCCCTGAACCTTACCTCAAGAGGATCTTCCCTTTACTTCGAGACAATCGGAGGAGCTTGGAGCTGTGGAGGAGCTTTGCCAGTGATGTAAAACACACCCTTGGAAACCAAGTTAGCTTCCAGGTGGGAAGCAAGCTCCAGCAAATGGGAAACACAGTTAGGAAAGCTCTCCGATGGACAATCCTGTAAGAGCCAGACTTCAGGAAACTCTTCTGGGTTACGGAGAGAGATGGCTCAGTCAATAAAGTGCTCTCTGCACAAGAGTTAGCAAGTGAGTTCAGATCTTCAGCACCCACATTAAAAAGCAGCTGGGCATGGTGGGCCATATGTCTCTAACCCCGGTGCTGGGGGTGCACAGGGGTGTAGGCAGGAGGATCCCTGGGGTTCGCTGGCAGACAGCCTAGCTAAAATGATGAGAACCAGGTTCAGTGAGAAGTCTCTTCTCAGAAAACCAAGGCCCAGAGTTAGTGAAAGGAATACTGAATCCCCAGGCCTCTATGGGGATGTACACACATGTGCATGTGCACTAGTGTATTCACATGTGCAAACACATGGACATTGTACGTGCATAAACACACACACACACATACACACACACACACACACACACACACACACACACACACACACAAAACCCTTCTACCAGTCAGCCATCTAGCCAACAAAAGACAAAGGGATCTTCGTAAGAAACAGTACCTTCCACATAAAGACAGAGATAGAAACAGCTCAGCCGCCCGAATTTGGCATCTTTAAAAAATGCCTTTTGAATCGCTAAATTTTGTCTGCTTGGTTGTCTAGCAACCAAGTGCCGAACAGAAACTCCACCCAAACACAGTGAGGCAACACATTCAGCTCATGAGGCTATGCGCATGCGTGTGCATGTGCAGTGCCATCAATGTATAAGATAGAAACTTGCCTGCATATGAAGCAGAGAAAGTCTTGATTGAAGATAGCAGGGAAAAGACGTGGGGAGCAAGGAAAAAGCTACGAGAAAATGTGCAATGCGGGATGAGGGTATAGTTTCCACACACTGGGCTAAAGCAAGGTTTACACTCTTAAGCAATAAAAACAAACCATTAAGCGAGGCCCAGCACCGTCAGGAAGTGTAAAACAGTTCTTGAAGCTTTGCAGTCACTATACAAACGCTTTTCATAAACTCTGTTTCCTGATCTTCATTAAATGTTAACATCAAGTTGCCATGGGGCAATTAGCTTGCCTCCTGAAATCAATAAAAAATCAACAATTTGGAAATAGTTGTACAGTAAAATAGTTCAATAATTATTCTCTCATAGTGTTGTGGCCAAGCGGTTCCAGGGTAAATTTGGTCCAGATGAGTCCCTGCTCCTTATGAGGAGAGCTGTGAGCAGATCGGGGCTTTGCTGGGAGGCCTCCTCATCAGAATGGACTGCAGCAGTAATGGACTCCCGGCAATGCCCTGGCGTGGGGCCCAGCACACAGACAAACATGGGCTTTTAAGTGCTGTTAAAGGCATGGTCTGGTATAGCACCTCAGAGGGTCGCGAGTCAAAGTTTAGAGACCTAAACAAAATGATAAACCCATGAGGGCAAAAAAATAGCTGCTCTATTCTCAGCATTCAGACTCTAGACAGGAGCAAATGAAAACCCCCTCAGTGATGTGCATGCATGTGGTGTGTGTATGTGTGTGTGCACATGTGTTTGTGCATGTATATGTGCACATGGACATGTGTGTGCACGGAGTTGTGTGCATTTGCGACTTACACAACAATAGATTGGTTGAGATTAAGAATTTATTATTCCCAACATTGCTTCAATAGGTACTCAAACCTGAGCGCCTGTAAGAGTCTTCTGAGAGTTGGGTAAGGTGCTCCACACACCACCCTCAAACCCTTCCCCCACCAAAGGGCATTCTGCTAACAAGAGGTGTCGATGCCAAGCAGAGGCAGGAAGTTATTTCTGTGCTGACCCTCTTTGTAGGGAGAAAACCATTCCTTTTTCCCCCTTTGCTTAAACCCATCCTCACAAACCCTTTTTTTTTTTTCAAGCCAACTGCAGCCTAGAAAATTCCAACTTCCACTAGATCAAACCTCAAATATCAGCTTTGGAGTCTTACACCACCCTTTAGCCTCAGTGAAGTTATACAGCATACTGTCTTATAACTTACACGCACACACACACACACACACACACACACACACACAATCAAGCATCATTTTAGTATAAACAAATGCTTCAACTGAATGACATCTCTTGCTGCCTTCAAAGAGAAAACTTCAGCTCAGATGCTTGGCACTAACATCACAAGGCCTCAGCACAGTGCACTGACTTAAGTGTTATAAGTTTTTTAAAGAACATTTTTTAAGGGCTTGCACCTGCTCCCCCATACATATAGATGTACTGACACGTATTTGACTAAACTGACTACAGCATGCCCGAGCAAGCAAGCAGAGCAGATTTTACAAGATAAGCAACCAAGTGTTTTCATGTCTAAGAGTGGCTGGAACATAAGATTGCCAGTCATCTCATAGGGGAAAAGAATGTCTTTGGAAAAAAAAAATCTGCAGGGCACTGTTTCAGATGCCAGGCCGCACAGCTCTGTGTTCTGTTTCTTTTCGTTTACACATGGCTGTCTATCGGAGGGGCTGCGCTTGTGCCAGCTCCTGTAGAGGGAAAGAACAGCCAACAGGAATCTTGCTACTCACACTGTAATCTTTTAGCACATGGAGTCAGGGTTCACCTAGGGAGCTCATTAGAAATTCAGGACCTGGGGAGGGGGGAGCTGCCCAGACCACTAGGGTAGCCTGACCCTACCATGAGTGTTGTATACATATCAAGGTTTTTCTTTTCCTCAAGGCATTACTGATGATTGAGGTGCACGCTGAAGTCTAAGAAGTTTTATTTAGAACTTCGGCCCCTCAAGTTAGGTAGATGTTCACTTTGAAGTTTGTAGGGCAAGGAGCTGGTCTAGGGAGTATCGTACGGCTCTAATTTATGTCAGCAGGGTGAAGGAAGAAGGAAATACCATTTACCTGAATAGATGTGTGCGCCTTCCCCTAATCTCTACCTGTCTCTTCCCCTGCAAGACGTAAAACAGAGACAGAATAGTGCTGGATGTTCCGATTTCCTCAGGCTGCCAATCTGTGACAGCCTATACTCCTCCACATTTTTTTTCTTTTTCACATTAACCATTCTTTACTGTAAAGCTCTGTTCCTTTGCCCTGTCAATCAAAAAGGGGGGGGGGGGAGGGATAGTATCTTAACAGCAAGCCAATTGAATAGAAATTTGGTAAGTCTTTTGGTGCATTTTTAATTGTACGGATGAATTTCCTCCATCCTAAAATACACACCCACACACCCACACACACACACACGGAAACCCTGAACCACTCAGGATGTCTGAGAATGCCATGGCTCCAGTGATTGCGAAACCTCTGAACCTAAACGGAAACTGAAAACGCTACCATCTACACATGTAACATATATAATCTTCACACATACATGCATAAATTAGAACATTCATATACTATATTCATTACACACACACACACGCATCTCACATGGGACCTGCTGCTCTACAAGTAATTTAGCTAAGAACATCTGAACCAAGGAAACAGACAACAGGCAGAGGATGGATCTGCCAGAAGATGGAATCCTTATTTTGAATACTCCCACTCCCATCTGAAGAATTTGGAGATGGAAAAAAAAAACATGGTTTATTCTTTTTGAAGATGCTAAGACTGTAGTCTGTTACAAGCACCCATGGACAAGAGACAGTAAAGAATGACGACAGAAGGACAAGGGCCGCCCGGAGTTGGATCTAATGGTTTCTACCTGTACAAAAGCCATAGCAAAAGGAATAAGACAGAACGCTTTAAAAGACAGTCAGAATACTCATTTAAAACAAGGTCTTCAGAACCTCGAAGCTTCCAAAGGTCAGTGTGCTCACGGGCGTGCAGTGGTGGTACCTGCTTTCCGATTCAGTTCTAAGGCGGGTTGGGAAAGGAGGTGAGAACTTAGGCCTCAGCATGACAGAGGACTGCAGGGGACACACGTTCTGGAAACTGACCCAAAAAACCTGACAGTAACTAGCACTGTGGATGGCCCGATCTGCAAACATAGCCACAGAACCCGGCCTAGGTTTCCAACCTGAACACCCGGCCATTGCTGAGGGTTCTCACTCCAGAGCCTCATTTGACTTTGCTCTGGTCGGGCAGCTGGCCAGTTGGCAGATGTGTTGCAGAAGCTGATCACAGACACTCTCCCTTTCTAATTTTTGGCACTGTGGCCTCTGGTGCATATCATTCCTGGAACTCCACCTTGCCCTCTGCAAGCTTTGCTTCGTTCTAGGCACCGGCTTCCCCCTCACTTTCTCCCCCTGCTCCCAGGAAAACTACTGACTAGCTGGTAAGCCCTTTGGTTCAAATGGGGTTTGCTTGGAATTCTCCAGTCATGTAAGACACGGTCCCCCAACCTTGAAATCATTCACCTCAGAAATGAAGATGCAAACACAGGGAGACATTGGGAACATGCAAACATGCACCATTTGCTCTCACGGGGTAGAGCTCAGAGGATGGAATGCCAGGATTTTGATATTTATTATCTAAAACAGGCTTAACACTTGGAGAAATGTTTTCAAACACATAGCCCTGGAAAGAAAAGGAAGCTGATAGGTCCAGAGAACAGAGTATGTGCAGAAATCATGATGTGCTCAATTTTGCTGAGTGTTGGGCAAACGTAGAAAACTGGGTGCTTCAGAGAATTAAGATCTTGCCAACGAGGGAAAAGCAAAATACAAATCAATGTCCACTTTTTTATGAAGGCCACAAGACAATCAATTGTACATATATATATATATATATATATGACCACAATGTTAATAAAGAAGAAATATTATACTTTATTTCGCACTTTGGCCAGATCAGCCCCCCTGGAAGGGATCATAGGTTTAAGAAAGAACAAGGCACTATTATCACGTCCCGACATGGTCACAGTTTTCCTAATTATTACCACTGGTCCTGCTTTGTTCTTTCTGCTACGAGGGCGGCGAGAGCTTTTCTATCAGATCAGTAATGTCTGGTTCTTATCCAAATAGTCCCCCTAATAAGAATGAAGTTCTCACGGATTGGACAACCACTCTGCAACATTCCTGAGAATTGAATAATATAATAATCTTGAAAGTCAGCAGAGTGGATTATCCTTTTTTTTTTTTTTTGGACTTGAACTTGTGAACTTTAACAGTAGTGCTGCAAAAAACAAAAAGCAAATGTGCAAGCACTTTGCCCAGTAACCTTCCATGTAGACGACTTCGCATCTTAAATACACACACTGAAAAACAACTACAATTTTTTTTTGGAAAATTATATACAAACCCGATATTTCTTTTGATTACATATAAATACAAATTAACTATTTCTTCCTAAAAAGTGGTTATAATAGTAAATAAATACAAAATAACTCTGACCAATTATACTTCATGTGCTGGAGTTGAACCCACATAAAATGTACAACTAAATACATTTTAAATCTTTAAGGAATAATTCTCTGATTAAAATATTTGTTTTCCCAACTTCTTTTCGTAGATATAAATATATTTTCAAAATAGCTGTGTTTCTTTTCCATTCCATCCCATAAATAAAGTCTTCATTGGGAAATAGTAAAGTGTCAGCTGGTTTTTTTTGGGGGGGGGAGGGGGAGGGGAGAAGGGAGCAGGGATGTTTCTTTTTCTAAAAATATATATATTTATGTTTATGCTGTGCTAACGACACCCACAACCCTCCACAACCATGTCCTGATAGTTTTTCAGCACAACCTTCTCATTCTCATCTAGGTACAGCATGGAGATTGCGCTGAGTTCAGTGGGGACACAGCACGCCTTCGGGATTTTGGAGTTCACAGAGTTCACCAGCGTCTGTACGATGGCGTGGTTCGTGGAGTTCAGGTGGTCCGCCAGGGGAAAAGGACACTCCCCGTGGCAGTAGAAGGCTTGATAGCCTGGAGGGGCCACGATCCAGTCATTCCACCCCACGTCACTGAAGTCCACATACAGAGGATGCCTCTTACAGCTGGACTTGAGGCGCTTGCGCTGTTTGTGTTTGGCTTGGCGCTTTTCTCTTTTGTGGAGTGGATGGCCCTTTCCATCGTGGCCAAAAGTCACTAGCAACGGCCTTATCTGTGACCAGCTGTGTTCATCTTGGTGCAAAGACCTGCTAATCCTCACGTGTCTCTTGGAGACGCCCGGCTTGTCCTCTAAATGAGCCACTTCCACCACAAAGCCATGGTTGGTGTGCCCCTGGGCAGTCCACCGCATCACAGCCGGGGTGACGTCAAAGCTCTCCCACTGACTCGTGTTCTGATTCACTAACCTGGTGTCCAACAGTCTAGTCACAGGAAACTTCAAGTTGGCTGCTGCAGGCTTTATAATCTCATAAATATTAATTCGGTGCTGGAAACTGTTGTTTCCCAAAGCTTCCTGCATCTGTTCCCGAAAAATCTGCAGTTCTGCAGATGTGAGAAACTCGTCAGCGGGGACAGAACTTAAATTGAAGAAGAAGAGGCGGGCCGTTTTCCCACTCATTTCTGGTAGTTCTTCAATGGCCTCTAGTGTGATCAAAGTGGAGAGAAAAAGAAAAGCATTCGGTAAGGGAGCCAATGGTAACTTAATTCCTTATGAGCACTTTAAAACTTCAATGCAGTTTGAGTTAAACTACATAAAAGTTTGCAACCAGAAATTTAAAATGTCAGGGCTAGAGGTACAGTGTCTGCCTTCTGTCCAAGGCCCTTGGTTTACTGCTTAGCACTATAAAAAAAAATTAAAATGAAAATGGAGTCTCTTTTCCCTTTTCTATATGGTCACATTAACTTGTAATTGCTATGTCTTTAATCCAATATATGAATATAGCTTCTAGGTAGCTATAATAATGGAGGAAATAGTGAAACACCTCTTTGGAATTCACAGACTTTAAGGGGAAAAAAGTCAGCACTATAGTTAGTTGAAGGCTAATGACTGAGGAGTTGAGGAAATTATTACATTTCTTAACTAAGAAAACGAGCTTTAATGTCAATCCCTTAAGCGGCATTTGAAAACATTACTCTACAATTTAGACGATTTACAAATCTCAATATACAGATTTCAGCCTCTTAATTAAAGACTTTGAAACTCAACATCAGTGATGACATTTTGCAAAGCACACCCTACCATTTTACTTGGAATTCTAGAGACAAAGACATTCGCAGGATATAGCTCCTTGGAAAGGTATGGGTGGTGCAGAGATACTGTAGTAATTAACGATAAGGAACTTCAGGAGAAATCACTCCCTAACGCTCATCTCCCATCTCACCCTCATTTAAAATAACCTCTGTGTTGATACAGTTCTTAGACTTTGGCCTGCGCATCAGTTGGTCTGGGAAAGGCCCTGTGGTCCTGCATTGTCATTAAGCTCTTAGGCAAGGGATGCTGGAAGTTTATGGGCCACACTTCAGTGTCATGGTTTAAAAGGATGCTTCTCATATTCAAGGGTATATTGGCAAAGGAGCAGATTTGGAAAGTACCTTTTATAGAAGAGGCCTTAGTGTTGGCCAGTGAATAAGGATTCAGGCTATGGTAAGCCAGGCAGGAACTCAGACAAGGGAGTCTCCTACAGCTCTTTTACTTGACAGGAAGACACCATTAGGCCAAGACAGGCATCATTCATAGTCCCTGTGCACCTGCCCAAACGTTCTTGGTGATATCTTTGGGGACCCAATTATGTTCTGAACTCTACTATCAGCAAATGGGATAGCTTTTAGGGGCATTTGTAGAAAGTATGAAGGACTGTATTTAGCTTTATATAGCCTTTTGGATGCCATTCTGGGTTTCCTTCATGTTTCTGCCTAAGGCACTTCTTCAGTAGAAGATATAAACCAGTAGCAACATCCCTCAGACCCTAATCACAGCAAATGACACTGGCATCTCCTGACGTTGGTACAGTGATGTGCCCGTTATTTCCTGTAAAGACAGAGTATAAAGGCCAATTACCCCAGAACCTTACGCAAATTGCTACAGCAGTCAACAACAGTGCTCAGAAAAATCACTATGGCAACAACAACAACAGCAAAAATATCCCCTAATCCCAACCCACAAACAAAAAGGAAAAAGCAAGACTCCTAAAGACACACACATGCATACAGACACCTATATGTCTAGAGGACAAAAGTAAATGGGCAATACCCAAGATAAATATGGAAGACAGGTCACTGAGGTAACATAGTGTCTGTCCAAGAAATCAAGACAAGATTGGACCACATGGAATCGCCATCTTTCAGCTGGAAGCATAGAAACAGCCCTTCCTGTGGTTTGCCACTATGGAGGTTAAGAAGTATCTGCAAGATAGAATAAGTGGCCTTCACAAAGGAGAACGGCGCACTACCCAATACTAATGACAAGAGAAAGGTATCTACTGTGAGCACTCATTGAAGTCATGCACAGAAGTCAAGAATTTACAGGAACTCTCAAGACAAGAAGCCAGCTACCCAGCGTCAGGACACACAAATACCCTTTCTCCATCAAGGGACAAGTTTCAACCTCTTCTTGAGGGTGGGGAAGTTGAAAAATCTCTTTTAAATAAAGTAAATTATAGGAAAAGACCTCTACAAATTATCACAGCAAGCCTGGGGTTCTGAAAATACAGAGTAGGTAATGTACACTTTTTTGGAGGCTGGGATAGCTGTTAATGCTCTGTAAATATCCCTTGTTGAATCAGCTGAACTTGCTAAGTGATTTTCAGGAGTCTGACCTGTCTCCAACCTGGGTAGCAGCCTCCTGTTCTCAAGCAAGTGGAAAGAATGAGGAATGCAAGAATGCGTAGAGGAAGAAAGTGGGGCAGCAAAGCCATCCCACCATGTTCCGGACACAAAGCCCAGACTTAATGTTCTGCACTATGTTCCTTTACCTCGGAGTGATCCAAAGGTCAACATAAAACATCAGCTACTGTTCTGAGTACCCACTCTTCCTTCCTCTCTACCTCCCTTCCTTCCTTTCCTTTCTCTTTTCTATTTATCAATGTATCTACCTATCCAGCTCTACTTAATTATTTATTTGCGCCAAATATGGTGCTCTGAACCATCTTGCAACAAGCTTATTAAGAGGAGAACCAGGATTATCCTCATTTTGTGAACTTCTTTCAGGTCACACAACTGTTAACCTAAGTTTACTGCAATGCCCAAGTTCTGGCCATTGGAAGGCTTTATTTAATGCAGGAGAGAAATAAAACCCTAAGCAACCGTCCATATCTTTAAGAATTGGTACCTGATACCATGGTAACTACAGAGTGAATTTGGCCCGGAGGATCAAAACATATTTCCCAGCACCCTTTGCACATGCAGGCAGAGCTAAATGAACAGAAAAGTGAAGGGCCACAGCTACATGGGACACCAGAGTTTGTTTGGAACCTGCTCTCTGTGGCTACTTGTTTGCCCTAAAGTAGGGTGAGTTTTATTTCAAAAGTTATCATTAAGCTTGGAGGATTTTGCAACACTTTTTGGACAGAAAACATGTTCCATCCAAACACTAACAAAGCCTGAGGCTGTTCCAGATCAGCAGCTGCCTCTCACCCCTGCAACAAGATGTAAGGGGCTTTGGGCAGCACATGATTATCTACAGGATGAAGGAAGTGACACAACAAAGAGGGTAGAAAAGTTAAAATACACAGAATTAAGTCTGATTTTTAAGGCAGCGAAGGAAGTAGTGGGAAAGGAAAGCAGAAGCTGCTGGTTGCCACTAACCAGACTTTGTCCCTGTTCCCCTGAGCACAGATAGCCTCTTCAGGAAGACCTGAAGGTCCAGGAGAGATACTCTGAAAGACTGAGTGAAATACCCCAAGGCACATCTACAGGGGACAAAAGCAGCCTGAAGAAAATGAGTCAGAATAGGATGCAAAGGGCCCTGAGACAAACAAATATCAGTGACAAGGAACATCTGCAAACTGAGCAATTGTTTCCCCCGACTGGGCCTCTGTAATCACATCGCAACAGCTAGAGGTAGCTAGGAGCATTGCTGGATGCCTATGTCCAAACCCATACTGGAATTTTAGATCATGCTTTCATCATCACAAGGCAAGTTGTACTTTGAAATATCCTAGCCTGCGGGTATTTTCTGGGCAGTTAACACTTGTGTCAATAGTATTACTCCCTCTTTGAAAACTTGAAGTCACAGGGCATGTAGTTGATTTATTTCATACAGAAAACAAGACTGTGTCTCGGTGGTCAGAAGAGCAAGCAGGAGAGGCTTCTGTATATGATCTGCCATGAAAGCAGAAGTCTCTATATGGTCAACGCAGCCACGCACTTTTAAACTCTTTGCCCTGGCAGCCGGCGGGGGAAGGGTCTTTAGTGGCCTTAGGGTGGGGGTGGGCGATTCAGCAAAACCTGTGCTCTTCAAGATAAAATTCCATGGTAGAACGGACTTCATGTTCAACAGCAGATTTTGTCTAGAAGCATCTGCTACTGGCTGAAAGGCTACCATGGTAAATCTTGACTCACATTACCACTAAATCGCCTTCTAGCATTATGAAGAAGCCTACCAGGCAATTCTTTAATAGGGTCCTTAAGGATTCTTTTTTTTAAATAAATGTATATGTTTAATGTGTATGAATTCAATATTTCAATTCTGATCTTGAATACATAATTCCATACTGATCTTGAGGCAGCAGCCTTACCACGTGCCTTACTAAGGTTTTGTGTTTTGTTTTAGTGGCACAAGGATGCTTACAAAAGTCAGACTCTCAGTTACACAACACTGGTGAACAGTCTTCCAAGATGCCATGTGCACCTGATGATGACAGGAAAGACATGGTTTTCCTGGAATTTATAAGCAAGTTAGTGACTTCCACACATCTTTACACCTGGAAAATCACTTTTAAAGATATAAATTTTGTTATGAACTGAAGCACACTGTTAAAAATAAGACACACAGGCAATGCTTTGCCTATGTTTTTATCAAGCCACTTCCAAGGGAAGAGTGCAAATATGCAGACCTTATTGATGAACCTTCAATTCAACTGGATTTTTGAGCTTTAATTGCCTTAAATGATTCTTTTACATTAGTTAAAAGAAAGATAAAGAACCTTCCTTGGTTTTTACAAATAAAGAATGATTCTCACTCTAGAAAAGGCTAATAAACTATAGATAAATAAAGAGTTTCTGTTGCTGCATCTCCAGAGGCAGCAGGGAAAACAGCTGTGCTGGTTGGTTTTTAATCTACACAAACTTTCCAATCACTCACTATCATCTGGGAGAGATTAGCTTAGGCCAGAATCACCTCAGGGAGGCTAAGAATTGGGGTCTCACAATCTTTCAAAACTGAGTGTTGCTCCCAGAAAACTTTAGAAACCAACTTGAAAGAGATAGGGGTAGAGTGCCCTTCACAAGCAATTGCTGCCTCAAGGAAGATACACCTCTTGCTACGTGACCTGCCTGTGGGACTTTTCTCTATTATCAACCAGACTTCTCAAAATTTAAGCCATCCCTCACGTGTGGGGGTGGGGGTGGGGGGAGCTACCATTTCAGAGCATAGATTTTTACTTGAAACTTACATCTCAGCAAAGCAAAGCAAAAAATTTTAAAAAGGGAACTCTTCTCCTCGCTCCCTACTGTTCTATAAATTGCAGCTCACTGACAGACAACTCTGCATTCTTCTAGAATTTGAAGGAACTGATATTCTACTTAGAATGCATTCCGCCAAAAGAACATTTAAAGTGACAGACACAGAACTGCACAGGGACTAACTGCTCTAAAACTTTGGTACAAGAGACTTCAGGAGGCCTCCATGACATTTCAAACCCACTAAATGTCTTTCTGGTGGAATAAACAGAATTATCCTATGTTGGGAAGCCATATTCATATCTTAGGGGGAAAAATAAAAATCCCATTGCCTTGCTTATGAAGGTAGCAGACAGTGGCAGAAAAAGCTTTTATCTGAAGGCTTGCCCTGTCTCCACTTAAAGACTAAGATTTAAGCACAAGAAGGGAAGGTCACTGTGGAAACAATAAAGTGGATTGTAGAAATGATCTCCCACAGGGGTTAGATAGGGATTCAAAATCTTTCAAACTAGGCCCGAATCAACAGTAAAGTTGAATGCCATGCGAGCCTGGTTTTCATGTGTTAATACTATTTCTGAACATTCTGCCCTTGTCTAGCCTAAGACTCCACCATGAAATGAAATCACAGATTTGAACTTCCAAACAGACTTAAGGAACCCCAGTCTGTGGAGCTGACAAGGGACTAGCCAGCCTTTTAGCCTCTTCCCTATCACTCCATTTCCCTCCAGTTCTTGGGGAGGGGGGAGCGGGGGAGGAGTCTGTCTTTTGGCTACCGGCCAGGAAAGGGTGAGGACTCACCAGCGGGGAATCCCTGGCTGGGGGCCACGGAGGGGACGGTACGGAAGCCTAAGGGCCGTCCCCTGTGCTAGCTGAGGCCCGGGCTGCCCGCCGAGTCTCCGCCCGCCGTCCCCGCCCCACCACCCGCCGTCCACCGCCCGCTCACCTTCGTGGTGGAAGCTGCGCACCGTGTTGGCGCGGCTGGCTGCCCTCTCCAGCCGGTGGTCCGGGGCGGGCGCTCCTGGCTGGCCCGAGTGCCGGCGGTACAAATCCAGCATATAGGGGGGCACCACGGCGTCCTTGCTGGGGGTGGGTCTCTGCTTCAGACCAAACATGCTGAGCAGCCTCAACTCAAACTCGCTGAGGACGTCGTCGGAAGGCCGGGACAAGGGGCGGCCGGATGCCCCGGCGGCGAACTTCTTGCGGCCCAGCTCCGGTATGAGGCCGGCCGCGCCGCCCAGGAGGGCCTGGGGAAGCAGCAACACTAGAAGACAGCGGGTCCCGGCCACCATGGTCGACCTGCGGACAGGGCCGACGTGAGTCACCCACGTTCCCCGCCCAGTCCTCCGCCCGCTCCCGCCGCCCAGGCTCCCATAGGGCTCACTGGCCTTCTCCAGGATGCTTTCCTGGCATGCCATGCTCGCGGGCTACGTACAGCCTAGATGATCAAGAGGACGGAGGAGCCTCTGCCCCCGTGCCGTTTCCTTCTCTTATCCCATTCGTCTTCACTCTCAATAAAATCAATGACCGTCTGTCACCTTTTCTTGTGACACTAGCTAGGAAGGCCTGTGTCAGAAGCTGGGAAGCCACTGGTTAGACTGGCACAGGGCATCCCTTATAAAACTATATTGTGCAGCGCCCATTTGGACATAAACAGACACAAATGCACATGCGACTTCCTTAGAGGCACTGTGCAGAACTTCCTGGTACTTCCTGACTTGTAGATTCTGTAAGCGCTAAACTCAAAATTACTATTAATGACGCCACCTGCAAACTGTGGCCCACGCCCCTCTCCTCAGGATCGACCCCTCCCCTTCCCAAGACCCTTGCGCAGTCAAGAAATCCATGCCCCCCTCTTACAATTACTTGTAAATATAGTTTCTATGAATGCACGTGTAAACTGTGACACGTCCGCACATACAGTAAACACACTCGGAGAACCCCAAGTTTTAGTACCTTCCTAAATGGGACCAGTTCTTAAGACAGACTTTCCGGATCTCAGGAGTAACTTAAGGATGGCCAAGGTATCTCTAAGGCCTGGAGTACTGGTCGGCAACCGGCCATACTCTAAGTGGATTTCTGTACCTTTCCCCCCTTCTGTAAAGCCATTAAGTCCTTAACAACCCTAATAATATACCGAAAGTTGGGGAGGAGGACGGGCTGGAGGAAGAGGTTAGGCTAGGTGGGCATGGCAGACGGGACTGGGGTTTGGGATGTTTGATCCCTCTAGGGATCCGCTGCACGTGCACCAGGAGAGGGTCTGTTTACGTCCACTCGTCCAGTCTTCCCAGGTGCCTAGCACCGTTGGGCGGGAACGCGGGGTCAGCCGCCAGCCCCGGGACCCAGGCCCAAGTCCTCTACCTTTAGGAGACCGCAGTCCGTCTAAGAAGCACTCGGGGGCACGTCCATTCAGAGAGTCTCCACATGGAAAAAGCTCTGTCCAAGGAGCTGAGCAGGGACCGGGCTTCTGTTGCCTTTCTTTGCCTCCTCCTTCTTCTCCGGGTGCTCTCCCGGCGAGGAGCTGTGTCTTGGGGTGGACCCAGCGGGCCGAGGAACAGAGAGGAGACCGGGCTGGAGGCGGCAAGACTGGCTCCGCCGGGCAAAGATACCAGCGCGAAGTGGGGAGCCCAAGTCACTCTCCCGGCAAGTTCAAGAAGTCTCTAGCCAAATGCTGACACACAGCCTCAAGCACGGGGAGGGAAGGGAAAAAGGCTGAGGCAAGGCTGCGGCTGTCGTCGTCCTCAGGGACTAGTGCTGTTGGGGCGCGGGGCCAGCTCCGCGACTCGCTGGGCGAGGGTCGGCCGCTCTGCGCTAGCTCGGCCGCGACCCATGGCTCGGGGCAGCCATCCTGGGCGACGCCGGGTCCCGGCAAGGGCGCAGCGAAGATCTGGGTGGCGAGCGGGCCGCCACTCCGCATCCCTCAGCCCGACTCTGGCGCACCCCCATCAGCGCTCGCCAGTGGAGCCCGCACGGCTGCGGAGCCCCGGCGTCCTGGGGCTCATTCTCTGGCAGTCAAACCTCGTCCCCGACCGCCAAAGCGGGTGACCTCGCCCTCGGAGCCCTAGGGCCAAGTGTCTTTTGTGGCAGCCTGGGGTCCGCTCACTCCTCCGCCTGCGCGCCGCGGGCGCTCACTCCCCGGTTGGAGTTGCGGGGCATTGCAGGCACAGCTTGTGTTCCTGACTCCCGGCTCTTCGCGTCAGTTCGCAACTCTGTCTTCTCCGGGGCAGCCGAGGCCACAGCGGCCGGCACACACAGTCAGGAGCTCCAACCCGCGGCGTGCGGGTACCTCGAAACCCTAGGTGACTCTCGCCCCTCTCGCCCCGAAGGAGTCCGGTGTCTGGCAGCGACTGGGAAGGAGATGTCCCGGGCAGGCTGTGGGAAGCGCAGCGACGGGCGCAGCGCGAGCAGGGCTCAGCGCGGCAGGGCGAGGACTCCGGCGGCGACGGCGGAGGCGCCGTGGCGCGGCGCTCGCGGCTTTTAAAGGGGACGCCGCCTGTCGGTTCCCTCCCGGCCGTGGCCGAACACCTCCCCCTCGGAGGCGCAGCGCGCCGGGGATCCCCAAGCGGGCGGGAGCAGCGCGCAGGGGTGTGGACGGCTCGCCCAGCGAGGCCGCCGTGGTGGGGCGGGGCGGGGCGAGCGAGCGGCAGCTAAGGGGTCGTGTCCCAGACCTGTGTGAAGCCAACCCTCGGGACCTGGATCTGCTCCCACATTTGCCCTAGTTCAGGACAAATCCAGGGTCTGATCGCCTCTGAGTTCCCTCACTGGGCCGTTATTCAACTTGAAAGTGAAGTTTTTAGGTAATAGCCCATTAAAAAGAAGAAAAGAATTATCAGATATCTTGACAAAGATGTGGTCGAACAATTCTATGTTTTGAATAGTGAGAAGAAAATGTCGAGAAACAGCCAATACACATCTGAGTGCATTATTACATTTGTATAAATACATATGCATTTATATTCACATTCATGTGCACCATTTATCCATATTCAAATAAATGTACCTAATATAAAAAGACGCATACAATTTTATATGTATTTGTGTATGCAAATTATACAAATGAAGACACAGGTTTCTGTACATAGATGTATGTACACTTGTGAAGTGAAGTGGATGTCTCCTATGCTTTTGGAGTGTGTGTGTGTGTGTGTGTGTGTGTGTGTGTGTGTGTGTGTGTGTGTGGTGTGACAATGGAAGTTGATAGACGTCGTTCTTTTTAATACAAGGAATCACTTCTCTGCTTGGATTATTTATCTGGCCTCCTACCCTCACTCCCACCCCCCCAGAGACAGGTAACAAGACAATTCCTGTTTAAGACCTTAGAATTTTCTGCCTGACACCAGGTCTCTAGAAGCAAGATTCTGGCAGTGGCCAAGCCACTTTCTTCCTCAGCTGGGCCCTCCCCAAAGCTGCTGAGCCAGGATTCTTTATTGAACTCTTTCCACTTCTCCCTGAATTTCAGGAACCTTCATGCATTCCACCACTTGGTTGCCCACATGACGCCCCTCCCCCCTCCCCCTCCCCCCTCCCCCAAAGCTAGGGGCAGAACATTTTTGTTGAAGACCAGATTGGTAATATCAGGTTCAGACCTTTCAAGTTTATAAAGCAGAGACAGAGAAAAACCAGAAGCAGGGGCTTTAATAATCTGTTATCCGTGTGTATTAGCTTTTCAGTTGGGGAGCTAAAATAACTCTAGGTTCCACTCACCTAAATCGGATTAGCAACCCACAGAGGGAAATTAGGCCCTGGCTGTTTCTAGAGCTGGAAAGGTCAAATAAGGTATTTTGAAGGAAGACTGTCTACTAAGAAAATTAAAGGAGAGAAAGGGAAAGATTCAGTAATCTGCAATCTGCTACTGTATTCCTTTAAAAAAAAAAGTGTTATAGAATTTGTCACTCTGTATCTTGAGACCCCAAACAAGGAGGCAATAAAACAGTAAGTCAAAAGTGCTGATGGCTTCTGAAACCATTTCCTTCCCTATCAAGTTTAATTGAGAAGTTAACAATTGCTTCTGTCTGACAGTGAGGCGTGTAAGAAGCAAAGCAAAAACCCAAACCTATGTGAGATTTAAATCAGAATGTTGCCTTTCATGAGGAAGAGAAAGCTGTCAGCTGTTGGACCCATCCCCAAGAAAAGATGAAAATGAATCCTCTGGTGATGACATCAGCAATTCCTTGCAGCTTTGGGCCTTCAGAACTCCAGAAATGGGAATTTGGCTGTTCATGATATCCTTAGGAAAAAATGGATACTTCTGGACAGTTTTCCACCTTAGTGATACCTGGAGGCTTCTCCTCCTCTTCCTCCTCTTCCTCCTCCTCCTCCTCCTCTTTTTTTTTTATAGGGCATGCAATAGGAGAGGTGCTGCTGAAAGCCTTTCCCAGGAACTTTCCTGAAGTTTAGCCCAACTTCACTTAAGAGCACAGACTGTTGTTTTTTAGAGATGGCTGCCCTCTTGTGGTTGAAATGAGTGCAAGCGAATGCTTACCAGAAGTGGATCCAGTTTGAATGACTTCCCTAAAGAAGGTGTGTGGAGTGCGAATTCGACAGTAACATTCAGTCCCTTTTCCATGAAGTAGAAGTAGTGGAGGAGCCGCACATACGGAGGTGTCCTGCTTTTTACGCTCTGTGCTGAGGGCCACCTTCCACCCACAACTAAAAATGTGCGGTCAACTAATACTTTTGAGGAAACAGCATCCATCGTCTACTCCTAGCCTTGCTTGATCTCACCATGTACAACGTTTTGCTTAGTATCTGTCAGCTCAGAAGGTGAGACTGTCTCTAAGTTGATCGTACTTAGTGCATCTGTCAGCAAACCAGTAACGGGTCAGAGCGAGCAGGGGCAGGGAGTATCGGGGCAAGAGAATTACAATCCCAAATTCTTCAGAAGGGCCAGACAAGTTATATCAAAACAGTCTGCTGGCAAGGATTCTATGGAAGCTGCTGCTATTCTATCCTAGTCGGTTCTTGCCAGTTTTTCAGGAGATACCGGAAATCCTCATTGGATTGTTTGTGGACATGACCTGGGATGAAATTAAGTACTTAGGGAGTCATGCTTTGGCAACTTTTCCTTTAGCAGTTCAGCCCAGATAATGTTTAATTTTATTGCATCCTGCAGCTATTAGCATTCAGCATTGTTCCTAGGAGGCCTGACCATTATGCAAATTAACATTAAGATAATGATCCTCATGTATTGTAGAGGTCACAGCAGGTGTGACAGGATCCATCTACCTCGTCATTGTCATTCCATTGAAACCTGTGGCAACTCCCCTGAGAAACCTCTCTGCCTGTGTCTCATTTGTTACTGCTGTGACACCCAAGCCTGGCCCTACTGTGTCACCCAACCCTGGCAGTACTTACCCCTGGTTTGGATTCTTTCCTAGGAACCAGAAGCCACAGCCAAGAGAGGCATTTGGTATACCAAGGGCTTACCTATTCAGTGTTTGGTCAGACACAGTAGGAGCGATGGGTGGAGTGATGTGTATGCCAAAGTAGGCCAGGTTGGCCAAGTCACATTGTTTTAGGCAGCCATCAAATCTTATTTAATTACCATATAGCAATATACTTGCATATGTGACCAATGGTGTTAAAATGTTTTGCTATTGTATTAGGGTTGTGAGGAGGGAGGGTTGGGAGGAAATGTAGAGGAGAGGGAAATGGTGTAGTTATAATCTCAAAAAAATAAAGAGTCACCCACAGTATTGACCTTTTTACAGGTTAGCTATGAAGTGAGGGTTCTCGCCTAAAGCTTCTGCACTTAAGTATTCCCTAGTGTAAGTGTTCAGAGGTGTCATTTTGGGGGGTGTGACTGGGTCATAAGGGCTTTGACTGTCTCAGTGGATTTATCCATCGACAAGTTCCACTTTGGATAGCTTTATTGGGAGGTGACCTAAGTGTTAGGGAGTGGGGACTGGCTGAAGGAAGCAGTCACTGGAGATAGGCTTTCAAAGTTCCTTCCTGTCGCTTCCTGGGTTCCCGCCTGTTGCCCCTTCCTGGTTGGCAGGGTTTTTTTGTTTTTTTGTTTTTTTGTTTTTTTTCCTGTTGCCTCTTCCTGGGTTCCTTCCTGTGACTCTTCTTGCTTCCTGGCCACCATGAAGTAAGAGGCCTTCTCTTCACGTGTCACTTCTGTCATGCTTTTCTGCACTTTAGGTCCAGAAAAAAAACATTGAGCTGATCAACCATAGACTGTAACTTCTGAAACCATTAACCACATGAGGCATAATAAATATGTCCTCTTTTCAAAGCGCTTTTAAGTATTTGATTTAGAAGCAGAAGTAGCAGACTGATGAGTACAATCCAATCTAGAAATCTTTATTGAGGACCTGTGACCCCCCCATGGCACTGTGTTACTTGGATCCAGTGCCTACAAGACACATAATCTCTGCACATCATTTATTTAGGAGGCAGCAGAAGGAGTATGATCTGGTCAGAGGTCAACAAATACAAAGCATAGGAGGTGCGATGCAGGCACTTTAAGATAGCGAACAGTTGCTGAGGGACAGCAGGGTGAACTCAGTAAGTTCGTGGTAAAGACAGGATTATGGTATGGACGCGAAATGTCCCCTGAACTCTCTCATACTTGAACAAGTGGTCCCCATCTGCTGGTGCTCTTCCAGAGGGCTGCATTATAGAAACATAGGACGTAGAGCCTTGAGAAAGCAAGTAGGCCGCTGAGGCAGTGGGCCTCAGGGTTTTACATACATAATTCCTATCTGCTTTGTGCTTGCTGCTCTGCTGAGATGTGCTCCAAGCTTTGTTCCTGCTCTATCAGCATGCCTTCTCCGCTACGGTAGACTGTTTGCCTTCTGTTTTGAGAGCCAAAATAGACCCTTAAGTTGATTCTTCTTGTCAGCTATTCGGTGACAGTACTAAAAAAAGTAACCATAATACCGGAAACGTTTCAGGGGAATATTCAGGTGAAGACAAAGGCTGGCAGGGAGGGGGGCGGGGCTACAGTAGGTGACTTCATAGATGGCACTGGCAGAGAAATTTCATCACATCAGAACTGTTAATTGCTAAATTTTAGATACTGTTTCCCATGTGTCATTTAATTCAATTTTTACAAAAAAAATTTCTCGGTGGATGTTATTAACCATATTTTATAGGCGAAGAGGCAGCTTAGAGAGTTCAAGCACCTCCCCTAAGGTCTCACGTCTGTCAAGCATCTGAAACCTGGAGCCAAAACATCAGGCGAGTGAACACAGAAAGAGGCACAAGGAGGTAGCTCCAGATTGGAGGTGGGTTGGAATAGGAATAAGTGAGGACTAGAAAGTGGATTTATCCTCAGGAAGGACAACAATGGCTCATTCTAGAGGGGAAGTTGAAGCCAGCTTCACAATGGAGTATTGTATACAATTGTGGGCAGAGAAGGGAAACAGTACATGATAGTCAAGTCCCCTGGCCCTGCTGGGTCAGAGGAGGGGTAGTTGTAGCTGAAGGCCAGTCATTGGCAGCAGTGGAGCGCTGGAAGCAGAATAAACACTTCAACCTTTTTCTCTCCCCTCTCCCCTTCCTTCCCCCCCCCCCCCGTTTTTTTCTCCTCAGCATTTATGACTATCTCTTATTGATCTAATTTAACCACAAGGGCAAGTATATTAGCTATCTACTGCTTCGTAACAAAAGATCACAATCTTAATGGCTTAATGCGCATTTACCAGGTCACAGTTTCTGTAGGTCAGGCATCCAGGCGCATGGTTAATTGGTTCTCTCAGGATCTCACAAGGCGGCAATCAGCCGTTGCCCAGGGCTGTGGGTGTCATTTGACACCCTAGATCCTGTTCCAAGTACGGGTGCTTATTGGCAGAATCACTTTCTTACAGCTTTAGAACTCACCCTTGATCACTTCTTTCGACAAAGCCAGCAGAAGGACCATCATTTTAAATATTAGGCCTACAGCCTAGGATGATCTGCATTTTGATTAGCTCACCATCAGTTGACGACAACTATGGAAATCCCTTCATTATTACCACATGATACAACGCAACAATGAGAGTAGCACTCTGCTGTATTCAGGGGTACAGCTTACACTCACAGGTAGGGGCTTACGCAAAGTCTACCTACCAGACACTCAGAGCCCAGTTCTAACCTATAGCATTAAGTGTGTCAGGTGAAGGCTGGATCTAGAGGTATAAAATGAGATGATCTGACATAGGATAGCTGCAAGGGAGGCAACTTTAGGACCTTGTAGCGCTTGGCTGCTACTCTGTGGAGTGTGGATCAAAAGCAATCATCTGACCAGAGGAGTACCAGAGATGGAGATGCCTATTAGGAAGATAAATCTAATGTTTGGTAGTATGGAGAAGCAGAGGAATGGTAGGTAAAGCGCCAATGAATAGCTTTGGAAATGATATGCACAAGCGCTGGTGTGTGTGTGTGTGTGTGTGTGTGTGTGTGTGTGTGTGTGTGTGTGTGTGTGTGTTGGGGGCAGGGAAGTCCACATGAAAGCTGTTATTGTAGGTTGGCAGGGCAGGATATGGCATTCAGACTTGTGGTGGAGCTTTGTGAGAGAAAAGAGTCAGCAATACTTTCCAGGTTTGGATTCTGGATGACAGAAACAACAAACAAACAATAAGCAAATAAACAAATAAAATGGCGCACAGAAGAGTGTGATGTGAGCCTCTGGTCTAAATAGCCTCATGGAAATCTAAAACAGTCATTAGACCCTATCCTAAGTCTCAGGTTAGGCTTCAGGCAACGGGAGTGTAGATTCCTCAGACAGAGCTTAACTGTCTGGAGGAGAAAGGATTGTTGCGAAGAGATAAAGATGTCCCTAAAAAAAGTATTCAGAGTAGGAAGATAGTGACAATGGTTGGTTGTCTTAGAACGCAAGTGGTTGCAAGGCTTTCAAGGGCTGATCTACTATTCCAAACTCTGGTGGGGAGCAAGGACCAGAAGATCCAGTCACCAGCTCTTTACCGATGTTTCTAGATCACAGATCCCGAAGGAAGTAGGGGGGGAGGGTCACATGGAGTGAGGGAGGAAGAGGTGCTGAGGAAACGGAAAAAGAACAGAAAGCTGGCCCTGGGGAATTGGAGGGAAGGGATAGAGGGATCTGGGAAACTTAGATGGGAATTTCACTGTTAACTAGAAAAATGCAGCCATTTAAGAGTACCAGTTTTCAACTGAACTACAAATTTGATCAAATTCTTCTCATATGATCCTTTAAATAGATCCAGCAAAGGCCCTCTCCACAATTCTTAAATATTATGGAGACATTTTTTTTCTTTTCTTGAGACAGGGTTTCTCTGTGTAGCCTTGGCTGT
Source organism: Acomys minous (assembly GCF_964271855.1). NCBI lineage: Eukaryota > Metazoa > Chordata > Mammalia > Rodentia > Muridae > Acomys > Acomys minous. The sequence continues at coordinate 15,616,931 of NC_140485.1, forward strand.
CCTTGACTTGCTTTGTAGACCAGGCTGGCCTCTCAGACTCACAGAAATCCACCTGGCTCTGCCTCCCTGAGTGCTGGGATTACAGGTGTGTGCCATTGTGCCCAGCTGTGGAGATAAATCTTTACCCTTAATGTTTGTTTAAAAAAAAATCAGGCCTTGAGCGTAAGTTCAAGTAATCTTATCATGTTGAATTCAACATAATCTTATTATCTTCAAATAAGATTAGTTTGGTAAAATATTGTCTTCTTTTCAGATTGTAAACATATTGTCATCTAAGGATGGAGGAAACCAGGACAACTTGAATAATAAATCTTTTTTGCAAATGAAAAAAAATCAGCCCTTGTAGTAGAAACCCATTATTAACAATATATTTGCTCAGATGTAGAAACGAAAGGTATTTTTCACCTTAACAATTCATGTTTAAAATAACTTTCAGCCTGGCATATCTCGTCAGCGTCCCAACCTTTCCATTCCTTAAAGGACAGAGCTGCACAGATATGTGACATTTTTATAAGTGAAGGCTGTGCCTAGGGAGAGTTAGGTAGCTTGCTTCTTCATCATGCCTTGACAGTGGCTCTGATAAAGCCCATTACTTTCAAGATAAATGTCAGATTCTCCAGAAAGTTCATTATTAAACAGAATTAGAGTAGTGCCCTAGTTTCTATGAAGACAAAGATTGTCTAAGGAGACACCACATATCTGGAATTTTTTTGGTTCTGATCCACATTAAATATTATACTGTCTGGGTCGTTGAACTGAGAGGTAATTAAAAAAACTTAAGTCAAAAGAAAAACTGCATTTGTTTTAGGGAGTAAGATTTTAAATATAGGATATGCGATTTTGTTTAGGTCTGAGATGGTCTTGAGAGACTCTCCAGTCCAGGGCCAGAAACCTTCAGCTCAGGTGATTTCCCAAGGGACCTTTGGAGACATTAATGGACTTTTTGATGGTAAGCATCTGACTTTTGACTCTTGTACCTTCCTGTTTATTACCTTATTCTTATTGCCCTGGGGTCAACTTGACTGTCAGCACAGATCAACCCTGGGATTCCAATGTTTCTTTCAATTTCATTTTCTCAATAGGGACATGGAGCGATCTGTTCTTTAAATGGGTCCATGTTTTCGAGTCTGAGATGGCAATAAGCTAGTAAGATGGAGCAGGATGTGTAAACAAAGGCTGCCCCAGCAGCCCAGGCATCTGCTTACTCCATCTGCTAATGTTTCTAGGTCCTAGCACATCCCTTTCTGTGATGCCTTGGCCAAGTCATTGTCCCTTTCACTTTATATGCACTATTTCTAGGCCAAATCAAGTGCTCTTGAGAGTCCCACCATTTATTTGTAATTTTCCTAACTTTATGAACTGCTAAAAAGTGTTAGTAACTCCCGCCTGTCTGAGGAGTTAGTTAATGTCTTGAAAGGGTTTTTAGTTTATATTTATTTACCAGATATAATGATTCTATTGTTTTCATATACATCTATTTGAAAAAAATTAAGGACTATTAGGGAATTAAATATATCTAAACAGGTTCCTTCTTTGACTGTGAACTGCTTACAGTCAGAATGGTTAGAAATTAATCAAAATAATTCTTCCATGCCTGGCAAGTTATCTCTCAACTGCCAGTAGTTGTCTGCTTCTATCCCTAGGACCATCATGGACTGGACAGACTAAGAATCCTATTGATCTTGGTTACTCATTAATTCAGTGAGAGAATTTTGCAAGGTGAATAAGAATTTAAGAGTGGTAGCTTTAAAATTCAGTTTTAAAACCACTTGGGTTGAACAGTAGCAAAGCAAGAGAGTTACTTTGACCATTAAGTCTTTGTGGAAATACACCTTGGGGGATTACAATTTTTGTTGAGTGAGACATAAAAGGTCTTCTTCCCCAATTACTGTATGGCTTTTTTCCCTGAGAAAATGGGGCCGGATACATATGACCCACAAGATTTTGAGATGTATCTTTCTTTTGAGGGGAGAGCACTAGTTTGCTATGTAGACCAGGTTGGCCTCAAATTCGTAACTCTTTTGTGTTGGCTCTTAGTGGTAAGATTTCAGACTTTGTCACCAGATCTAGTGAGAAATACAATATTTCACCTTATGGTGTTTGCTCTGCAATTGTGCAGGAAACCAGATGTAGCAGATGTGTCTTTTGACTACAGCCCCCACCACCCTAACCGTTCCAGTGTTTCTTTGTCTGCTAAGCTTTGCTCATTTGGTTCCATTGCTCTTTGTGTGTGTGTGTGTGTGTGTGTGTGTGTGTGTGTGTGTGTGTGTGTGTGTGTGTGCTCTGCTGGCCAAGCCCTCAGCCAATGAGCAGTGAGCATTGCAGTAGCAATTCCACAGTAGCTAACCCCCAAAGCTCTCCCTGCTACAAGAACACTGTCTACGTCCTTTACAACCCAACTTTCCTCCTCCCTTTCTCTCTTTCTCCTAACTTTCTTTGTGTCACCACCCCTAACATACTTACACTCAAATTCTTGCCACTGAATCAGGAATTCTGGCTGTTCAAGTGGCACGAGACAATGTTTATCAAATTGCTTTAAATGTAAGGCTGAGTTGCACTTTGAAGGAAACAAAATAAAATCGAGGATTTTGAATTGCAGCTTGCTCGGCTCGGGTTGTGTGTTCATTCACCAACATTCACTTTTCCAGGCTCTGCTAAGTTTCTGGAGTGACAAAGTCAAACATGTCAATTTAACAAATCAACCAAAGAGAAGTTTATACATGGTCCAGAAACTGAGCCAAGAATAGAGTTACCACCTTCACCTGAAGGTCAGAGAAGCTTTCCTGGGAGGACGCAACACTTGCATTGGATCATGAAAATTGAGCAGGTGTTAGGCAGACACACGGGGGTAGGGGAGGGAATTCCAGGCAGGAAGAACAGCAGGGGTAAAGGCAGAAAGGCATGAAACATCAAGATGCATTAAAGAAATGATCTGCAATTAAGTGTGACTGGACGGAAGAGGGGGAAGAGGGGAGAAAAGTGCCAGCATTTTGCTGGGCAAAGGAATTTGGTCTTTTCCCCATAGGATCTACTTTGCACATGAGAAAAATCTTGTTGGTAGAAGTGGGCATGATGGCTTGGCGTACAGCCAGATGACAGGCGAAGACAAATTAAAAGGTTGTAATCACTTAAGCATGAGATGGGGGGAGTTTGCACTCAGCAGCTGCATAATATGAAAGGGAAGGGCCAGAAGAAATTGAAAAGATAAAGTTTGACGGAACTTACACAGCACACAGGGATAAGAAAGGAGTTGTAGTGACGTGGCAACAGAAAGTGCAGGACCATGCCCTGCTAATAAAAAAAGTACAAGGGGAATGCGTAGGAAAACCATATTGTGTTCCCAAATCCAAACCCTCAGTTTCCACAAGGGTCAATGATGAAGTTCTTTCAAAGGCATCATATGGCAGCAAGTGCATATTCAAGGGCAACCAAATCCTTTCACCCAGCAGCTTCCACCTTAGGGAGCTTAAACAATTCCTTAACTAAAGACCTATTTGCCTGTATGAAATGTTAACAGATGGACAATATTTGTCTGGCCCAGAATGGAAACTGTCATAAGACCAATAAGAAAAACAGATATGACTTCATTACATATCATGAAAATTAATCTTAGCGATAGATTTACCTTCCAACAATTGTGTTTTTGCTGATTTGCATTTATTCGGCAGATGGCTGTTTCCACATCTTTTTTTTTTTTTGACAAATAAACTACTAAATGCCAAGAAAACATGAGGACTCATGAACATTGGTTACTTTGATATGCTGATGGGTGGGTTATGATGGAATCTGCAATAATTTCAAGGTGAAAATCAAAATAACTTTAAAATAGGATTATGTACAGATTACATACAGTTGTAAGAAAATATCAGGGAAGAGGATTCAATCTACTTTTACAAAGTTGGCGGGGCTGAGGTTCCTGTTATGAAAATGTGGGGCCATGTACCACAAAGTTTGCCCCTTGAGCCAGCTGTGCATCTGGAAAACCACAGAAGTTGTCTATTTGTCCCGAAGAACTACCAAGGAAAGCAAAAAGGAAGTGAAGAACAGTCATGGCCAGGAGATAGATCACACTGTTTACTTCTCACAAGGGGATTGGAAAGGGTCCTCTGGAGATTCAAATGTCCCACTCCAAATTCAGACTGGCTTTGAGTTTGCTCATACTGCAGAGCGAACAGTACCCAAAGCATCAGGCACACTCAGAAGCAAAACTCTGTGGCCACAGGAGGAATTGATGCTCATGGTCATCATCCCCTGCCTTTTTAGTTGCTGGTTATGCTTATTGCTGTATAGTGCTCCATAGCACATGCACACCTGTGTTTTTTTCAACTGTGGTTCGGCTTTCCTTTTAAATACCTTGAGTAAGGCAGACTGGCTGTAAAGTGCACGAGGGATTTAGTGAGCACCTTCAAGCCTGACTCTAAATCACTTCTCCTCGGGTGCTTCAAACTGTGTGTGGGTGGGATGGTCTCACCCCCATCTCTACCTAATCAGAAGATCTCACGGCACCCCTGTTCTACTGATTCATATTAAAACAATGTAATCAGCAAATAAAGACAGAATCTATTCAAGATATGCATGTTATTTCATATACACATATGTGATGTAAATTCATTGATTCACAACCCCACAACCACTCAAGCTATAGGTTAAATCCGTAGATCTTGTCCACCCGATAACAGACACTTTGTACCCTTGACCTCAAATCTCCCTGTCACTCACTCTCACACCCAGGTAAACACTATTTTCTTTGTATCTGTGAGCATACTATTTCTTGATTCTTTATGCGTGTGAAATCAGTATTTGTCTATCTGGTTTATTTCATTTAGCACAATGTCTTACTTCATCCATGTTTTTGCGGGCTTCCTCATAAAGCTAGCTAGTATGCCACTGTGCATGTGCACTACAGATTCTGCCTGAATGCATTTGTAGGGGGGATAAACATTTGCATATGTATGTGTGTTTCTTGGTGTGTTCATGTGGAGCCCAGAGGACAACTGTTGACCTTGTACAATTGCTGACCTTGTATTTTGAGGCCTAACCCCTTGCATGTACCTGGTGCTCACAGCAAGGTTGGCTGGCCAGCAAAGCCCAGGGATCTGGCTGTCCTTGCATTCCTAGTAACTGGGCTTACAAACAAACACCAGCATGCCCAGCTTTTTGTATGAGTGCTGGGGTTCATGCAGGCCTACATGTTGTGTGCCTACCACTTTATCAGCAGAGCCATCATCTTTCCAACCTTCACAAATTCTGATCTATTCACTTATCAAAAGACACTTAGGTTACTTCTGTATCTTGGTTATTGTAACTAATGCTGTACAAACTTAATCAAGGTTATGAAAGATGGGAACATACAACAATGAGGAAAATAAGAAATATTAGAATAAATGGAAGACTCCTTGTGCATATGGATTTTAAAAAGCTATTATTATGAAAATATCCACTCTACTTAAAGTGGTCCACATGTTCAGTAGAGTCCTAATTAAAATTCCAATTCTTTTTTTTTTCAAAAAAATAGGAAGAATATCTTAAAATTTGGTATAACTATAGAAGAGCTCAAATAGCCAAAATATTTTAAAATAAAAACCATAGACATCATACTCTGATTTTGAACTATACTACAAAGCTAGACTACTTGCATAAAAACAGATCATTGTAACAAATGGTCAAGAAATTATGCCCCCCAACACACACATTCTGTTAGTTAATATTTGACAGTGTCACCAAAAGTATACCGAGTCTGCTGGTCCTAAGGCTATAACAGAATATTGAGTAATTTTATAATGAATAGATATGTGGGGTGGGAATTATTAATCAGTGGGAGCACTTGCCTATTATACAAAAGGCCTCAGGATTTGTCCTCAGCTCCACAAACAAACAAACAAACAAACAAAAAATACCACAGACTTATCAGAGTCACAGTTCAAGGGGTTGAAACCTATGTCAGACAGTCGTGTGTACCGAGAGCCTAGTGTCTTTTCATCACACAGTAGGGCAGCAGCTGGAGGGTGGGAGGCCATGGTGGAGGTCCAGACAAAAGGAGCGATCTTGATTTATAAGGATTTGTTCCTGTATTAATAAATGCAGGCCCATGACAACAATATAAAATCTATTCATGAGGGTGTTGCCCCCATGACCTAAGTAAGATTCCACCACATTCCAATACTGCAATATTGGAGTCTAATTTTCTACACCTAAATTCTTTAGGATGTACAGCAATGTGGGAGGGAGGACCTCCTCGATAGGTAATGCTGGGGAAATGACACTCACAGGCAAAACAGTGACCTCTGACCCTGCCTGACATCATGCAAATTATTAAGAGTTTGTTAAAGGTTTAGAAATGCCATAAGAGCAAACCTAAAAAGATAGTTTCTAGACATTGGCTCTGGCAATGCTGCTGTTGTTGTTGTTATTGTTATGGTGTCAAAAAGTAGGCAACAAAATCAAAAATAAACAAGTGGAGATATACCAGGATAAGTGGTTTTGTGCGGCAAAGGGAGAAACCCAAGGAGAGGTGAGCCACGGGTTGGGAGACATATCTGTAGGCAGACCTGTAACTGAAGGGACTCCCGTTTAGAAGCAGAAGGTCCAGGGCCTGGGAGGTGGGGCAGGGGAAACAGACCTGGCTCTCCCATGTAGACCAGGTAACAGTAGAATGCACCTTCATTCTGTTCACACAATAAGTGGAAAATACTGGAACTGCCTTTAAAACACCTCACATGTAGAAAATCAGATTATTGCTTGGACTTTACAAACTATCAGAATATTTTAGGGAATTATTTTCTTTGTTAATAGAGAAAATTATAAATTAGGGAAACTTGCATAATAAGCATTTTGTTGTGAACGATATTTTAAAAGTGTTTTCTTAGAGAAAAGTAAAAAGGTAACTATGGCTATCCAGGGTTCTGCTGCTGGATAACGTAAAAATAGTAATAGGTACATATGTTAGGATAGTTAAGCACCGTAAAAAGGTGCAATGTGAAAGTAACAATCTTCTTTTCATCTTGAGTGACCTTCCCTAAAGGTTGCCAGATTAACAAGCCCATGTATAAGCTTATTGAAATCAAGACATGATGTGTTTGCATACGCAGATATTTGTATTTCATTGTTTTCTTATAGAGGTCTGGCATCACAGGCACTAATTCATATCTTACCTTTTTTCCCTTTAAATTATGATTTTTTTTTATGTGTAGGAGTGGCTTGCTTGCATGGATGTCTGTGTACCATGCGTGTGCCCGGTGCCCATGGAGGCCAGAAGAGGGCATCAAATCCCCTGGGACTGGAAGTGCAGATGGTTGTAATCTGCTATATGGGTGCTGGAAATTGAACCCAGATCCTCTGCAAAACCAACCAATGTTCTTAACTACCAAGCCATCTCTCTGGCCCCTGTCTCCCCTTTAAAAAAAACAAGTGTGTCTTAGAGATCTTCCCACATGTGTCTAACTCCTTGTTTTCACTGCAAGTATTGCTTGACTGGGACTGTTGCCTCACAGTTAATTCCCCCTTCTCCTGGGCGTTTAGATATTTCCTCTCTCTCTCTCTCTCTCTCTCTCTCTCTCTCTCTCTCTCTCTCTCTCTCTCTCTGCTCTAGTAAATATGTTTAGTAAGCTTATCCACAACTATGCATTTGTACCCAGAAGGCGTATTTAAAATGGATTTTCTAGGATTTTGTGCATGGTTTTTAAAGCTACTTTGAAAGACAGTGATGAAGTGCACTCCAGAAAAAAAATGTTCATTGGTTCCCTCGCCTACCAACGGAATCCTCCACACTTTTACATCCCAACACATGGTAAACAGTAAGATAAGAATGATGCTTCATTTTAATTTGCATTTCTTATTGTGAATGCAGTTGGAAAAGTCCTACAGTTAGTACTGTTTTCCTTTCCTTGGTAACGTGAAAGGCACACACACACACAACACAATGTCACTGTCATACCTCCTTTTTTTTTTTTTAGTAATTTTTACAGGTTATTGTACATTAAAGAAACATATGTCTTCATATAGTGTTTAAATATTTATGTAATTGAGTATACTACTCTTTTGTGTTTTCTATGCTTTCTGTCTGTGTGTATGTGTGTGTATGTTCATGTATGTGAATGCAGCTTGTGTTCTATGGCCTATACATGGAAGCCAAAGGACAGCCCTAGCCATCAGTCCTCACTTTTCGCTCTGGTGGAGGCATGTCTTGCTCACTGCTGTCTACCCTAGGCTAGCTGGCCCAAGAGCATCTGAGGACTGCCTTGTTTCTGCCTCCCGTCTTGCTGCCAGAACATAGGAATTACAGAGTCTAGCTATTGCATCTATCTCCTATGAGGAGTGGGGATTTGAACTCGGGTCTTCATGTTTGTGCGGTAATCACTTTACCTACTGAGCCATATACCCAGCTTCCTAGGACTTTTTTTCTAGTGTTTATAAATTCACTAGTGTCATTTTATAATATTTCAATGGCTTCATTACTTGTCTTTAAATTTTCACTCATCTGAAATTTATTTTGATTTACCAGTTTCTCATCACATTTTTGAGTTATCTTTTAGTTATTATTGGCTTGAAATGATATCTTTAGAATATGAATTCCATTTACATTTGGGATGTTTTAGCTGACCCATTTTCTGCTTACCTAATTGCATTTGCTGGTCTTTTGTCACTAGAATATAATGTAAGAGGGAGTGTATACAACTTAAAACAGATATATATATATATACATATATATATATATATATATATATATGGCACTCAAGTGCTATATGAGTATATAATAGCAGAGTTCCTTTAACTACACTTTATCTAGTCTCCATACAAAAATGTGGAAAGTTACACATGGACATATCCTCCCTGCTTTGTCCCCACTCTCCCAATATCTTATCGCTCTCTTATTTTTACATTTTAAAGGCTGAGAATAGAAATTGGGCATAGTGATGCATTCCTATACCCTCACTTCAGAAGTTCAAGGTCATCCTCAGCTAGCTAGTGAGTTCAAGGCCAAGATGGGATGCTTGAGATATTCCCCTCAGCAAAGGAATGAGAAAGGGAACTTGTTGCCGTTTGTATCCTCACATCGTGTTAATCTTAGTTCCCTGGGTGTGAGTCCGTTGTGTGCACTTCAGTGTTCTGTGTGTGTGAGCCCAGTCACTCACTTCAGCTTTCTGTGCGTGAGCCCTGTACCCATACCACAGCCCCCTATCCTTTCAGCAATATTGAAAAAAATGGCCATTTATAGATAAATAAAAAGCCCAGAGTGGCAAAGTAACATACCACCAGCCACTCAGGTCCAAGTCGCAGGAATGGGATTCAAATCCTAGTGCCCATGTCTAGTTCTCTTACCTAAGATATACCAAAGTCATATCATGTTCTTTTTAAAACACATGGACACTTTGAAAAGAAGGCCCCGGCCAGACACACCATGCACAGCCAGCCCGCTGACCAGGTTTATGCACGTCTAGTTCTCTTACCTAAGATAAACCAAAGTCATGTCGTGTTCTTTGTAAGCCACATGGGCACTTTGAAAAGAAGGCAGAGGCAACTTGCTGTTGAGCTCAGCTTTGCCAGACCTGGCCAGACACACCATGCACAGCCAGCCCACTGACCAGGTTTATGCACATTCTTGCTACACTGATTGGATCTGATTTCCTATCGGCCCGTCCTTAAGTAGCAGAAGCTTCGTGGATGGCTCCTTTAATAGTTGTCTGCACATTCAGAGGAGGAACAGCAGAGCAGGAAGAGGTGAACTGTCACTTTGCAGGGCCATCTTTTGCCTGGGTGTGTGTTGGGGTGCAGAAAGGGCAAGCCTGGCAGCCAGCCACATAGTTAAGATTAACCCTGGCTGGGACGGTGGAATGGATGAATCAGCCAATCTCGCTGTGTTGTATGTGTGTGCAATTTCTATCGTTGGCCAATGCAGAAGGAAATACCTCATCTTTTGAAGTTTTTCTTTAGGTATCAAACAGATAGTTCCCTTGGGATATATCATAAAGAAATATCATTGGATTCTCTAATTGTGGTAGTGACCAAAGTTATTATTATTATTATTACAACAGCAACATTAGTCACAAACTCAGATTTTAATCAAAACCAGAATTCTAGTGAATGAAATTATTTCCCAATATCTTTCAGCTGAGCTTTTTTTTTTTTTTTTTTTTTTTTTTTTTTTTTTTTTTTTGTCAGTCATCAGGATCATAAATTGAATTTTTACTTTAAAGATTTCAACAATATTAGTTCAGTGGTTTACATTTCTCTTTGAAGACAATACACACACACACACACACACACACACACACACACACACACACACCAATACAATCTTACCAAAATACTTTACATATGCTATGCTGCGTATTTCTCAAAAGTGTCTGAAAGTTTAAGGTCTAAACTTGGCAACTGCGTAATGTTCCCAAGGGAGAACCTCCAGAGGAATTTAAAGAAAATGAGCTTAGCAATGTGTTTTGAATACAGGTAACAGAACATGTTCTGTGTTGGTAAACTTGAGTCAAAGGAAGTCTTGTCAGATGCCATTTAGAAGACTGTCAGAGTTAAAGGAGATGTCAACACACCAGTTGGAGCAGAGCATTTCCTGTCGTATACAAATGAAGACCAAATACAGGAAGTCATAAGCTCATTTCAGCAAATGAAACCAACCCACCCTCCTGGCTATCATATATTGTACTTATTGGTGCTCGTATTTTGCTCACTGTGAGGGAATCAAAGCCTGCGTTCAAATTCCTTGACACTTTACCACCCCTCCCACATGTGAGTAGGCTTGTCACTGCTGTGCCTGAGAGATTAAAGCAGAAGTTACACTCAGTGACTTCTGAGGCCACATCATCAAAGGCCAGGCAGGTTCTGCCTTGTTTGCTGAACGCTTGCTCGTGGGGTTCTGCATGCCGTGCCATAGTGCTCACCGCCTTTCAGCTGCCATATTGGAGAGGCAGGACAGAACAATGCAGGTGCCAGAACTAGATTGCCTGGGTTCTGACCGTCCAACTGCTTCATGGCACATCTTCAGGACTCTAACCTCAACTCTCCATGCTACATTTTCCTCACCTGTTTAATTGAGAGAAGGGATATTTATATGCCCATCAACTTGTCTTCACAGCTGGTCCCTTTCACAACTGCTTAAAGAGTCAACGTGCCGATACTTGTTAAATACTTTGAATAATCAAGCTTTGGCCACTAGCCTATTAAAGGATTCGCGCCCTTGCAGATGTGACCCCCCCCAGCCCCGCGAACTCTGAAGCAGACCCCACTAAAGATGGTTCAGAATCAAATCACTTCTGCTTTGGATTGCAGGGAACAAGAGTTTCCTTGGCAGTCATTGAAGAGCTTGTAAAAAAAAAACGCCGATGAACTTGAATGGTTCAGACCAAAAGGACTCGCAGGGAAGTTTCCAAAACACTTCTTTTGCTAACATTTCCCTTCCCACATCTCTGATGTTTTCTGTGTTTACATCGCAGAGGCAGGTATTTCCCTACTCATGTCCTAACACTAACCTATTTGAACTTATAAAATTTACAAGTCTAAAATAGTTACCAGTGTGTACTCTCCCACCTCCCGCCCCCAGCTTGCCTCACCCTCTGAGGGATTAGGTTATAAAAATGAATGAAGTCATCACTCCTGTTTACTGGATACTCCAAATGCTGAAATTCAGAAGGAGACTAGAGAAGGGACTGCAAAGAACATTTGAGAAGAAAAAAAAAAAAGATGGGGACGATTGGGACAGAGACCATACTAGCTATTTCACAGGTGAATAAGTGGCAAACACATAGAAAGCCTCATTGGCTAAAATTGTCTTTCAATCAAGTTTAAGTGAAACTTCTTTTAAATGGTGTTAGAATCTTCTGGTCAAAGTCCACTCAAGAGCTGATTCAATGAGCTAGTGTAAATACAGAAGTACACAGGCTCTGAGATGCTGGGACAGATGTCCAGTGTTCTGATGGAGTCCGGCTTACCTTGGCCTGGCAGGTTCATCCAAAGGGAGGTTCTGTGGGAACACTGGGCCGGTGAGAAGCTGTGTCATTTCCCCCAGCTCTGTTCTCCAGGTCTTTGGCAATGGAGGCTCCTCTGTGATTCATTTTCTCTTGAAGATATCGCCTAAAGTTGACTCCTTCTTTCAGTTAAGCTTAGATTTCTAATCTCTGGGTTGCTTCATTGTTCCCCGTTGTGGCTCCTTCACTCCAGCCCACCCCCCTCCACTCAAGTCCCTTTCTTCAATGCTTTCTGTCTGAAAGATTAGAAGATCTTTATTTTCCTAACTAGACCCTCACAGATACCCACCAGAAGTTCTTTCTTATTTCAGACCCAAAATAGAAATAAATAGTATTGTTCAGCTGACCTCACAGTCACATATAAGATATGCCGTTTACCTAAATTAAGGAGGCTACAATAGGCCCATCCGTTTTGCTTTTTCCTACCAGATAACAAGCTCTTGATAAAGAAGGAGTGTGTCCAATTGCTCATTTGCGTATTCTCACGTGAGAGCTGAGTCAACTGCTTAGATGAAGCCATGTTACTTTTTAATTTTTTTCTAGGACTCTTAACTGTCTTGTTTTCTATCACTGTTTTAACAACTGTGCAGCATGTTAAATACACACGGCGCACACAGGACAAAACGTCACTGCTCAGTTGAAGAGGTGACTTTCGCTAGAGGAGTAACTAATGCATTTGTCTTTACACTGATGATTCTCTTCTTCCGATAGGCTTGGTACTGGAGCTCAGGCCCACCAAGCACTGCATAGCCATCAGTCCCTGCCACCTATTTCATTTGCTTGCACAACACCACTTTGGGTACTGGATTTAGACGGAGCCTGTGCCCACAGGGACCTGCTTCTCAGTGGAGAAGATAGGACCCAGCAGTCAGAGAGCGCTTGTTTGTGCGGTGGCTTTATTGCAGCTGCAGACTTAGCACATATGAAAAGGGTTTCTGTGCTCTGTCTCTGGATAAAGCACATTGCATCATGAGGAATTCCTGTCCTCTAACACATAGTGACCAACACGCCTTAATAAGCATTTGCCTTTTTATTTTCAGGTCAGTAACGTAATGCTGCTTTCTGTTTATTATAAAACCAGTTTTTAAAAAAATTTTTCAGTCCAAGCAGAAGGAAATACATAATATAACAACTCCAACCCTCTGAATCTGGTATATCCTTCATACATTTACCAAATTGGCTGGACTTAGTATACACGTTGGGGCGATGTGTGCCTGAATACAAGGCAGAGTTTCCCAGGCACAACATCTGGCAGCTGAGTTTGTTGTCAAGGGAAGGAACTTGTGTGTCTTTCCGTGAGGTAGATGCTCTTGGAGAGGGCAGGAAACTGGCCCCACGCAAAGTCAAGGACAGCATCCTCTTAGTAACAGAGGGGTCAAGAGCCAAAAGTTCAAAGTTATCATCCTTTGGTTTAAAAAAACACTAACATCAGGAACTGAAAGACACAGACGTAGCAAACAGGATGGAGCCCATCTCAGAAGCCAGGTCTGGCCAACGTGCAGACCATAGCAGAACCACTTGGCCCTATTAAATGTTGTAGAGAAAGAGGCTGGGGAAGTTGAGGAAGTTTTGGGCCATAAGCTATAGGTGTACTAAGCAGACAGATCTAGCCCCAGGGCTGCCTTAAGGAGTTGCTCCTTCCTGTACATTTTTCCTAATTTCAGAATTATCTTATTTCTTTCAAGTTCTTAGATATGACAGGCCATGAAAAGTCCCTTCCAGGAGCAGTAGCCCCAGGATGCCCCGAAATGCCATAAGGTAGAGCAGGATACTCTGGCAATCAAGTCTCCATACAGATGGAGAGGCCTTTAGCCACACAGGGACAAGCAATAACGCAGATGGGTTTTCTCCAGGGAACAAGGAACTGCCCAATATGAACGACATTCCCTAGGATTTAGAAAATATTGTGTTACTCTCACTGGGGGTCTAGGGAAGAACTTAGAAATCTGCTTACGCAGTAGTAAGGAGGCATCTCCAGATGTGACACAGACAGATCATGTGTGATACAGGCTTTCAGTGTTCTTATCCAACTTTGACTTCGAAGCCATAAATTTCAGGTTAGTGCCATAGCAACATCATTATGGAGACACCTCCATATTCCAATAGCAAAGTGCACCAGAGAGGAGCTAGGCTATCTGTACACAGACTGAGTGTCAAGGAGGGGGTGTGATGACGTAAGCAGGCAGGAAGAACGTGTGGGAGTGGTTTGAGCGTGCCTATTCTCTATGCTTGAGAAAGAAGTGACTATGAAGCACAGGTATAGGTGATCAGGACTTAGGACTGGACTGTCCCCAAAGCCACCTTCCTGGTAGCTTCTGCCAGGGACCCTGCATGCAAGCCGTGGAACAGCTGGAACTGCTGGCCAAGAAGTGGCATGAGGCTTTAAGAGGATCAGATTTGACCTACGAAATGCTTTTCAACTTTGTTGTGAATTTGGACAGGTTCACATAAAAACTCAAAACTGCCACAGAGAGAGAGAAGAGAGAAAGAGAGAGAGAGAGAGAGAGAGAGAGAGAGAGAGAGAGAGAGAGAGAGAGAGAAGAGAGACAGAGACAGAGACAGACACACATACACACACACAGAGAGAGAGAGAGAGAGAGAGAGAGAGAGAGACAGACAGACAGACAGACAGACAGACAGAGACAGAGACAGAGACAGAGACAGAGAGACAGAGAGACAGAGACAGAGACAGAGAGACAGAGAGACAGACACAGAGACAGAAAGACAGAGAGACAGAGACAGAGACAGACACAGAGAGACAGAGAGACAGACACAGAGAGAGACAGAGACAGAAAGAGGACACCAAGGCAGTGGGGCATCCCTCCTGGGTGCACAGAACCTATTGTTTTCTGTTGCATTCCTGACCTTGATTGCCATTGTTATCACACTCATAATTTGTTTTGTTAATAGAGAATAAGATAAGCAATATGCATTGCGACAACAGTGGTGCTGGGTACAGGAAGCAGATGAATATGTACCATCCACACAGTCTAAAACTAATGTTTTTCACCTGAGTCATTCATGCGGCTGTCACCTTCGTGGCTGTTACAAACATTGAATTTTGTGTCTGAGTTAAAGTTATTTATAATAGAAGGGTGTGAGCAACATTGAGTTTGACTGTGACAATCTATAATATAAATGTGATTACTTTGGGGAGCATCATTATAATCCCCTTTATTCTGTGAACAGCCCCGTTGACATACACTTCAAAGACAGTGCAATTGGCCCAGTTCAAGAACTCCCTGATCAAATCATTTGGGTTTACTTGACCTGTCCAGTTGTATTTTTGTAAGAAACCCTTTCTGGAAATAGCTTCTAAAGGCTGAATGACACTATGCTTACCAACGTTGTATATTGTTACAGAATTTTGTATAAATGTTGGTATTGGAGAAATAATCAATGACCCCCTTAGAACCTGGCAGGTTCAGGCAGTGGTCAGCTGTCACTGTGGTCACTACCATTTCCTTCCATTGTGCCTTCATATCTTGGGTAAGTCACAGTTCCTCGCTGCTGATAGATGCTCGGGTCTCAGCATCTTTCATCAGTTCTCCCAGCTGTCTGGCTTGTCTCCCTCAGCTGCACATGGTTTGGACATTAAACTCCCTGTAGTCAAAACCTTTGCTTAGGCTATATAGATTCTGGCATTATGATAAAAGTCAGTATAGTTGAAGTTAATTAATATTAAGTCCCGCTCTATAGAGCAGGATGTGTAATCTTCATCATCTCTTTAGGATTTTCACATCAACTTTGAAGTAAGGAGTTTGCTTTTGGGGGGGAGGCTTTTCTTTTAAAAAATTATTTACTTTTATTTTTATGTGCATTGGTGTTTTGCCCCCATGCATGTCTGTGTGAGGGTGTTGGACCTTGAAGTTACAGAGAGCTGTGAGCCACCATGTTGGTGCTGGGAATTGAACCCGAGTCCTCCGGAAGAACAGCCAGTGCAGCAATCTTAACCACTGAGCCATCTCTCCAGCCCTGAGAAGTTGCTTTTTATCATCTGTACTTTGATTGGGAAGTTAAAGCTTAGAGAGATTAAGCAGTGTATCTGAAGTTAGGCTGTTTATAAGGGACCAACTTCTGGCTCAAACTCCTCTCTGAAGCTATGATAGAGAGGAAGCAGTTCCTACAAGTTTTGTTCTGAAATTTTCGAGGGGCTTACATGAAGGAAGATTTTGGTTTCTTCTGTGAGCCTTACAGAGCAGAATCACTGCAACAAGGTACTGCAGCACTGTGCCCATAAGTTTTCGCAGTTGGCTGTCAATGCAGTAAGAGGCGAGTGGCCATGGAACTTCTGATCTATAGCTTCTGGCAATTTTCTACAGTGAGAACACACCCATCACAGCTCATGCCAAGCTATGAAATCTGCACTACTGGGCACGGAGTTAAGAGGACCAATGCACAATCAGCCAGCAAACTGGCCTGAGCACATGTAGACTTTGTTTAAATAAAAAGAAGAGCGGTTCGAATGAGTGAATCATTATTGAAGTACTGGAGGGTCAGAAGGAAGGCTTGGGCCTTGTGGAAAGGATTCCTGGGCTTGACAGGGCCAACCTTGGCACTGAACGATTTGGGTCCAGGTTACATGAAGTCTATGCAAGAGGGAAAGAGATAATTGTTATGAAGTTCTAAATCATGGTTAAATGGTAAAGCCTCAGAAAAGCCATAAAATGCATTTTCCACAATTATTCTTCCTGTATATCCACCACACTCACACCCAGGACATGGACAAGGAGTCTATGTGGGAATCATTTTGTAAACGTACCCTTATCAAATTAACATCTAAATTTTCTATTTTATGGTTTGAGCCATGGTATTAAAAATGTGTATAATACATTGAGCTGTATTACAACATGGTTCCATTGCAATTGGCAGGAAATTAAAGCAAAGAGAAAAGGAAGTCTAATAGACTCTTGACCACTAAGTCTAGCTGAAGGCCAGGAAACCATTCAGAGATACTCATATTAGAAGCTGAGCCAGCTGGAATTGTTTGGTAACCCTGCCTCCAGCTCAGCACTATGAGAGGAAACAAATCAGTGACCTGCCAAATTGCTTTTGGATGAACCAACCTAGGCTGGCATCATGTAGCAATACTCAAGAGGAACAAAGTTTGAGTCTTCCTTTCTAAGCGTCATGTCATTTTAAGGGTCAGAGTCAGCATGTGGTTCGCCAGCTTCCCCTAGCCTCTGCAAATCATGTACAAATCTTCCAGGAAAGAGCATGAAAGCCCCTCCGCCATAGATCCCTTGCTTTGTTCACCTTTCCCAGTGCTCATCCCTTCATGAAGCAGAGCTGTCTGGGCCTTAATGGCATCCATGGCGGCAGAGAGTCTCCTGCCTCAGCTACAGCTTAGGTGTCTTTCTTTGCTTAGTATGACGACCAGATGGGATGCTGGAGATTACACAGAATGCTACCTGCCAGCCTTGCTTAAGAGTTTCACTACAAGGACCTCTAATTCGACTGCAGGGAGGACATTCTCCTCAATTTTAGTTTTTAAAGTTTGTTTTTGCAAAAATAAATAAATAAATAAATAAATAAATAAATAAAGTTCACTGTGTCACTACCCAATGTAAGACACTGCTGGATTCTAGAGAAACAGACAAGTAAAGACAAGTTGTTAATTGCTATGCCAGAATAGAGGTCGACAAAGCATTCTCGATTTACAGACTGAGAGACTAAGGTCTCTCCAAAAAACATTGAGAAAGAAACTGACCTTTGGTTTCATTCATTTCTCCCCTGTCTTTTTCATCTGTGCTCTCTCCTGTTGGATCTTCACTATGGCACGTCTTCCCTCTTTTTATTAATGTAAAAAAAAAATGGAGATTCAGAGTCACAGAGAGACCTTTCAGATTACCAAGGACTAATACGTGCTGCTATACTTTGGCTCTATGAAGTTCCCAGCAGGCTCATGGCTTGAATGCCCAGTCCACTGCTATTTACTGACATTATGAAGACTTCGGCAGGTCCAGCCTGGGTAGAGCATGTGAAACACCGGGGAGGGGTGGGGCTAGATGTTGATACACAGAGTCCTACGGCTGCCTCAGTTTCCTGGTCTCCTAAATGGTAAGCAAGCATCCACCAGACACCTCTATCACCTCAAAGTCATCCACTGCTATATCTTCCCTATGAGAGACTAATCCCTTCAGGCCAAAATACCTCCCGCCTCCTTCTCCTGCCTCTTGTCAAGCATTTGGTCAGGATGGTGAGTAACTTAATTAACACAGGTATGAAACTGAAGAACAGCCCTAACCTTAAGACCTTTTTTTTTTTTAATTGAAACCACATCACTCAACATCCTAACCAATTTAACTTCTTGAGTGGTTTTAATCAGTACTAAGTATCTACACTAAAACTCCCAGGCATCAGAATAACTGGACAAAAACTACAAAGACCAGAGTGGTGGGAGCCAGCAGACTGGCCCACTCTCCTCTGAAGTCAGATCAGTGGGTTTGTGTGTACAAGAAGAGCCCGAGGATTTGTGTGCCATCCTAGGAGGACTCCATCTCTGGTTGCAAAGAAGAGCAGAGCAGAAACAGAACAGATCTCTACCTAGTGGCTTCCCAGGTACAGACGAGGTAGCTCCATGGGTGACCTGCACAAAACTCAGTCCCTGCATGAGGGTGGAGGAAATGTTGTGGAAAGAGCAGTAGAGAAGAATGTCTTCCTACAAGGAAGACATGATGAGCAGCTTGGCCCTGGTGAGGTTAAGGGATCAGTGGAGATTGCACAGAAATGAAGACAAGTAGGTGCGGGACATGCGCAGTAAATGCACAGAGCAATTTCACTCAAGAACACAGCTAGGTACTGACAATAGCAAGGAAAGGCTCAGACAAGAGTCTGCTCGGACTCTCAGACATTGTCTGAAGCTGCTATGGAAGTTTCCAGAATGTGACCAGGAGCACAAGTATGTATAGCTTTGGGTACACTGTGCAAAGGATGAACGATACAAAATAGGAAGGCCCCAAACAGGATGTTCCAAGTTAAAGAAGCCTGGTACACGAGTGCATTCTATCGTTAAATGCATGGCATTCAAAATAGGTGGTATATGTTTAAAACATGTTCGTCTATGATGCTAGAATTTAGACCACACTAGAGTTTGAATAGTTACTGGAAGAGGATGTTAAGGGGGTTTCTGGGATGTTTGGATATTCTCTTTTGAAGGCTGGTACTTGCCGCACAGGAGTGCTCAATTTGGAGAAATCCATGGGAGGCTAAAACAGGAGAATTTTGAGGCTGAACTCAGTCTGCACTAGAAAAATAAGCCAACACCTGACTCTTGGCTATCTAATAAGACCCTGTCTGGAGTAGAGCATGGATGTGTTTACCTGTGCCTCTCTCTCTCTCTCTCTCTCTCTCTCTCCTTCTCCCTCCATCTCCCCTCTCTCCTCTCTGTCTGCTCCCTACCCCCCACCCCTACCCGGCCGCTTCTCTCTCTCTCTTATGAGAAGAGGAGCTGGCCATCTTTTTCTCTGTCTCTAATGCCCTGTGTCTTGATGTTTGTGATGTGTTACTGAAAATCTAGCAATGGCTCTAGGGAAATGCATTGGGGGCGGAGCATAACTTCCTCTTCTAAGCTCCCTGCCCTCTTTCCTTTTCAACCCTGTCTCCTCCTGCTAAAAGGTCAGTTAGCCACCCTTTTCATACACACCTGCCTAATATATTCCTATCTGAATACGGTTAGGTTTGCATCTGGCTTCTAAGTAGAAACTATAGTAGCCAGCTTTTACTTTTACACATAGCTTCATTTTCTTGCTCAAAAGTGAAATGAAGAAACATTAAAACTAAGGGAAAAAACCCAATCATAATTGATGAACTAGTCCTATTTGACCACTAGTTTCTTTAGCAATCAATGTATTTGATATGTTGCCTATTATTGAGATAAATGCGACTGAATGACACAAATGATTTGAATTAGAGAATTAGAGTCACATAATTGCCATTCAGAATGAACAGAAACTTTTTTTTTTTTTTTGAGAGAGGTAACTGGTGAATGGGGATGAAAAAATAACTAATAAACTCTGAAGCAAAGCTCACATAAGACTTAAGCTGCAGTGCTCTTTAAAAAGGAACCTTTTTGGGAGAGAGGAAGGGGGAGGAGGAGAAGGAGAGGGAGGAGAGGCAAGGGAGAGAGAGGAGAGGAGGGAGAGAGAGGAGAGGGGGAGGGAGAGAGGAGGGAGGGAGGGAGGGGGAGGTGCATTTGAGCAGTAGGAGTGGTTTTCCCAAGCTGACTTTTCTTACAGGGGTGACCCAGCCTGGGTTGGAATGCTATCATGTGATCAGTTAGGACCTCAGCGGCGACACAGTCTCAGCACAGAAGTTCAGACTTTCTGCAGCATCATTAAAATAATTGGAAGAGAAAAAAAAAAAAAGCTAAGCTCCACAAGCTTGAATCACAAGCCTCTTGGAAAGGTTAATAAGCTTTCTGCTGTGTGCTCTCTCCCCACTCTTTCATGCTCTGCCACCCCCATCCGTTCAGCTTTCAGTGACAGACTGGTTGTCAGTCACTAGAAAGGAAGATTCAAAATAAAGCCTTTTTTTTTTCCCCAACAGGGAGTAGTTCCTGTCCTTCTGTGGACAGCAAGGAGACTCCTGATTATGGTGATGGCTGTGGAGCTCCCAGAGAGGGTCTGCTTTCTCTCTCATGGCTGGGAGCTACCAAAACTGATTCATGGGCTCTAAAAGGAGACAGTCCAGTTGTGTAAAGGTGTGTCTGGCAGAACAAAGGAGAAAATGCGGGGGGGGGGGTGAGATAGAAGCCATGTGGGATTGAACTCTGCTAATAAGAGGCAAACAGCATAGACCCAAGGAGATGCAGGAGCCTACTCTAACCTGAGAATCAGAAGCAGTTTTGGTGTGGCCCAGAGAGTGCCCAAGCAGGAGTCTTTGCACTACCAGCTACCATGGATCCTGTGCCAGCTAGAGGGCTGAAGCAATTGGATAATTGGATTTGTGTTAGAAAAAAAAGAGAGGAGAGGAGAGTAAGGAAAGAGGGGAGAGGAGGAAAGGGGAGGGGAAGGAGAAGGAAGGGGGAGGGGAAGGAAGGGGGAGGGGAAGGAAGGGGGAGGGGAAGGAAGGGGAGAATAGAAGAGAGAGGAGGAGACGGTGGACAAAGAGAGGGAGAGAGCAAAAGGGAGAGAGACTGAGCAGAAGAGTGAAAACTATTGGGCACAGGAGTGAGATTTCCTCTTTCTCACACCTCCTTGGCCTTGGCCTAGTCTATAGAGGAAGGAGGATGCCCTTTAGCAGAGATGTCTGCATAGGTACCATCATTTTTCCCACCCCAGAAAGCCTTGGCTTGAAACTGGGCCAAGGCATGGTTAATGATTATCCTTATCGGAGACATATTCTACCTACTTACGTAGGTATGGCTGGTGCAAGAGATCTAGAATGCTTTCAGTTCTGTGAAAACATTGATTTGAGAGAGCAGAGTCCCTAAGAGGGGAGAGGGGGCTCACTCCACGGGAAAGATACTCAGAAACGGTGAGCAGAGCAACAACAGGCATCCAAGTCGCCTCTTCACATTCCTTGGCTCAAACAAGGCCTCTGGTGGATGCAGGAGGAAATGTGGACAAGAGTTCAGATGTGGCACTCAAATGTCACAAATGCCTAGTCCTTGGCAATCCCCAGCCGTGGGCTGAGTGTGCTGCAGTGAAACCCTCTGTGGGTATCATGGCAGGTCTCTTCTGTTGAAAGCCGATGGGTTGAGCAGGCTTTTTCCACTTCGCTTATTTCACATCTAGCCCCAGTGACTATCAGACTGTCTCTGCTCTTGCTCTGGCATGGTGAGCTAGCCATGGATATCCCAACGATAGCCTCTAATAACTGAGCTATAAAGCAGCCGCGAAGGTTAACTTTTCAATATTTATCGATTGTTTATAAGAAGCCATCCACATGATCTGCAGTGACCCAGACTCTTCCCAACTTATGGCACACACACCCCCCCCCCCCGCCTTTGAGTGGGGAGGTAAATTGTAGGAAAAGTATTAGCTTCACAGTGGGCTGTTTGGGAGTGATGCATTTCAGTGCTACCCATATGCTATTGTGATGCGCTGTGTAATGCTATGTATTCCTACTCTTTATTTTCAACCTGTTTCGATCTAGGATGAAATAAGAGATGTAGCTATGGGCCAATCTGTTGAAGGTATTTTCTGGAACAATTAGATACATATGGAAGACTCCCTCCAATAGTGCGCAGTGGCTTCTGGTGGTGGCCCACATATAAAGTGGTCTGGAGGAACTACAGTGCTGCTTTGCCTACCTGCTTTCACTCTTTGCATGTGAATGCATCTACTCTATTGCTGACACTCCTGTCACCAGGACTCAGCTTCCTCAGACTTCTCACATGGAATGAAGACCAGTGGCTACCTAGAAATGTTCTAGGCCTTCAGCATCAGATTGGGACTTGCTAAGGCATCCAGCTTTGTAGCTGAGAAGCTGTTGAGTTCTCAATCTCTCCGGCATGCTGACAGCCACTGTGGAACTATCTGATGCACATCATCTAAGCCACTTCAGTGACAATCAGAAAAGCACCTGAAGGTAGCAACAAACTCATAGGATGGAGCACAAAAAGTGATATGGAACACTTTTCAAAGATGCTGAGATCTCAGAGCCCAGCTCGTCAGTTTTCAGCTTGAAGCAGTGTCCTAGCTCATCTGCCCAGGGGCTTTAAAACATAAATTCTTGTTCTTTACTCCTAAATGTTGGGATGGTTTGTTGTATGGTATAACTGTAGCAAAGGTTGCTGAATAGAAATGTTTACTATTTAGCACAACTAAGAACACACACACACACACACACACACACACACACACACACACGCACACACACGTGCTTTTTAAGCGCACATCCTACCATCTGTCATTTCTAATTTGTAAAGGCACTTTTTGTTTGTTGGTTTAAGACATTTATTTTTACTTTATGTATTTTGCCTGCATGTATGTATATGTACAATGTGGGTCCCTGGCATCCTTGAAGCCTATGTAAAGCCACATTTAAAATAAAAGTCCATGTAACCTTAAAATGATCACACCCACAAATTATAATACTCTGAGTAGATTTTATTTATTATTGCACTTGTGACCCTCTACAGATAGTGATGAGCACAATGAGAACAGGCCTAGAAAGAGTCAACATTGGGAGAACAAAGAGGATAGTCAGGACACAAAGCATTTCACTGATCTGGTGGGGTGGGGACTCCCTAAGAATCAGAAGTGTTAATTGCAGACTCACAGAAAGCAGAGTAAAGTCCATAATTGCAGCAGAAATGATCTCCCCGGTTTAATTACACATTAGGGAAACAGGTCCAAAGGCAAGTGGCAAATTTTGTGTGGTAACTGTGTGAGATTATTTATAGTAGACGCTGTATAGTTTTAGACAAACCAAGAATGTGTTAAAGAGAAAGCACATATTAGCGTAAGTGACTCACTTATTTTCAGATTAAATGAAACACACCAATCAGAAATGATCAGTGCAAGGTTCTCTCAGCTCCCCACCCCTGCCCGTGGCCGAGCGCCCCCTCCAATGTTCCTTTTTCTCCTGTTCTGAATGCATCAGTGTCCCAGAAATTCTGGCAGCCCTCCTAGGCCAGCTGCTGCCTCTGACCTGGACATTCCCAGCCTTCTACAAGGTCACGGGACACGCTGTATCCTGGGATTCCTCTTGTGGAAGATGGGAAGGGCTTAAAACTTCATGTTCCCCCACTGTCCCCACGACTCCAGCAGTCAGTCCCTGGCCGATGGGTCCAGTTTACAAACACAGGCTTTGACTTCAAGCCTGTTGTCATGGCTCTGGGAACTTGAATTCAATGTAACCCCAAAGTTATGGATCAGCCCTTCAGCTCCGGGACTGATCAAACAGCTTATGGAATAAATATCAGCATTCTAATGAGACTCTCTGAATCACATTTAATGAATAAAATGGTTGATTCTTTTTTTTTTTTTTAAAGAGAAGGTTTCTTTCTGTAGACCAGGCTGGCCTCGAACTCATAGCAATCTGCCTGCCTCTGCCTCCCAAGTGCTGAGATTGAAGAAGTGAGCCACCACCACCTAGCTAAATGCCCATATTCTTATACTGCAGAAGCTGAGAAGCAAGGAAGGAGCACATTTATTTCATAACTGTTAGATCCGTTCTCTCCAGTTTTCCTGATCTTAGAACCCTCTTTGTGCCCAGGGTCCTAGCGGATCTGTGTTGCTTGGGTCCACTGGCCTTTTGGCCTCAGCGTCTTTTGGGGGAGTCTCCTATTCACTCCTAGAGATACCCTGGGCATCTCTAGAATGTCGGCACACAGTGAGTTTCTAGTCTCTTATTCTTGGTGTGCCTAACTGGGGCCTGATTACAGTTCTGTTTGACACATGAGCTGTCTACAGAGATGATAGCAGTAGGATACTCACATACCCTACCCATCACCTCTTCCTGTTCTTTACTTCTGTGAAGAAGAGACTGAAGCATATGCCCATGTAGCTAAATTGAAAGGAAACAAAACTAAAATAAATAAATAAAGGGAGGGAGGGAGGGAGGGAGGGAGAGAGAGAGAGAGAGAGAGAGAGAGAGAGAGAGAGAGAGAGAGAGAGTTTAAATTGTTTAAAAAAAAAAAAGAGGAACTTGGTACTTCTGGCACAGACTCAAACCTGGAAACCCACAAAGGTTTGCCCATCGCTAATGACCATATAATATGTCCCCAGGGGAGGGGCCAAGGGCAGCTATTAAAATACCACATCTCTGGTGCTCTACAGGAGAGGATCCTTCTGAGATCCCGCTGCCTTCTGCTTTCCCTTGGGAGTTAAAATTACAAAACGAGTGAAGATTGGATTTGCAAGGCAAAATGTCGGGGAACGCAGCTCCGGATCTTTCTTTTCCCAGCCCAGGGTTTGGAAATGCCATGTTGTAGATTTGAAACATGGTGATGGGCCAGCTTGTTAAGTGTGCTGGCTGGCTTGCTGAGTGACTGGCAGGGAGCCTCAGGCAACGGAAACGAAGTCATTTGTGGAGTATGAGGTGGCCAAAAAAGCCAGAACTATGCTTTTGTGATGTCCTCCATCAAAACAGCGCTTTCTAAAGGTGTTGGCAACTAACTCCTTCTAGGTAGATATGGCTCTCTGTTGGCGTGCTTAGGAGTCTTTTGACATTTTGACTGGTCCCTGTGGCAGATGAAGCACCCTAATTTAACCATGTCTTATAGACCATTATAGAATAGATCAGTAAAAGGGTTTTAAAAGTAGTTTTATTAAGGTATAATTTATTACAAACAACTTGTTTACATGAATAGTCCAGAGTCTGAAATCAGAACAGGACATTTTGACTACCCCAAAGTAGTCCCTGGGCCCCTTTAAAATCAGGGTAGTCCTCAAGCCCAGGAAACCACTGTTTTATGTTTGTCCCCAATGATGGATTTCCACTTCTACAAAGCCAGACAAATGGAACCATAAGCTTTTGATTCTGCCATACCAGGCCTCTTTGGGTTACGATAATTTATTTCAACGTCATAAGCCTGGGTAATGTTCAAGTAAACCAACAAACTCTAATGTATTTGCTCATTCACTTGATACAAGATAACTGGGATTTTAATTGAAAAAAGATACAATCTTACAAGGAAGGGAGAGTGCAGAGATGATCCAAAGAAGGGACCATTAAGCTGTAAACACGTGCCACCCTCAGACTGATACTTTAATAGAATGGAACCCAAACATCCAACGCCTATGAGTTGACACTGAAACAAGCTCTCACCATATGCTCACCAACAGGCTGGAAGAAAGCACTAGTAAGGCATAGTGTTGGCAAGCCTGGAGACCAAACCCTGCGCTTAATGTAAGCAATACAAATTGATGACCCCAAATTAAAAAACAAACAAACAAACAAAAAAACAAACCATTTGTCAGTTGGTATAAAAACAGAATGTGTATAAACCTCATAACCTAGCAATTTACACTTACATTTTCATGCAATAGGAACATGTGTGAACTTTAAGGGAGGCGCACTAGATTGTCACAGTAGCAGTATTCAAAATATTCCCAACAATCTGGAGAAATGATTCTGACTCCCTGGTTAAGAGCACCGGTTTCTCTTCCAGAGGATCTGGGTTTGATTCCCAGTATCTCCATGGTGGTTCACAGCTGCCTGAAAAGGCTGTTCCAGAAGATCCATCACCCTTTTCCAACCTTCAGGGAAACCATGTGGTGGGTTATACATGCAGGCAAAAGACCCATACACATAAAAAATCTGTAAAAAAAAAAAGTTAGATTCCTATACTGTCTGTCTAAGCATGTATAAACACAGTTGTTCATTAAAACTATGATAAATTTGCATAGTGTACAGCAATGGTAATGAATGCTATACAACTACATGCTACAGATAACAGCATAAATGGCACACTGAACGAAGGAAGCTAGACATGAATTATATCTATTGAATAATCCATTTGTCTGTGTTTATATGAAGTTGGCAGTGGCTGCCTGCCATTGGCTTAGCGATTGGACTTGAGTTCACTGGAAACATATGTGGAGCTGGTAAAGTTCTGTTTCTTTATCTGCTTACTTAAGCGGGCTTCGGTGTAAACTTGAATACCTGCCCTTAGTAACTTGTTCACGTTTTCTTTGCGCATATTGTTATTAAATAAAAGAGTCCCAAAACATTAAAAAAAAAAGTTTCTCTGATATGTTCAAGTCTCTACTCTCATACACACACACACACACACACACACACACACACACACACACACACACCAAAGTAAATGTTAGATGTGCTAACCTGTGTGCTGCTAACCTCAGTCCATAAGGTGGGGTGTTTTAATGTTTGCTGGTATGGCAAAACTCTCTCACAAAAATAGCTTAACTGAGGAAAGGGTCTCTTTGACTGATAATTCCAGGTGGCGTTTCATTATTAAGAAAAGTCAGGGCAGAAACTCAAGAAGGGATTTGAACTCAGAAACCACAGAGCATAGTGCTTGCTGGCTTCCTCACCGGCTGTTGCTTAGCTGAAGCTAGCTTTCTTACATGGCTCAGCACCACCTGCCCGGGGGATTGTACCATCCATAGTGGGTTGAGCCCTCCTCCGGTGACTAATAATCAAGACAATTTTCCATAGATATGCCCATAGGCCAGTCCGATCTGGGCAACTCCTCCACTGAGAATCCCTTCTCACATGACTCTAGGTTGTTAACAAGTTGACGATTAACGCTAACCAGGTAGGACATGAAGTCATAGGGGAGAAGCAGGTTCCTAGTAATCCATATCACGGTCAGGGGCCAAGAGTAATTATGGCAATGGGTTAAGGTATGGTAAGCAAGCCATTTAAATCTACTTGTGAATGTAAAAATACAAGAGGTAAATAAATAACCATTCATCATAAAAAAAAATGATGTGAATCTCTGGAAATGAATCCATGAGAGATCTGATCCTTGATTTGGCAGCATCGGAAAGGAGTGATGAGACCATGAACTGATCAGTTCCTGATTTCTTTTAGTCACATGGGGTAAGGATTCCTATAGCTGAATGTGTGTGGGGGTTCCCCAAATTAGACAACAATGAAAGAATTTTGTACTCTCAATGACAAAAACTAATTCAGAACTGAATTTCTTTCTTCTTATTGGTATGGCAAAATGCTAAACAAAAGCAACTTGAGGACGGGTTAATTTGTCTCACAGCTCGTCATGGTAAGGGAGTTATGGTGCCTGGCTCAGCTGGGAAGCATTGAATTCAGAGTTGGGAAGGAGAGAAAAATGGAAGTCAATGCTTAGCTCTCTTTCCCCTTTTTACATAGTTTGAGATTCCAGCCCACACACTTGGAAGAAGTCTTCACACTTCTATATTAACCCAATTTACAAAATCGTTCACAGTCTTACAGGTTCATTTCCATAGTTATTCTAAAGCTTGTCTAGATGACAGTCAACAGTAGCCATCACAATCCCACTTTTTGTCAACTTAACATCCTTAAAACAACCCCTGTAAGCCATAGACTTCCAGCCCTTTCCCCATAGGCTCATGGTCTTCTTAAAATGCAGAAGGCATCCAGTCAATTTCAAATTTTCATGTAGTCTTTAATAGTCCCAGCCCTGTTTGAAAGTCCAAAGTCTGAGCTGGTGAGATAGCTCAGTAGGTAAAAGTGCTTTCTACTGAAGCCTGGTAATATGAGTTCAGTCCTCAGGATCCATGCAAAGGTGGAGAGAACTAGAGCTGTAGAATGGCCCTCTGACTTCTATGCACATGTGAACACACACACACACACACACACACACACACACACACACACACACACACACACACTCACTCACACTGTATATGTGCACACAAAGTTTTAAACTTTTTAAATGTCTAAATTGCAACATCTCTTTGGCTACTCTGAGAGTGGCTGCATTCTCTGAATTTGTAAGTTCCTACAAAATAAAAATCAATTACATGACTCCAGTAATCAAAGGAATAGATTAAAGTCATAATCTAAAGCAGAAGTCTGGGGACATAGCTAGGCCTGACCAGATTAAAGGAGGAACGAAGCCCAGAAGGGACAAGATAATTCCACAGCTCCACATTTGGCAACTAAGGATCCCGGTGGAACCATCGTGGTAGTTCCCTCTGCATAGCTCTGCTGCCCGCAGCACGCAGCTCTGTCTTGGGTCGATTCCACGCATGCTTACCGCTTTCTTTGGTGGACACCAGACAGTTCTGGCATCTCCAACATCCTGGAGTCTCCCCTGCAACTTAAACTTCTCCTTTACAGCTTTAAGCATTCGGCAATCAGGGCCTCTTTGAATGGACTCCGACTGCCACACTTTGCAGCCTCAGCAGCTCTCCGGAACCATGGCACAGATCTCCCCGGCTCCTTAAATATAGTATCTTTCATGCTTGCAAAAGCAGCAGCATGTGGATAATGCTGCCAAGATCTGCTGCCTGCCGGGGGTGGAGCCCAATCGCTTCAGACTTTGAGGACTGTAGTTGCATTGGCTTTTGCAATCCTGGGGAAAGCCCTGCAATCGTGAACAGGGAACCTCTTCAGTAGAAGTCTTGACTTAGTTTCTCTCCTTTCTAATGAATCTGCATCTCACGAGAGCAGCCTCCCATGAGTTGGGTCTAGTTATTGGGGTTATTAGGCTGCCTTTGTTCTTCGGGTGCTGAGACCCTAGTTTCTCATTAATGGAATTGACCTCATTAACACAGCTACCTTTGAACCTGTCCTGTCTGTAAAGTTAAGTTCACTGGCACTCTTTTCCTCACCGGATTGTCCAATCCTTATATCACTAGACCCCTCGTTGGCGCTTTTCCTCTCTCTGTCCCTAGATGAGAAGAGTAAGCAGTATTCATGCCACATCCTGAATACTATCCTGTCTTGACTTTTTCCCCCTCTGCCAAACAGATGAGTCCGTTACTCCTGTATTCAACCTCACTCGAGTTCTCAAGGCACAAGCAGAACACAGTTGGGTCCTTTGCCAGAGCACCACGTGGACCTCAGTTCGTTCATTTGTTTGATGTTTCTGTTTTTTTCAAGATAGGGTTTCCTTGTGTAATAGCCCTGGCTGGCCTGGAACTCACAGAGATCTGCCTGCCTCTGCCTCCAGCACGCTGGGATTAAAGGCGTGCGCCACCATGGCCGGGTGAACCTCAGTTCTTGGTAAGTTCTAGCTTCTGTTTGAAACTATAATCTCAATTAAGATAATGTAGAAAAATTTTCCTACATAAGATCATAGGCTTATTTCCACGGTAACGGGTCCTATCAAGTTGACAATCAGGATAAACCATTGCAGAAAACAGGCGGATAATAAATTGAAGAGGTCTAGCAGTGTTCACCGTATTATGTCATCTGCCTTTGCTGTGACCTTGATTCTGAATACACAGGTGTGCGCTTTGCACTGCATGTGGCATCGCACCAGGCAGCACCAGCGAACGCTGCCTAGTGCAGCTCAGTTCCAATATGACCCTGTGTTGTGAATCCTGCACTTCTTTTGCACACATTGCCATATTTTTCAGACTATAAGACACACCTGACTGTAAGACACACCCAGTTTTTAGAACAGTAAAACAAGAAAAACAGTAAAAAACAGCAATCAGACCATGAGGCGCACCCTAATCTGCCCCCGCCCCCAATTTGGGGGGGAAAAGTGCGTCTTCTGGTCCAAAAAAATACAGTAAGTGTTTTTCTTTTACTGAGACATAATGGTTCAATTGTCAAGGAAACATCTCTACAATCATGTTTCAGCATGCATACATCAAATAAGTGTCTCTTTGGATAGTACTGTGTTAAATGTTTCATTTTAAAATTGGCTGTCTGGAGCTGAAGAGATGGCTTAGCATGTGAGAGCACTGGCTGCCGCTCTTCCAGAAGACCAGGGCTCAATTTCTAGAGCCAACATGACAACTCACAGCTGTCCGTGTCTTCAGAGGAAAAGACGCCTTTTCTCCCTGACCACGGGCACAGCACAAACCTGGTGTACATACATACACGTAGACAAAATACCCATACTCATAAAATTAAAAAAATTAACCATAAGAAGAACAAGTTTTTAAAAGCACTAAAAATAAATGGTTGTTTAAGTTGGTCATTTTTTTTAAAAGCTCATTTTATAAAATTGTCAAATGAATTTTAGGCTGAGATTAGAACAGAATTCCCAAGCATTCGTGGAACGGCCCTTACAATTCTTCTGATGCTTCTGCCCTTTTGTAGTACATATTTACAGGTGGGTACATCATCAGTGCTGAGGATACTAAAATCAAAATATCAATTAACTTGGGAAATTATTGATCATGCTTTATGCTTTTTTCAGTCTCATTTTGAGCCACAATTCTCTCTATCGAATAGAGTTAAACAATAACAAAAAAAACCCTTCATTTTGGAATCATTTAGACACAGAAGAGTTGTGCAAATAGTACAAAACGTCCTTACGTGCCATTTGTCCTGCTTCCCTTAATAGTGTGCCTTAAAGGACTGTCGCACAGTGGTTGGCTTGGAGACTTAAGCATTGACACTGCCAAACACATCTGGCCTGGTCAGTTCAACAGAGTCTAACTGAACAAAGAGCTGGAAGGGCTCCAAATCACTGCTCCACACCCCAGCAGCCTGCTGGTTTGGTCTGAAAACTGCTTGATTGGTTAGAGACCCGCATTTGAACAGGGTTTTTCAATTGACTGAAGCTGGCCTACTGTGATTGGCTGAGAATTAACTTGATCATTCTAATGGAGCACTGACAAAGCCTCCTTCCCTCTATGTTCTGTGCATCTTTAGGCTAAATTTAAATCAACATCTCATTGCTCAACTGCAGGCATCGCTGAATTCCACTGCACTTTTTCCATTAATGCCTTCTCTATGTTCCAAGATCTGATGTTGAACTTAAGGTCATACTGGGTTGTGTTTCTTTGTTTTTCTCTGTGAGGGTCTGCTAGTCTTCACCCGTCTTTCATATTGAAAGACAACATGAAATGCTTCACTTTTGCAGAATATTTATCAGTTACTTTATAGGATGCCTGTTCGTTTAGTTTTATCTTATTTTCATAATTGAGTTGATGCTATGGATTTTTGTCAAAAAGGGTGGTGCCGTGTCCTGAGTGCATGCCAGAAAGAACATTTTGAACATCTAGCTACTTAATCAACACTGACTATTCAGCAGATAGTGTTTTACCAAAAGGAGGTGGGGAAATGTGTATCCGTACAGCAGGAGGCAACTGCACAGAGATGCTGCCGTGGATGATAACTGTGATGCATCCTTATCCACTAAGCACCATACTTCCCACTCCATTAAAATGAACTAAGCTGCCACCCACATTATAGTGACGTCACAGGGCTTGGGTCAGTATCCACATACTAGGACTCAGGGAAGTTACTGGAAAGACAGGGTATCAGGAGGGACTGTGGAGTCTGTAAAGGGCAAGTTCTTGTGCGAAGTCACTAGATGAACCATGCCGCTGACACTTGTGTCCTGGGCTCATGGGAATTCTTTCCATGTCTCTCTCCAGAGGTGGCCTGGCTGGAGGGGTCTGAGGCCCTGGGATGTGGCTCTCCTTGCTGTTTCCCTTATGGACTACTCTTTAGTTCAGGATCGTCTTCTCCATTAGCAAAGCAGTGACACCTGAAAGATACTAGGCTCAGCTACTGACCTGTAACTAAATTATGTCTCCAGGGCAGCAACGGAGCACGCACAGCAGCACAGACACTCGCAGCCTCGCTCCCGCCTCACACTCAGCTCTGAAGCATGACACCTGGGTAACTCTGGGACTCATAAAACACTACTGAGTTGTGGAAAATGTGGAGAAAGTATTCTTTCATTTGCAACGTAGGGTAATAACACTGTTATCCTGAATTGTAAAAAGGCATCCAAACCCACTGTGCTATATTTTTACCATCTTGGATCATAGCTTTAGCTGCTTGGTTGACCTCTTTTTGCAGGAAAAGCCTTTGCTGTGCTCTCTGAAGGAATTCTGTATGTAAGGTTGAGTTTGGGCACTAGAATTGGACTCCTGAGAAGTGGCTAATTCGAGAGCAGTTCATGATCTCCATGGTGCCAAGGCCACAGCAGACACACGTTTCCTTTAAACGGCACTGGGGTAAAGAAGGAAGCTGCACAGTGACTCAGCAGTCACCAGCCTCCAGCTCTCAACATGCTTACACACCTTCCTGAAGGAAGTATAAACGCAGAACGTTGGCAGTTTGGAGCTGGTGACAAGCCGGGATGATTAAGATTTTATGGCAAACAGTGAGTAGGGACTGATTTGCCTTCTGCTCATATAACTGCTAGCAGCGTTTCCAAGGGGGATGGAAATCCCCGGTTTCAAATAAAACAAAGCTGTTGTAGAAAATGTCTTTGGCACGCCAGGGTTTGAGTGGAGGATGACTCCTCCAAAAGTGAAGAGAAATGACCTGCAAGTCCATGGGAAAGTGTGCAGTAAAGAGGAACCAAGATGTGTACTGGTCACAGGGTAAGTCACTAGGAAGATTGACAAGTGGCACCCAGAGATTTTTTGCTGTTTTCTTTGGTGATACTGGAAAAACAGCAAACAGTGCCTGTCCAGGATTTCACTGAGTCATAAGCAAGTTTATGAGAATGTTTATGTCTTTGGATGACTGGAGATGCCACATCAATCTCCAGGTTACCCAAGCCAGAAACATACAGTGGGTCCATAATGAACTTGTGTGCAAGGGGCATGTCCCATGAAAGTCTTCACTTACCAGGAAAGTGGGTTAGAGAGGAGGACCTCCTATTGGGACTTTAGGTGAGAGAAGCATGGGGGAATGCGGAAATAGAAGGATCCAGAGGATCCTAGAAACCTACAAGAAGAACATTATGATGGGAAGAGCTGGGCCCAGGGGTCCTGCTCAAACTATGGCACCAGCCAAGGACAATACATGCAGTAAACTTTGAACCCCTATCTAGATCTAGCTAATGGACAGGGCATTCTCTACAGTTGAGTGGAGAGTGGGGACTGACTTTCACATGAACTCTGGTGCCCCATTTTTGACCATGTCCTTTTGGTGGGGAGGCCTGGTGGCCCTCAGAGGAAGGATTGCAGGCTACCAAGAAGAGACTTGATACCCTATGAGCATATACAGGGGGTGGAGGTACCCCTCAGCCACAGTCATAGGGGAGGGGAGTAAGGGGAAAAGTGGGAGAGAGGGAGGAATGGGAGGATACAAGGGATGGGCTAACAATTAAGATGTAATATGAATAAATTAATAAAATATTTAAAAATAAACCTGTGTGCTTAGTGAGCCCTGGATGCGTTCAGAAGTCTCTGTAGCTCGTTATGGATGCCTATACCCTGTGTCACCAGAGCCGACAAGTATACACTCAGTAGCACCCATCTGCATTCCTGAAGGCCTTCCTAGTGGAAAGCCTGCTCATGGCATCGTGACCTACAGTTCACTCTGTGCCAAGAACTTCCAAGGAAAACGCAAATAATAATTTGCATTCTTTCTTCAAACAAAGAACAAAAAAGTTTTTATTTAACCAGAAAAGGCAATATTTTTATAGCTCTCAATCCTTAAAACAGCAAGAACTCCTAAACATCACTTTCCAAAAATAGCGACTGAATGCTATATGCAAATACGATTCACAACACAAATAAGAGCACCAGAGACCCCTCAAAAGCTTGGATGACGTGAGCACTCTTGTCTGTTAATTAGCTGCTGACATGTTTCTGTCAGATAGATCTGATACACTTAGCATACTTTCCTGTGTTTTCACGTATCTAGATCTCCAACAGTCTCTTATGCTAGAGATTGGCAGCAAAAGTTGCATTTCTTGGCTTAAGGCTGTCACACACTAATTTTGGTCTCTGTTGTCACATCGTGTGCCTCTTCTCTTTTTCTTAAGAACACCAGTCATATTGGGTTAAGGAGCATCACCATTCCAGAATAACCTCATCATAAACAACAGTCCTGCTTCCAATTAATGGCACATTCTACTGGGGCTTCAGCAAGTATTTTTAGGGAACACAGTTCAAACTGGGCATTCATCTACTTGAAAATATCTGCTTTGTAGGAATAAATAAAGCTAGACGTATCTTGTATATCAGGAATTGGAGAAATAAACCAGCCAATGGCATATATATGATAAGCAACATACTATATATTATAGCCATAATGCTATGCACTTTTGTCTGCAAAACACACATATGCACACACTCACACACATACATACATGCACACACAGCACTTAATACTGAAGGTACCATAAAGTTTGTTGGTTTAGCTTTTTGACCAGAGCACACACTTTTCTACATATATTTGCTGTGTTGAGGTTTAATTTCTTCTTGGAAACTCTTATCACACCAAAAGCTGATTGCTTCATGAAGGCCAGCATTTGGTTGCTTGGCTTTCTAAGAAGTAAGAGACTTTTCTCCTACAAGTCACCAAAATACTCTCAGTAACCCTGCTCTCTTGATGGACTCAAGGCTCTCTTCACCTGCTGTGATGCACTCCCACACCTTGGTATCTAATGAGAGTTACAATTGCTGTGCTATGCTTTTGGTTTCTTTTATTTTAATCTATACAACCCAGCTGCCACAAGAGCTAGTGGCCAAACTCACTCTAGAAATCAGCCTGAGGCAGTCACCCTATACTTAAATTAACCAAATGAAATTTGACCAGGTATCTGTACAGAGATGGACTCGGCATGATGAAATTAGTCCCTCCTCTTGAATATTTCTCTTTGTTCTCAGTCCATTACGTCTGCAGTACCAGACAATGCCCCAGTCCTCCATGGATTTTGCGCTCCTTTAATTTGTAGTATAACATCCCACTGCAATTGATTTCTTCTTCCATTGAGGTCTTTACTTCCTATATTAGCAACGCAATGCATGGTCTGATGTGAGTACATGTGTCCAGCGGTTCCCCCAATACTAACTGGCATTGCGGCTGCATCCCCTTAACATGGTCTCACTTTGTTTTTGTTTGTTTATTTCAGTTACCCAGAGCCAGCTGAAAGCCAGGCATATAAAATAAAAAATTCCAGAAGTACATGTGAGTTTTATTTGCATGCCATTCTGAGGGGGGAGGTAAAACCAACACATTGTAGCTTTGTACAGCCTGTGGTGTGGACCACTTCTTTGAAGGTGTATCCGTGACGTACACACTGCTGGGCTGCTGTCACTTTGCAAGCGACTGGGTTATGAGACCGACTCCGAGAAAGTGGTACTGCTACCTCAGGGCTTATGTTCAAGCATCCCTGACGTCATATAACATCGGCCACAAAGCACAGGAATAGTGCTGCTGAGAATTCAGATGTGCCACAGAGAAGGTAAAGAGGGATTCTTTTAATAAAAAAAGTGAATGTTCTTGATTTAGTAAGGAAGGAGCAAAATATAGTGTCTTAAGGCTGCTATGACTTACCTCATGAAAGAATTGTCTTTGAGATTGCGAGGTAGGGAAAAAAATGAAAACTGTGCTAGTTGCTTTCAGACCACAAATAAGCCTTGAAAAAGGAGAGGAGAAAAAAGCATGGAAGTGATGTCTAGCATTCAGCACCATCCATTTGGCTGTTCGCTGGACATCCTGGAACAGATCTCAGTAGGTTAATGGGATAGTGTGTGTGTGTGTGTGTGTGTGTGTGTGTGTGTGTGTGTGTGTGTGCGAGCGCACGCGTGCAGTATCTTGTTTCCTCCATTCCTTCGCCATGATTCCTGATCCACTGATGTCATTTGGGCCATGTGACTTGCCCTGGCTTTGGAGATATGAGTAGATGCTTATAGATTTTCTGATCGATTCTGTGCCTTTTCTCATTCTGTTCCTCCACAGTGGTGGCACCATGTTCCAGATACATGTAGCCAGGGACCGATTAGGTCTGTCACATAGAACAGTGCCCAGGCCATAGGAGATGTGTTCTGTAAGACACACTGGCCTCCTGTTGTTAAAAGCCACTAAGGCTTACAGCCTTTATATAGTAAAACTGAGTGAAACATAACAAACCCAGTCACTCTCAAGTCTACCATGGTTGTATCCTAGAACCATACTGCCCACGTTTCTATCTAGAAGCTTTGCTGACATCTCCTATTCTGGTGGTTTAAAAATTAACTCATGAAGGTTCTGCATTTTCTCCTAGGAAGTTCCTTCTTTTCACTTCCCTGTTTCTATAAATATGACCTTGATCCTGGAGTGAGTGTGGACTTTAAACCCTGAGAAATCAGTTTCCAATGTTCCTCTCTTTATTATAAACCCTCTACATTTGATTAGTTTCTTTTCTTTATTTCAACACGTGTTTATGAACATCTGCTCTGTAGTGAGCACAGATGACTCTGAGTCTGCAGGGCTTAGGGGTGAATAAAGCACCAACGTTACCACCAAGACGTCTTCAGTCTCATCTGGGGACAATGTCATAAAGATGATTTCACTTCTGCAGAATTCAGGCAGTGATAGAATTATCTGGGATACTCAGAGGAAGGGCGTTTGATCCAGCCTGGGCATTCGTGGAGATTGCCTTGCGGGCACAGTAATCTGAAGGAGCTTCCTGATTACGTTCCTCCTCGCTTCACACCTGTCCACAACTCACCATTACTCAGCCTTCACCTCCTCCGTGTGGCTTGGAGGTCGTAGACCATGAGAATATTTGTATGTCTGATCCTGTCAACCCGCCACTGCCTACAGAAAACCTGACTTGTGGCTTCACATCCCCACCTCTTTTCTGCTTTTCTGCCTGTGGCTTTGTGTCTCTCTTAGTCCCTAAAGAATAGAACCTGCGCTTATTTCAAGGCTCTCACAAAATAGTCCTCCCATTAACCTTCCCCTGTTGCCCCCAAACTGGCCTTCTCTGTCTCATGGCCCCTGCTCTTGTAAACAGTTGACACCTCACTTTTCACAGACTCATTCACAGTGGCCATCCATCAGGAAGATTCATTTCCCATCTCAAGACAGAAGCACTTTGTGATGTGGTCTGTTTATAACTGAGCATGAAATGAACATAATTATCTGTCTCAAGATAAAATGTCTGTATGTCCAACCATAATTAGGCTTATTGGGGGCTTTATAGAAAGGTAGCATCTTTTTCCCCTTGCTCAATCTTATTAGAAGTCAGGCCATCTGATCTTGCATGTATCTTTATTAGCTCCAATGTGACTGAGGAAGAGGTGGAAGAAAGGAAAAAAAAACCATGCCTCTTGAGTATATTTCCCAAAAGTTCTACAAAACTTCAAAATCAATGTGCTCACAGGATGGTCACAAAGCCTATGAAGAAGTGATGTTACAAGCAGAAGCATGATAGGATTGACAAGGAATCCTGGTATCTACCCACATTTCTAAACATCGGTGTTCCAGACCACATCCGCCCTATATCCTTCCCTTCTATACAAAACCTGGACCATCGAGTGGCAGAGCCGGTGTCTATAAGCCAAGATGCACAATGGTTGGCAGATTGCCAGCACGGCTGTAGCTACATGGAATTTTAATTAACAAATGATCTTAAATAGTCTTTAAGAACTAAACCACAAGCCAAGGGAAACAGAGTTACTCCTGGGCTGCTGGGCTCCTCGTGGGACCTGCAAAAGGAAGACTTTGAAAAGTATTTTATAGGCGTGTAGTGTGCGGAGACAGAACCATCTTTAAGACTCAGGCAATGCTCCTCGGGTCCAGAATCCCACAGAGAGAAGGTGCAACTCCAAGTGGGCATCATCCGCCGAGTACACATTATAAAGCAATAACGTGCACGAGAGGCCTGAATGGGCACCATGTTTTAAGAAAATTCACGTGTTGTTTACTTTCGTCTGGACTATTCCTGGGGAAGGAGTGTGTATGGGAGTGTGCGTGTCTCCACGGCCTATGCTTGCTTCACTATAGCAGTGCTTGTAATTTCCTTTTCACACCTGTATTTAAATGAGACACGAGGAAAAAAAAAATCAAGTATCATTGTCCTAAGCCTCGGCTCACACTTAATGAAAAAGCCAGTGTGAATTATTTATAGAATGTCATACTTCAGGTTTTAAATTCAATATATTGGGATACATATGCTACATAATTTAAGAGGCGGTTGGACAGATTACAATATGGCACCTGCCCGAGTTTCTTTGCTCTGTCAGTTTTGCTGTCTAGGTTAAAAGTCTCCCCGCATATCAATACTTCAGCAGAGAGCCTCAACCCTCTCCCTTAAAATAAGGCCGAGTATGAGCCCTATAGAAGGGGAAGCAAAGCATTTGGCTTCGCACAGCGTTCATATGGCAAACGATTTAACAGTCCCATTCTCAGCTTCAGTAAGTCCCTGAAACATGCTGTGAGCAGCAGGATCGAATGCAGGAACCGAATACCTCCCGGGTCAGCTTTATTCTGGCTTTGGCTGTCTTTGGGTCACCGCTGCTGGGGTGCTTAAGCTTTTCTTTCGCACTTACCCCCAGTCTGTCCCCCCTCTGTGGGCCGGAACCCACGCTGACTGTCTGGCCTGCTGCTTTGCTCCTTCGCTTTCCTCTGTTTTCTTTCCCATTAGTAATTATTTATTAGTCTCTGAGGTGCAGCCCAGGATTGTTCACGGTATTTCTCCTACTTCCTCCAGCCCATTTGGTCACCGCTGAGTGTTCAGAGGGGGAAAGTCGGCTTTGACATGCCTGGTTATGTGGATCTGGAGCGGTTCACTGGAAAAGCTATACAGTTACAGATTCCCTGGCATCGTCTTCTCTTAGCCTTTTGGCCCGGAGGGAGTGATTGAAGAGGAAGTGTGGATCCATGCTTAGAACACACCAAGGGTAGAGAAGTCTGGCTCAAGTTCTGTCTCCTGGCTTCCCCCAGTAACTCCAAGTCTGAAAGCCCTTGTGTAACTGCCTTCTCTTCCACTTCTTCCAAGGTAGGACACCATTGGTAACAGACACCGTCTCACCTGCCATTTTATCACTAGGAGGAGACAGGGCTTCCTCCTCCTGTGAGCATGGACGG
Source organism: Acomys minous (assembly GCF_964271855.1). NCBI lineage: Eukaryota > Metazoa > Chordata > Mammalia > Rodentia > Muridae > Acomys > Acomys minous. Next base: position 15,656,224 of record NC_140485.1, read on the forward strand.
AGAGCTGGGACCATTGGAAACAGTTTATAGCAACTCTTCCCTCTTCCATCTGCACTGAAGCTGCCTAGGATTAGATTAGTGCTTGCAGAGACATAATTGGCACATGCATTACCTGGTGATACTGTTAAGTGGTCATTTCCACTCAGGAGCCCGAGCTAGAGTCAGGGCTTGCATTCTAACAAGCTCCCATCTGGTGCCATGCCCTTGGTGTTCAGAGCATACTCGCCAGGGGCTGGAAGTCGCTCCTTCCCACCCCGTCTGCACTCTCCTCTTTGGCTCCTCTTCCAACTCTCTCTGCCAATTCACCCCCTTTGTGTCCCATTGTCAACAGATTCTAGTACAGTTACAAAGTGGGTGACAGTTTCATGGCACACGAAATTGCTTTTTCATTTTTATGTGGGAGAGAGAAAACAAAAACAAAAACAAGAGCAAAAAACCCCCAACTCATTGCTGTTTGACTTTTAAGTTCCTGTCACCACTTCCCTTTTCTTGCCATTGTCACTTACGATCTTATCCGCTGTAGACACTTTGCAGATATTGGCCCTTGAGTCAAACCTATCATTGTCAATCTGCAGCCTGTCAACAATCTAGGATGTCCAAAGTTAGCCTGCCTAATAGCTGCACTTTAGAGATACATTTTCCCATGTTTAAACGGCGACAATGAACTTTAGCTCTCTTGCAAACAGGTGCTCCTCCAAGAGCCTGTCCTAGACTTGGCTCCTGCCCAGCACTGTTGTGTGTCTGAGACCTTAAGCCTTGACATCCTATGCCGTGACCTTCTGTCCTCTCTCATCCTTCTGCACTCCCTATGGTGACCCTTGCCTTGTAGAGCTTCCATTTCTTGAGGCTCCACAGCCCTTGTGGATACAGCCTAGCTCTCCTATCTAAGCACCAGGCTCTAGTCTCAGGCACAGTCGGCCTCTCCGTGTGGTTTTTTCCCTTTCTCACCGCATCTACGCCATCAACATCATATGCCCTCATTGTCTATGCACCTGGGAAACTAAACAGGGAGAGAAAAACTCACCAGCTGTGCCCACCGGTGCCAGCACAAACACATTCTCAACATCTCTGCAGGGCCTGTGCACGCCTGGCCACTCAGTCAGTTGTCTATTTCCTGAGTCCCTCATCCGGGCTTTGATCCGTCATCAAAACTCGGGTTCAGGTAACAGTCCTGGACGTCCCCTCTTCTTTTTAACTTGGCAAATATTCATTTCCAAGTAAAATCGGAGACATCTCCCGAGGTAATAATGAAATTAAGAGTAATACTCTCTTCAGAGGGCTGTCATTGGGATTCAATGATCCTAGCTCTGAACCATTTGCCGTGGCACCTAAGACACGGTCAGTATACAGATGGCATTAAGAAAAAAAAAGTGTATTATTATTACTATTTAAAAGCTAGCCCTGTGAATACACCCCCCCCCCCATACACACACATACACAAAGAGGCCTAGGAAATGAAGCAAGCCATTAGGAACGCAGTGACGTGGACAGTGTCTTCCACTGAGAGCTTATCTCTACCCACACCCATCTTTACTTGCTTCTGTTGCCTACATTCTCAGATGGTGAGATGTACTGCCCTCTGTTAAAGCCACGCCAACTCACCTGCATGCTCACGACTTCCCGCTGCTCCTCCTTTCTCCCAGGATCCTGCTGTCTTGACCCATCAAGTTTCGCATCCTCACTCTCTTCCCAACACCTTCTCCACACTGTGACACATCATATCAAACTATCCTGTGTGATTCGCCATCCTGGTCTCCCACAGTCTCCCTGCCTCATGTATTGGTGTTATTTCCATGATCTGCCGTTTTTACATCCTGATATTTCACTGGAATCTTCCCTGTGTGAAATCGTGTTCCATGGCTGTATAGTCTGGTAAATAGGGACTTATACTCAAATCCAATGCTTTCCATGAAAGCTTCCGTGACTCCCAACTTGCCAGTTAGCATCCCTGGTCCCAGGTATCCACACCTGAATTTGGCTCCAGAAACCTTACCTTACTTCCACAGCATGTCTGTTATCTGTGTATGTGGTGTCTTCCTTGTAGACTGGGTCCTCCTTGAGGGCAAGGATATTGCTTCATCTGTGTTCCTGCCCTGGGCAACTGGAAAAGTGCTTGAAATAGTGTGGTTAAGAAATAAATATTACTTGAATAAGTGAATTATTGAGTAAGATTCATTCACAAAATAAATATTATCCTATCTGCTGTACTGGTTTCAATTGCTTTATTGAAGAAAGCTCTTCATCTTGGTGTGTTTTTTTTGGGGGGGGGGGCGGCTGCAGAGATGCATATATCACATGGTCAGCTTTTAAAGCTTGCATTCATAATAACAGTAATGATAAAGACAGTTCTTACATAAGAGTGACTGTTGACAGAGTGATTCACACAGATCATGCCCCTGAAACCCTCTGGCAGCACTTGAAGGTAATATTAGTATCATGATTCCAGAGGCAAGGTGAGAACCAAAGAGGTCACGCACCTAACCAAGAGCTTGGACACAGCTAGTCCTCAAAACTTAGCCATGTGGATGAAGGATGCAGGTTCTCTTCTAGCTTTCAATGACTTGTTCTCAAACCCCTGTCTTCTCCCTTGACACAAGCAGGGCTTTTTCTCTGAGAACGCAACTTCAGCGTCCTCCTTCCCCTACCTGGGTCAGGGCACTGTCACCACAGGGACATTCTATATTCTCTAGCCAACCATTGCATCTCTGACACATAATGATTATTTCTAAGAAGCCCAGGGGTCAGGAGATTTCATTTCTTAACAGCCGTTAAGCAACGAAGCACCACTCGGTGGTGTTTAGCTTGTGTAATTAGGTCTCTGCCGAATCCAGCCCTTCTGTGGGCTGTTTTCACTGGAGCGCTGCTTGACATGGTTGTGAATGGTGAATTCTGGTTGGTCATTTCCTTTCTGGCTTTGTGGTTAGTGACACCTTAGTGTATCATGAGTGATGTACAACTGCCTTGAACAAGGAGTGAGTGCAAAGGCAGAGCCAAGCAGATTAGGAGGCCAAGGGGATTGGGCCAGACATGTTTGGTCCTCTGGGAAGCCCCTGATGTGTCAAGCAAAGTGAATGAACATCTCCTCTGCCTGGCAGAAGAGGCTTATTTATCATACATCCTCTGGGGGTGCTCACAGAGAGATTCTTTCTAGACCCTGGGTTTAGGAAGAAATTAGGATAAAAGTTCTTTATCCAGAAGCTTCTTTGATAATTCTCATTTTTTTTTCCCTCGCTGCCAAGTGTGTGGGATGCCTTCTTTATACACAGGATTACAGTATGGTTTTTTTGAAGTTCAGTTTTTAGACTGGGTTAAGAACTGCCAAAGTTTGTTATTGGCATGTGTTGCATTGTAAGACTCCCACTGTTTCCCAACTTTCCCAGCTTTCTCTGGTTTACAACTTAAGGTGCTACCATCCATGTTATTAAGGATACACTTTCTTAGCTAATAACCCTTAAATCTTAATTTTACTCCCTGTTCAACCCATACCTGAAAGTTTCATTCACTTGCCATAGGCATTACTCAATTAAATTGAGAAAAGATCTATTTCCCCAATAGGAAAGGTTCCCATCTGCCCCCCCCCCTGTGTGTGTGTGTGTGTGTGTGTGTGTGTGTGTGTGTGTGTGTAGTGAAAAGTAATAAAACTTGAACAGAAAAGAGATTGAATCACTTGGAATTGTCTGAACACTGGAGGTCAAATTATCCTTGAACGTATATCTTCTGTACGTACTTGCAGAAATGTTACATGTGGGTCTTACTGCTGCTAGTCTGTAAAAAGCTTATTATTGGATGGAATCATACTGTGAAATTGTATATGTCCTCCCACAGGGCTATTTCATCTTTGGGAAATAACCTTCAGTTTGTTAAAGGCCAAGTACTTTGAAAATGCAACTGAGACCATTCTGATTTATAATTCACTTTTAAACCTTTTGACTTGATCCCTCTTATTTCCCTCAGTGAAGGCACAGAAAGTGGTAATGCCTTTGCTGGCTTGTCTTGGGGTGTTAGTGCCATAAGAGTACTTAAAACAGGCTGCTCAGACCACAGTGCACAGAGATCTCCTATACCTTGCAGACAGCAAGGCAGCCTGGAGCTCACATTTCCATCTGTGGCTGTGTTTGTAGAGGAAAGTCTGGAGGGCAGGAGGAAGTGATGGGGGAGCAAGCAATTCCATATCACAGCAGCCCTGGAAGTTTGTCTCGCTGATACACTCTGATAAGTGCTGATGTTTGAATTAGAGCTGGAAAGCCCTACTTACTTTCCCTTTATAGAGTTAAACTCATTTCCAGCATAAATAGGGCCCCCTTTCCAGTGTTATTTTTCCATATGAGGTCAAAATATTCCAATTGCAACACCACCACTGCTTGAGGGGGTTATCAAAAATAAAGTCTACTGCCCTGAGTGAAATTATGCACTAAATTAAAACACAGGGATAAAATGTATGGTCCTGTATAAGTTCTTTGCTGTACATGTGGAGGCCAATAAAGATGAGCCATGTAGAAGGAGGCTTAGGTCAAGTTCTCCGGGAGTTGATAAGAACATATCAAATTAACTGGCCTGATACCTTATCAGTCAGTTTTGAGTAATCAATGGAGTTAACATTCTTGCCATCTACAAATCATTAAGTCATCCACCATGGACACGGAAACGTCTTAGCGACATAAGGTATGGCTGGAATGCAAGGAGATGTCAGACTAGGAGGGACTTTTTCCAACAGAAGAGTGTGAGCAATTTCCTGGGGACTTTAGCCTGTTCTAATCTGAGTAAAGTCCTCTTAAATTAGATTAGGACTATCAGCCCTGATGTATGCACTGTTTGATGGCTAAACTGGGTCCTGATGGAATCCACTAAGTACTACAAAGAACAACGGTGGGTAGGATGCCAAGGCCACAGCATACAACTCACAGCTTTGAATGCCCCATGAACAGGGGTTCGTTCTTCATATTTGCAGTTAAAGAGCGCAGGAAGATGGGCACATAGGTAATCTGCTTCCGTTTCCTTCCCTCTGTGGTAGGAACTGAATGATTGCCTATATATTACGTTTGCTTCAGTCTACCTATACATTCAATACAAAGGATGCTACCAGACAGAGTACAAAACAAAACAGCAACAGAAAATCAGGAACCTCTACAATGAGCCCAGGCAGACATGAACAAAATTTCTTTGACCTTCCATGACTGGCTTATGGTGGGGCTCCTGTAAAACAGAAACACAATACATTCTTGTTGGTATTTAAGCATTTTCCTATTCACTGAAGATAAATCCCATGCTTAATATATAAATGTGTATATATATATGTATATATATATATCATATAAAACTCTGAAAACTGTCCCTATTTATATCTGAAGTCAGAGTCATGGTATATGCAGTGGATTGTCCCAAAGGCCATCAGGGTATGGAATGGTTCCTCTTCCACCACATTGGGGGGAATTTCTATACCTCTGCAGTCCTTTGGGTTGGTGAGACATTATAAAAATTAACAAGGGCATCACTGAATGGAAGCAATGAAAACATAACCCAAGATAGCTATTTCTTTGCAAATAATAACTATGCCTTTATCTCTTTGTTCCTTCAGGTGACTGCCAAATGTCCGGCACAGAAGCTCCCTTCATGTCTGATTAGTGAGCATTGCCTGCTCCTCTGTTGTCCCCAGAGCAGGGGATAGACAAATTGGTTACATGGACAATGCAAACTAAGTGAGATCACTCTGTTAGCACCCCTCTCCCCCCAAAAAACCATTCCACAGTCATCTGTCCTCTTTCTGACAGAGATAGGTACCTGTGCCTATGTAAAAAAAAAAATTCTTCCTTACACTGTTGATTTTTCCAGGCGACTCTCCAAAGATCTGTATTCAAGAAACCTGAGGTTTGTTTTTAAACCAAAAAGATTGTATTGCTGGCTCTTTCCTGCCTAAATCTCTTACTTCCAGCCTTCCATTATCTCAATAGAGAGGCTTCCATCTTGAATACAGCCCAAGGCCCCCAGAACCACTCACACACTATTTCTGTGATCTATGGCTATGCCCAGCATGCTACCTCAGGAACACAGTACCTCAAAACAACAAACAGCTCGTTGCTCATAATCCTGTGTGTCAGGAATTTGGGCAGGGAAGAATAGCTAGTCTGCTTCATAGAGGGGGTGGATGGACTAACCTCTTGCAGCTGTACTCAGCTGTCAGCTGGGCTGGCCTGAGCTGGGCAGGGCAGGCCTAGGCTGAGGGTCCATCATGACATGGCCTTGATGTTCCTTGTCTGAAAGAACATCTTGATTTTTTCCTCCCATGGCCTCTCTTTATGATCTCTCATCCTTCAGATGCCTCTTTCCAGATGGCCTCTTTCTCTTTAGTGAGGCAGCCTGAGCTTTTATAATTTAGTGCCTTAGAGCAGGAACAAGGGTTAGAAGTTATAGAAGGCATGAAGATGGGAGGGGTTGGAAGTAGGGGATAGATCAAGGAGGAGTTGAGAAGATGAGAAAGGGGTAATAAAAACAAGATATGTTTATGCATATATGGTGTTCTCAAATAATTAATACAAATATTCCATTTAAAAACATGTTATAAGATATCTCTGCAAGGGCTGTTTGGAAATCCCAGAATATTCCTTCTGCAACATTCAACTCGTCAGAGCCAAAATTCAGTATCAACCCATATTCAAGAGATGGAGAAGTGGATTCTCCCTCTATGCAGAAGTGACGTGGTTATTGTTTCTGTAGGCAACGTACTCTAGAACCTGTGGTTGTAACACAGCCGTTGCTGTTCCTTGAATGATCAACATGATGCATAAAGTAGTCTCAAAATTCCTGCCTTGCCCAGTCTCCATTCACATCTTCATCAGAATAAATACGCAATATGCCTTAGCTGAACTTTGTCTATACAAGATGGCCCCTGCCATCTATTGGCGCTCATAATCAGGACATGGTCACTGTTCATGGGTCATAGAGCATTTCCAGAGACATCAGTCTAGCTTCCTAAGAGAACTGAGGCAAGGGTTGGTCCTTACACAAGCTCCTTCTATCCAGCATTGAAGCTCATTCGGTATTGCCCTGAAGAGATTTGTTTGCTCCTGGGTGGTTGAGTCTGCTCTAGACTTTCCCAAATCTAAGTGTAAATGTCCTTCTTGTTTGGTTTATATGTCCGTTCTCTAATGCAGAACACCTGGTTTTAGCTTCCACTACTCATACTTTCTCTAAATTCTACCACTTAGTCAAACAGGCTATGCTGTATATTATAGATGGTGGAGAATGAGAGAGGAGAACTTATTAAAATGTCTGGCTTTAGCCCCACCTTAAAACTGACCCTTTGTTCCTGCCCACCAGCAATCTTAGGCTGGATTCCAAGAGATGATCTTTGCTCTCCTTTGAGAGGAGCTATAAGTGACACACCCTTAAGATGAGTTTTTTTTTTTTTAAATACAGGTGGGTACAAGGTCACATGCTTTGTGTGTACCTTCAGACTTTGGTTGAGTAGCTGTGTGTGATTGAGGATTACAAGACAATAAAAGACTTGAGGTGGCATCAAGCAAAATACAATGAAATATCAGAAAACCATGTGCCTAATCTTCGTGTGGAGATGAGTCTACACTGCATACAAATTTCACTCATATACATATAATTTCTCATCACTAGTTTCCATGGAATAATGGTCCTCATGGATCACAAACTATGCCATATGTAAAGTGAAAAGGGGGTGAACTATTCCATCTAAAAAATGCACAAGTAAATAATACTTTGTACTCATTTCAAGACATTTGATCTATTTATACCTATAAATGTCCTATACAGACTTCATAACTAAACAGTGGGGGTCATCTTTTGGAAAATCTCATTGAAGATCAAAGATCAATTTTGTGTAACTACTTGAGAATTACGTGGTCAGGGCATATGCATCCTCCTTACACATTCCATTTTAATTAACATCTCACATGGACCTTATTACATAGATGACCTTCTGCCCTTTGGTCATCTCCACCTTTCTTTCGAAAGATATGATGGAAGTATTCTATAATAACCATGCAAGCACTGAGGCCAATGCCTCTTCCTTGGGGGGAAATAAAATCTCTCTTAAGCTACATGTCACATGTATCATATTCTGTATTTTGTAAGAGGAGGATCCTATCCCGAAGCATTTTGGTTGCACTTCAATTACCAGTTGCTGTCCATCCTGTCTACTGGCTAAGGAGATACACAATATTCTACAGAAACAGGAAGAAATCTACAAAAGAAAGCATGTGTAGCTTCAGCATTTCTGAGGCTACTTACTAAGTCCACTTTTGATGGTCAAAAGAATCACACCACCTGCCTTTAATAACTTACTACTTTTAAAGAGGCCTAAGCAGAGTCTTGAAAAGTAGACGAACAGTTGAATCTCAAGGCAATCATGGCTTCCCATTTCTTGTGTGTATAATTCAACAGAAATTCAACTGTTTAGGTGACCTTCATCACAGTAGACATTTTACTAATTTGTCTCATTTCTAAATTATCAGAGGCCGGATCTTGGCTCTGAAGAGGAAAATAAAATAATATAATGATACCCTGGGTAGGTAGAGTGTCTTTTATCAACGCTCTCAAAACACCTGGCAAGCATTAATTAACTTCTCCAAACATGCTGAGGGAGATGTGGTTATGATCATTCCATCATGCTGATGAGGAAGCTGATGCTGGGTCAGGGATAGGTGACTTAAGATAAACTACTCAGCCTTGGTGAGGTCTGTACTAGAAAGGAAGAAAAATTACCAACTTCAAGGCAGAGCATCTTGGCTGCTTGCCTACCTTGATCCATCAGCTGTGGTCATCCCTGTTCTGGCCCAACAATAACCATTCCTGTTTCTTTCCAGCCTGCCCATCTCTGCTGTCATCACTAGGATGCATAGCTTCTATTTTAAGAAGACATTGCCCAAGCTGAGCATTGCAAACTGGGATTTCTAGATACCAAATAAAAGGGGACTAAGAGAGAACTAGGCACTACATATTGCTTAGGCCTTCAGAGGATCCATTGAAGTGATAGTTTTGATTTGTAAACCTGAGACTATGTCAAGCCTGGCTCAAATTTTAGTGAGTTGTTTTAGGAGACGATGTTATCTGGTCCTAGGGTGTTTCACTATGTTGGATGAAGAACATCTAATTTTTGCCTTTCTGAGTGGACATCCTACCCGCACAGTGGTTGAAGAACTGTATTCACAAGGTAGACTCATGGTAGACTCTGTCCTTTTTCTCCTTCATCTTTACTACTTCTCTCATTTTTTAAGAGTTTGATAGTAAAACAGTCAGTTGAAGATTGACATCAGAGCCAGGACAAAGCTACATCACATGCAGCTATGGAGAT